>NC_043968.1:42304819-42649319 GCF_902148855.1 Sphaeramia orbicularis | reverse complement strand
CTCACTTGGTGCAGTAATCTAGACCTGGATTTTCTGCCTCCATCCATAATAATATACATTATATAGACTAAATGTCGTCTAAAATTAATGTTTGTTTGCAACATAGTATAGCAAACTATTACATGATCAAAAAAAAAATTTAGCCAAAAAATGTCTCCATTTTCAATGTCTGGGGTCGCCAGAAATTTGTGATGTTAAAATGGGGTCATGAGCCAAAAAAGGTTGGGAACCACTGTTCTTGTAGTTTGTCTGATATCTTTATATGTGTATGTTATATAGGAAAACAAGGTGATGTTTTTTGAGGTCAGTGCCTACACAGGAAACAATGTGACAGAGTCCTTGACACACCTGGCCAGGTAAGAACATTACTGTCTGCATAAAAGAATAATGGCTGCCAAAAGCCAACAATACACACACTTTAGTCACTTAAATGTAAAGGTCAATTGTTGGTTAAGACTTATGGCTTATGCAGCATTTTTCTCTCTCCGTCGCTGTCTTCATGCAGAGTGTTAATGGAGCAGGAGGACAAAGTGAGAGACACAACAGTTATCCTCAGTGCTCAACCCATCAAGAAGAAAGCATGCTGCAAATAAAGAGACACTGATGGACAAAAACTTCAATGGTGGAAAAAATCTACTTGTATATGCAATCAACGTGGCTCTAGATCTTTTTTGGACAGTGGACGTGCAGCATTTGAGACAACATGGAAATCACTCCTGGACTTCTGGTTGCATTAGCAGAAAAGACACCTTACTACTGATTGAAATAGTGTCTTTAAATGAGCATTTTTCTACAGAAATTCCTATTAAAGTGGACATAAACGACTCTGTTGCTCACATAAACATTAAAAGTACGTATGAAGCTCATAGAAATTATTTTAACGGTGCTTCAAAATTTCCTGTATATAACATTGTGCTGTCTAATCACATTGGTGCTTTCTATAGGATATAGAATAACACATTCTAAATTGCATCCATTCATCCATCCATCCATTTTCTACTGCTTATCTGGGGCCGGGTCATGGAAGCAACAGTCTAAGCAGGGATGCCCAGACTTCCCTCTCCACAGACACCTCCTCTAGATCTTCCGAGGGGACCCTGAGGTGTTCCCAGGCCAGCCGAGAGACGTAGTCTCTGCAGCGCGTCCTAAGTTTTCCCCGAGGCCTCCTCCCAGCGCCTAAATTCTAAATTAATGATGAATATGAATGAAAACAATACCTTTCTGATATGTAGATTAGCTTTATTTATTTGCTTTTGTCTAGTGTAGTGTTGCCATGTTTTAATGTTGTTACTGAAATCATTTCTTTGGAATTCAACAAATAAAAACTATTTTAAATGGAGTTCATATTAGAAAAATGTGATTTGCTCTTTGCTTTGGAAATCTTTGATGGTTTATTATCATCATGTCTAACTATACTCACATTCTTTGATCATCTGATTCCCTAAACAACGTGATACATGACATATTGCATTGTATTTGTTACTGTTCTGAGGCATTGTTCTGTTTTATTCTGGCACCAGTTGTTCTTCATCATCTTCAATTAAACACATAAATAAAATTACATGTCACATCTCTCTGTGAGGCATAAAACGTTCACATGCAAATAATAATAAAATAAAACACAGTTATTACTGCACTCTCAACACAATTATACAGCACACACCAAATCTTAACAAATGGCTGAAGGAAAGACAGTTAATGACTGTGCTGTAACCATCTCAACAACACACTGACCAAAGCTTCAGTTAGCTGCACGGACAATAGAAATACTCTGAAATGCTGTTCTTGTTACTCAAAATAACATTTCATGAAACTAGTGAAAAAAAAAAAATCAAGTTCATTTAGGATGTTACATTCAACGATGTGCCCCAGTCAATCAAGTTGGTACAGGAGATGGCACTATTGCTGATAGATACTCTATGTCATCATTCAGGTGCTGGCAAGGAGGCATCCAGTGCAATGCCTCTGATCACCCACGCTGGCTACCTGGAATTCTTGTTGGAGAGCCTGTGCCCTCCCCCTCTTCAGGTGTGTCCAGAGGGGCTGAGGGAAGGTCCGCACTGTGTCATCTTTGTCACTAACGCATTTTGTAGTCATGGGAAATTGCAGCTTCACATAGTTGCCCTTTAAAGTCGAGTTCAAGGGTAAACTCCAGGTCACGCTACAGAGAATAAAATAAAACAAAAATGCATTAGACTTTCACTTTCTAAATAAATTCCAAGCTAAAATAGTAAAGCTTTCACACAACCAAATCTAAATTGAAGACTTTCATGTGTCTTACCACATTCTTCTCATTGGGCCTGACAGCTATACTGCCAAAGATCTCCTCTCCCTTCTTGACAGTCAAATAGTCCTCTAAGTAAAACACCGTCTGCTTCCAGTGTGTACTGGGAGCATCTGGAGCTGAGGTAGAGTGTGGAGGAGTGATTGTTGAAAAATAATGAACATTAAAGAAAAATGAAAGTACAGAAGGCAAAAAATAAATGAACAGAAGACAGGCAATGAGGCCAAATGCAGAAAAAAGAGGGGGAACAATGGGAGCATGGGAAATACAATAATAAGATTTGGTTCAGCTGGGCACTTAACTACCTCAGGCATGTTAACATGGAAGAAATTTAACTGCAAAGTTGTTGAAATTTACTCACCCAGTGGGAGAAATACAGAGGCTGATGCTCAGCCCTAGGCCCAACAGACTGCCAAACATAGAACCTCCTCTACACAATATTATGTAAGCTCAAGATGCATGAATGCATTATCATAAGCTTACATAACAGCTTAGCTACTCTCTCTATAACAGGCATCCTCAATACTGTGTTAGCAGAAGTGCTTGGTGAGAAATGCTGGGTGCAGTCTCAGCAGACTCGTGTGACACCAGCAGAGTGTAGCCAAGAGCTAAGCTGCTGAGGTGCAGTCGCTCCCTTTTAAGAGATCGTAGATCAGTATTCACAAAGTTTGTGCTCAAGGGTTGAAGAAGAAATCTGAAAAACTTAATTGATCTTTTTCTACAGTGAGGGAGCAAATAATAAAAACTAAACTTAAAGTTATCCTTTGTCATGTACTTTAATATGTTTGTACATTTGTGACGTACTTGTTGGACATCAACCCTTAAAAGAACAACACGTTTCCTACCTTGCTTCTAAGTTCTCACTGAACCTACATTAAACTGAAAAATTACCAGTTATTTCTTTTTAGTGCAAGCTCTCAATTTTATGTGGAATGAAACACTCTAACAATATGGTGTAAGATACTATGTATGCAAAGATATTATAGTGTAAGACTTTTTTTTTGCTTATGGGAAATTTTGAGGGGCATTTGAACATGAAAATGCTCTATTCCAGGCTCACCAGTGGAGAAGCCAGTCTTCTTATGACACTTGGTGAACTCAATGTTGAAATAGGTCACCAAGGCATGGATATAATCGTTACGCTGGACCTGCAGGCAGAAGGCTGAGGTGAAAGATAGGTCCTCTGGCTTCACAGTGTAGATGTCCACTTCCTGAAAGAGTAAATACATAAATAAATAAATAAATAAATATTAAACTTCTTTTAAGAGTTTTCATTCTTTTACATTAATGTTAATACCTTCACGTCAAACAGCAGTCCACCAAATCACACCAAATGCGCAAAACACTATCTAAGCTGGCTATCTCAGACACACAAAGAGTGTGTGTATATGTCAGTTGTTTTTGATTATTCACCATGATTCTTGTGCATGTGTGAGTGCATGTGTGTGAAAGCCCACAGGTTGAATCACGGCTGGCGCATGAAGCTTGCTCACAGTACACATGCTGTGTGGGTGTCCTCCATCCAGTTTACAAGTGAGTGAGGTTGTGTGTTTGGGTGTGCGTGAATTGGTGAACACAGCTCCTATGTGTTTATTCACATCTATATATAAGCACCACTTTATGAATATATCCACAAATTTAAGCTTTGCATTTTGTAACCTGCCAAAAATCCCAGGTGGGTCCAAAATAACACGATAGCAGGTGTGTTTCTGTTTTGCATGTAAATGATATTGTATTTAAAAGCAACGGGATGGATTTTACACTGCAACCTCTTCATCTTGACTACAGATCACTATGGCATGTGGTGTAAGCATGACAGATTGTGATTTAACACCTCTGTCCTTTCCAATGATACCAGGCCAGTATCATATACAGCAAATTGTAGGAGGAGAGAAAATGCTCCCCCTGAAGCGAGTGTGTAATCGTAGCCTGTGAGGTATGAGTGGTGGTTTGAGAAGGGAGAAGTGGCTATTTGAAGAGAGAAAGATGTGAAAGATGAGAATGGAATGATGTATGGATGGATGTATGGATGGATGCTGGATTTTTAGACTACCACATGACAAACTAGAAACTAATCAAAAATTTACTGAATACTCTCCCCCTTGAACACAAAAGAAGGGTGAGTGCTGACTGAAGTGGCAGAGAGCCCATTTCTTTCCCACTGGTGACTCACTACTTCCCTGTGTGTGACATTTCACCAAAACAAAAAGGGAAAAACATAGTGAGCCACTCATATTCACTACTATGAACTGAGATTTTTTTTTAAAAGATATGTATCACAGAATGAAGGATATGATAAAGTGAGTGATTAAGAAGGAAAGAGTGAAGAATGAGAGAAAGCGAATGAAATGACACGAGAGAGAGAGAGTGATGACAAAACAGATATCGGATACTCCAAATAGAAAGAAACCTGATATGGAGCAGACAGTAGGCACACTGAAAAAGAAAAAAGCAATGAAAGGGGAGGTAGAAGTAGAAGGGCAAACAAAAAAAAGCTATCAACTCCCTGAATGCTCTCATCCTCTGTTCATTTGTGAAAGTAAAGCCATTGTTGTGTCTTAAAGAATGGAAACACAGATGCTATTACAGCCCTTCAAAAACTTCTATTATGTACTAGAAAACACTATCAACAGAGAGTGAATTTCCAGAGGCAGAAGGATTGATCTTGGACTGTTTGGAAAAATTCATGTACTCTTTGACAGAGCAAAGAAGATGAAAAACTTCTCATGTGAGTGTGTGCTTCATGTAAATTGCAAGGCATGACATCAGGATAAAATAAGGAGGTACATTCACACTGATATTCTATGTATGTATGTATCTGTACTCACCTTTAAAAGGCAAGAATTAGTCACCACCTGCTTCGGATCTACCACATCCACCAAAGGTTCTTTGATGGCTACATTGCGAATGCAGCTCATGTCGAATCCATATACATTTTCCCACCCTGTATAAACACAAATATGAATACCTCTGAAATATAACACCCACGTGAATATCACATGCACACAGTTCATGTATTCTGCATTTTAACTTTCCCCATTTTCATTCACTGAGTTCTCTTTGCTCCTGCTGAGCTGTCACTGCACAAAAAACAAACAAAAAAAAAGTAAAACAGGTAGCAGAGAAAATACAACAGCATGCTTAACCCTGCCAGGAAGAACAGTTCTGCTCTTTTGCTGTCTTTCTGTCTATCCAGACCCTCTGTGGAGAAAGACAAGCCCTCCTGAAAATAGACTTCTGACACCACCTCCACCTCCTCCATGTCTGGCAGGCTTTTATTATAATTTGGGCTGAAAACACACTGGGCATGCTTTTCCTCCTCCATTCCCTCTGTCCCTCACTCCACCTTGCTTTGTCATTGGGCCAAACACTAAGTCTGTACAATGAGGAGGTGGAATATGCCACAAATGCAGAAAGAAACCAAAAATAACAGAACAAGGATTTGGGTAGACTGAATTCTTTTGGGTTTGTATGCACCTCTAAGCACATCTACATACAACTGAACAGAGAAGACCACCTGTGAACTAAAGGCAAACACAGCAGGAGTTGTTGACCCAGATTCTACATTTCCCTGTGTGCCTGGCACCTTTCTTATTGGAGCCTTGATCTGGATCACAAGGTTAAAGACTAAGCACTCCAGCTGTGACAGTTATTCGAACACACAGAGTAACTTTAAAGCAGAAAAAAAAAAATGCAGTGTAGGACAAAGCACTAGGCTCTAATAATAGAAAGGAGTGGGGGGTGTCGGTTGTAGCTACATGTGAAAAATAAAAATATTGTGATTTCACAGTAAAGTAGACCTAGAAAATTTGGATATACAATGTCATTGCAGTTTCTTCACTTGTGGCCAAAAATGTGTTTTACAAAGTCACTGTGACCTTGACCTTTGACCCACTGAAATGTTTGTCAAATCTGAAGAATTTCCTAATGGTGCTCCTGAGTTACAAACTGATAACCTGAAAATATAATGTTTCCAACTCCAGCTGTCACCATCATGAAGGCATTAAAAGCATTGTTGCTCCATGTACAGTGCTAACAGAAAAATAATATGTTACATGACAAGGTTGTATATCTTCCATGAGTGGAAAATTCATTATAATCAGGTTTATAAAATATCTCATATTCCAAAAAAAACATGAGTCACAGCTTAGAAGTGACAAGAATGCTGGTTTATATGTGACATGAGCTGGATTTCATTTTATCTGTAGAGAGGCCATAAATTATTCACAGCTAAGAAGGAGACAGTCACAGTAAAAAGCAGTAACTTAGCAAAATGTGAAAGTGAACATCAACAACTCTGGAGTAATTACTTACAATGAATCTTGAAGTCCTTGTATTGCCTGTCCTCGATAGCTACCACATACAGAGCTGCTCTGTCAGGGAACATCAAGCCTCCAGGTTTCTGAATATAAGAAAAGGTTTGGGTATCAATGAGCAGAGGCACACACCAAAGCCATCTATCATCTTAATTGTTCAAACACCTGGGCATGTAATATTAGATCGCATGTGCTAACTTTAAAGCCTACAGGCAGCCACTGCGGTTAGAAAACCAGAACATTCATGTATGACCTCAGCATCTGGACAGCAGAAACATGCACAGGAGGGTACAGTAAATCCCCTACTTCATCACTGTCTGGTGTGTTTATATGTCAAAAGCCTTATTTGTCCAGCGGGCCAAACAAGCCTCCAGTAACACCATCATACCAGCCACTTGTCCCTGGCAAAGATAACGGTGTTGAGCATGGACTCATAGAAGAGGCAATAGCCCATCCACTCTGAGATGATAATGTCCACCTTCTCCACAGGCAGCTCCACCTCTTCCACCTTGCCCTTGAAGATGGTAATGACTGTGAGAGACACAAAACAGCAGGTGACAAATGACTTCATGGCACCTTTGTCGCATTGATGACAAGCAAACAATGATCCTATACTCGGATGACTTTATTTTCACGTCTTGGGATTGCTGTAAATTATCACATCTTAATTACTTTGCTCATGTGTGCCTCAAGGATTTATGCAGGTTTTGTAGAGTTTATTTTCTTTGGTCTCTGTGACCTGTGATATGGAGACAAGATAAGACTCAAAGAATAAAATGAAAAAGTAATTTGTGACAATGTCATCAACGATGATAACTGCTAAGTAATAAGTAAAGTGTAATCGGTGTAAAATAAATCCTAATATGGTGATGTAAGACATGAAGAGGAGGGGCTTGATAAGAGCTGCCAAAGGAATTCAATACAGTACAGTATAAACATAGCAATAGATTATTACACACATTCACTACAACTAATGGAGAAAAACCCTGACAAGGCTTCTCCAATCAAATGTTGCACAGGACAGCTTTCATGCCCAATATGTAACTTAACTATTCAAAGCCTAGAGTATTACTTAAGTATACAAAGACAAATGCTGAAAATTAAGTGGAAATGGTAATGAAGTATGTTATTTCTGTTACTTTCATCCAGATTTTCTTATAGAGCTGAATGGAGATGATTATCATGATTATGCAAAATAAGTATGCTTATAATTGATGCTGTAATAAAAGTGACAGATCAAATCTTGATCTCTCTGAAGGATATATTTAATAATGACAAGCTCCCTGAAAACTATCATATCTGAAAGAAATCAGTCATTTGAGAATAAATATTGAAATAAAAATGATCTGATTGACTTGAAAAATATCCCATCAAATAAAACAGTCCATCAGATTCCATGGCTGAAACTGCACAGTCTATTGTTAACAGTAATGGTCTGTTGTATAAAATGAGACCGTAGAATGTTATCATTGACCAATCAGAATAGAGAAATCCCCAAATCTGTGTAATGAAAAAAAAAAAAAATTATAATATAACATAATAAACATCTGCTGTTATTATGTTATTTGTGTGTATCTATACTAATGCATGATACTAATGCATACAAATTAAATAAGAAAAAGTATAATGTCAAATGTACAGGGTGTGAAACCCACCATCTGTTGCCAGTGCTCCATTTGTGAAGTTCAAGGAGGCATTTTACAATGGTAATCAGACCACTGAGGGAATTCTGATTGATAGCAGAGATTATGATTATTTGACATCAGAGGCGAGCTGCCAGTTAACCATCAGAACTGTGACTAATACTGCTGGGTGTGACGGTAATGATGGAAGTATGCAGATTTTTCACACTACTTCTTATCCAGATGTCATCCCACTGTGTATCCATACAGATGGAGGGAGGATTGATGCAGGAGGTGGAACATCGCTTCAACTTACCATTGTGCAGGTGATTTGACTTGATTATCTTCTCTGAATATTCTGATATACTTGAGCATTCAATCTGTAGGCACAGGAAGGAAACACAGATCTCATTGGGATATTTTCTGGATCTAATGGATAGCTCAGATGTCATGTCTCTACACTTGGAACCTCTAAAACAAACCACAATGTAAAATCTAAATAAAAACATTAGTTGCGATGTAACTCTGTGCATACATTAATCTTGTTTTTGTTACCATTTCCCTTCCCATATTCAGAAGGTTAACCTTTTGAGTAATATTTGAAGGGCAAATTTAATCAGACCCGGCTAATCCATCTAAACACTCATGTCCCTGATCGCTCATCTCTAATGCTGTGCCACATTACGACTAATACATCATTTGGCTGTCTTCTCCATGAGATCCATAAATGTAATGCAGACCATGAATCATACATATTGCTCCTAATGCAGAACATGTGAGCAGGACTTGAAGTCCTTCTCCGGGGGGAACCAGATTTCTCTTCAGTATGTGTGCAAGATTGTCTGAGAGAGATTGCCAGGTTCTGGAAAGACCAGCAGAGGCTGATCCTTAAAAAGAATCTTAAAAACATGGCATGTGAATGTGTGAATACTGCATTTCTGTTATATGTGATGAAAGAATAAACCACAGCAGAACCAGATTCAATAGTATATTGCAATACTAAAATACTCTCTTTCTCATTAACATTTCAATAAAACTGATGGATCTAAATGAGAAAAACATGGAATGAAACAAAATATTTATTTGTGACTAATGGGTGCATCTATTTGTCTCACCCCATACACATGTTTGGCACCAGCATTGGCAGCAAACATTGAAAGGATCCCTGTGCCACTGCCAACATCCAAGACGATCTTATCCTTAAACACATGCTTGTTGTGGTACATGGCGTTCCTGTAGGTGAGCGTCCGAACCTCATCTTTTAACATCTCCTGTTCAGATTGGAGACAAAACAGATTTAATGTAATTGTAGTGTCACTTCACTTGCATGCAAAGCACTATACACAACACTATGCTCAACTCACACAGACTACCAAAAGAAGAGTATGATTCATACAAAATCCGAGATAAAATACTTATGTTACGTAATGGACTTGCAAAGGTGTATCATTCATTATGCTAAGTATCTTGGCATGTGAATACATACGTGTTGTGTATTATGGGGTAGAATGGGAGCTATTTAGGCCAAAAAACCTTTGTAACGGTGGCAGAGCTTCTCGAAATAGACAGGAGTACAACACAAAGCCTTTGGGAGCCACCTGATATCCATCTCCCTGAGCCCATTCACACATCCCACTTTCCTTCTTTCTTGCTTTCCACTCTCCTAATCAGGACACTGTCTTTGTCTGCAAGTAGACAAAAACCTGACCCACATACTAAATATGGACACTATTTAAAAAGGTCTATATGTCCCCAATATTTTCTACCACCCCATCACAGATCAAGGTTATTAACTTTATAACAGTATTTCACGTTCATTCATGAGTGGTTCAGTGTAAATGACGGACACAGATCATATTTGCTTGTGAAGTGCAAAACAGTCTATTGCCATGCATCTACTTTCTCTAGTGCTAGCTGGTAATGGAAAAAGCCATCTCTTTTGTCAGCCAAGCAACTCTTACAGGTAACTTTCCATTTCTGAGGCATATTCACAAAAAATTGTAAATTGAAGATTACAGTTACTTTTTATGATTGACTTCTGAGAGGTCCTACACACATTTTGATTATTCATAGAAATACAAAGATATTACATGCACTATAATGTGGGAACCAGCCTACACAGCTCCAGGAGCCTGAAACTAAAAATGATCTTCCTTATAAAATTTTACAAATGAATTTTTCCTAATCTGAACTTGTTGTATGCCTGTCTTGAAATGTCTATATGATGCCTTTATTGACAAGTCACCTGCATTTGTCTCCTTTTCTTTTACACACCTGATTAAAACCTAGCTAAACATACATTCTTGGTCAGTAAGTTTGCTTGTCTCATTGAAACTGAATAAGAATCACTTAGTTGCATTTTATTCCATGAATAAAATGCATTCTTGATTCTACACTGGACAGAAAAAGATGCAACATTTGTAAAAACAAATAAATAAATAAATAAATAAATAAAAATAAAAATAATAATAATAATAATAATAATAATAATAATAATAATAATAGTAAAATATAAATAAATAAATAAAATACAAAATAAATAAAGATGTAAGGGATTCTCATATTTTTATGTTGTTTAGTGCCATGATTTGTTGAACCTCTGTTTATACAGAAATCTGAAGCCAATGTGGTAGCAGATACTGATATTATTTTTGGTATTTCACAATGTACCTTGCAACATAGTTTTGCTTTACATGCCATTTTGCAATGTCTGGTTTGCTCTTATTCAAAGGCTTACACGATGAAGTAAATTGAATCCAATGGTTATGGCAAGAAAATCCTATCTTTGCCAGAAAGAAGATTCTGTATCTCTACCAGAAGCTAATAAGTTGGTCCTCAGTGTAAATCTGCCATGGTGTGGGCTTTTGACATATTCCTCTGACTGGCTGCCACACTAACAGGACGGAAACTGCTTGGCAAGTCAAGGAGCATCAAGGTTAGACAGACCAGGAGAGATTAATGCCATTGTTTTACTCTGGCCTCAGGCTGCATACCTCATGGATGCCAAAGTGGGCATAGGAGTCAAAGTAGTAGTCCCGTGATGTCATTTCCTCTGGGCTGATGAACTTGGCAATTTTGCCTCTACCAGCACAGGTGGCCAGAGCTGCTACATGAGGTGTATGGGGGACACAGGGCACATGGTGGGTAGTAGGCACTGGTTTGGGCAGTGGGGAGGGCTGAGCAGACTGAGACAGAGGGGATGTAACAGGCTGCTGCCGCTGTATGAAAAAAGGACAAACTGTATCAGAAACAAGAAATTACAGACAGGTAAATCTAAAAGCAAAAGACTGTGTTGCATGGAAGGCAGTTACAGAACTCCTAGTTTCATTTGGATTGTTCGGGCATGTCTGTTTAACACAAAATTAATGCACCATAAGCTAGACAATGTTAAGCAGTAATAACTTCATTAAAATAGCCATTTTATTTGCCTAGACTGGAGTGGAGATGTTCAGTCAAGGAGGAATAGTAATATAGTGATGAAAGATCCCGGTTCCATTTCAGCACCAGGGACAGCGAAGACAGCTACGTTTAATACGCGCATGCATCAAATGCTCATCACTCCAGCTGAACTGCAAATCATCTCCATGCACTATCCCCTTAATTCCAAGGACAGCAGTCTACATATATCCCCTCTTGTATCTGCAGGACGATGGGAACTGCACTTTCTCCTGCTTGTACGCTACCAGTGCAATATACATTCCGAATGTAGTTGCGAGCGGGAAAAAAAGAAACCAAACCAAATGATATGCAAGTCAAATTCGTTGTCACCATTGAAAAACCAGACTGAATGTCCCGGTCCTGTTGTGACCGGGTACAGGACATCACAAGGTCCCTACCTCCGAGCTGTCCGCCTCCGCCATCTTCCGCCGTAGCAGCAAACAACGCGACGAATGCCTCAGTCCCATGAGAGCCGACGAGATTTAGGCTACAACTCTTTAAAGTGTACGGATAGTCTGAAATCTAAATAAAAAACGTATCAAAAATCACACGATGCCTCCGATTATATGAGAATATGTAAAGATGGCAGTCATAGTGGGAAACATTGGTTGGTATCACGGTTTGGACCTCCTTAAATAAATCCCCCCAGAAAAGTTGTTAAATGGATTTTCAAGAGGTGGACTGTCCAATAATCCATACTGTAATTGTCATACAGGTTGTTTTAGAAGAACTCAGGCTGACTCGAAAATCTACTGACTGGAGAGACGGTGAACGACTGAAGGGTTGTAGGTTTGATCCCAGCAGGAGTCTATATCCATTAACACCAAGACGCACTGTGTAGGTGTCCTTTCGCAATACCCGGAGCGCCTACCTGCTCGCTCATTTTAAATATCTGGATAAGAGATCTGGTCCGATCGCCCACGATCAAAACAGGCACCCAGCTGCGCACTAGAAACAAAACTCCAGATCACATAAAAAGCTTGAACAAATGCTGCTTCGTCCGTTTGAAACATGACATCTATCACTTCTGTGCCAAGCAGAGCGAAAGTCGCGCAATTCCCATTACGCGCGCCGTGTAAAGTCCTTTGCGAAATCCTGTTGGGTTTCCAGGAGATAAAGTTAAAAGGCTCCCAAACTGTACATGTGTATGGTGTACGCACTGCCACAAGGACGACATAAATTGTCGTGGCGAAGATATAAAGTGGAAAAGGAAAAATTAAAAGATAAGAAAAGAAATAAATGTCTGCTTCACAGACGACATTTTCACGCCCAACGTTTCCACAAGAACTGAAACACTGGCTCTAACAAACACTGAGCATCGTAGTCCCTCGCTTACATAACACAGGTGTTGTGAAGGAAAAACTTGGCTCTAGGTTCTCATGGATATAGGGTATGTCATTTATCAACTTGCTGATTGATAGAAAAATTCTGAGACACGAGACAGAGTCGCTGGATTCTGGAATGAAAAGATTTTACTTGGATGCAGCAGCAGTTAACTGACTAACACAAAGAAATATAGATTCTTATAGAGAATAAAGAATGATACACTCATTGGTTCATGATTCTAAACAGTGTGATGTATGTGTGTGGTGACTAAGTTCATTAACTATAGCCAAATAAAGTAAATGACATCTATAGGTTGACCTGTTTTTACTAAACATGGTGTTGCATCAATATTTCAAACTGAATGTGCACTGAGAATGAACCCTACAGTTAAGAAATAACAGATAAGCTAATAAAACACCGTTCAGCACTGGGGTATGAGTGATCATACTACAACATGAATGATGTGCACAGGATAATAGTAGGCGTATAAAAATGAGTAGATAAAAAAATAACATAAAATCATAATCCAGTCCAATCCACTTTTATTTGTATAGCACATTTTATCAACACATAGTCTCCAAAGTGCTGCACAGAGTCCAAATTAGCACTAATTGCAAAAAAAAAAAAAAAGTCATAGTTCAAATTCTGTTGAGAGTTCAGTTGTATATTGAATGTACTGAAATAACTTTCTGTAGGCTAGATATAACTTCACATACATCCCAGTCAGTGAAGTCACAGCAGGTACGTTTCAGAGTTTTCATGGGCCATCGAAGGCAAACACTTACTGTGTTATCTGTGACTGTAGTTGCACAACCTGATTACACCTTTAATCCATGAATGCCCATTCTTAGCCCCCACCCCCATGACTTTCCCAACATGTCTTGTCTTGGTATTTCCAGATTTCAACTCATGGCCTTTCACTTGTTTTGTATTTTGAAACTCACCACAATATAACACCTTCATATCAGCACTATGCACTGCCTTCTGCCTGAGTGGGCACATGCCAATATTTTTTCTTTTTTGTTTTTGTAATGCCGTATATTACGTTGGATCATTGTTAATAGTAGCAGGTTGAACTCCGTTGCATGTACCGCTGGCTATTTTTTCCCATACTGCATCAAAACATGCAGAATTTATGTACTTTAAAAACATTCCGCATTCCGAGGCATTTGTTGTAAAAATGGCTTGTGTCCCATCAGTGAAAGACAAAACACAATGAAACACATTATGTTTTAGTTACTGTTGTGGATGAGCTCCATCATTGGTACTTAAGAACATCAGCCCACTCATCACACTCAAGGATAATGTGTGCATCCACTCTACCTCACACATCCACAAGCCAGTGTGGGAGCACATAGGCAGAAGTCAGGAGGGGAAGCAGTGGGCAGATTACTAGTGATTGACTTGGTATACTTTACAAGGCTAATAACGGCTGAGAAAGTATTTAGTTTACGTTTTCTCTTAACTTATACGATGTGAAACAAGGTTCACTCATAATTACCTACAGCTTTGGCTTTGCAGTTACAGTTTTGTTGACATATTTGTAACAAGTTCAGTTCCATCTATATACATGTCTTCATGCAAGACAGAAAGTCTCCTCAGAGGTGTTGGTTTTTACTTCTCTGGTGAAGCAGCAATTGATTGGGTGAAATGTGTACAAGCACTGCTGGCTTGTAAGAGTGTACAAAACAATTGTTTATTATTATTATTATTATTATTATTATTATTATTATTATTATTATTATACTATTTCAGAATATAAATCTTTCTTTTCAACATAAAGCTATTAAACATTTCTATATACAGTATGCTATATCTTTATGACCAATAGAGTGCCACAAGTTATTACACAAAAATGATCTAAGCTGCTCTATAATTTCTAACAATATTGACATATTATGGTTACGTTAAATTTAAAGGAAAAGAGCTAATTTATCTATAGTAATAGATGGGCAAAATTAGTAGCTGTAGTTGACATTTTCACACATCTTCCCTTTAAAAGGAGAAAAGTTTCTCCCTGAAATGGTAATTTATGAACAGACCTATAGCATTTAATCTATTCATTTTATGGGTCAGCAAATAAATAGATGTGACATTTAGAATACACATCACAGAAAGAAACCACTTCCACCATATCCACCTTCTCAAGCTTTTCTTTCAGAATGACTTGATCAGAGGAGTTTTTCTATGCACCATATTTTCTCTAGCTGGCCCAAAGACCCAACCACCATCTGCAACAGACGCAGTAGATTCTCTCACCATCCCAATAAATCTAATTATATTTTCCTTTACATGTACCTCATAGCACACTCTCCCTGATGTCACACCCTCATTTGCCAAATCTGACATAGACATCAAATCTCTTTGAATCTGGAAGGTTCTGGCTTGTGGACAATGTCACGACTTCCTTTCAGTTCTGGCCCTGACAAGGTCGTCATTGTCAAGGTCAAGTCCACTGTTTGTTCCCTGATTGTCTTTATTTGTACCTCTAGACTAAGGTCTTACATTTTCCCTCAAATGTGTTTCCTATCACAATTCATCCAGTCTTTTTTTAAAGCAAAGTCAAGGATGAGAAATTCTGTAGAAAACTTTGGTCTGTGATTTAACTTATCAGATTTTTTGAGGAATATTTTAATTACAATCTTTTTACTTTGTTGCACCCTGAATCTGACTCAATTAAACAAGTTCAGTCTTGTGTATCTGAAAAGATGAGATTCAGTCAGTGAAGACCCAGACTGGATTCCTCAACTTTCTCTGTTGAGATCAGTAATCCATTGAGATCTTTTTAAATTTTCTTTCTTAGATTTCACTGCTCTACTTTTCTTTTTTTCTTTCTTTCTTTTTTTTTGAAATTGTCTGCCTCAGAGATTGAGATGAACACAATGAATTAGAAAACAAATGACAAAAGCTCCTGTTTTCAGTGTATATGATTGTTGTCACAGGGTCATATTGGCTTACGTACATTTATACAACAGTTTTAGAAATCTTCCACTCGAAACAACCTGAAAGTGAATATATTGCAATTTGGATCTTGTAACTCTGACACAAACATTCATTTTTAGTAAAAACCCATTCTCACATTAATTCTCAGAATATCACAATTTGTCCCAAGACTATATCTTGAAACCACAGCCAACAAACATATTTGACCTAATTTTTCTTTATTAGCCTAGTAAATCAAAGTTGGTAAAGTTTCACCAGCTGTTCTCTGGAGGTATTTCATTTGTAGACCAGTGATAGCATCATCATTTCTATTGTTACTGCAAGATAACTGTTGTCTTTTACATTTTTTTTTTCTTTTTCAGGATTGATTCATTTGTAGCTCTGACGCTCTGCGCCTCTCAGGCTCAAGGTGTTGTTTACAGAGAGCGGCTACTGAACACACCAGGCAGGATTCTACTGCTTTGGTTTTAGCCTCGGGACAAATATCACAGGGAGTATCTGCCTTTTCACTCATCTTGGAGCCTGAAGCTGTGATTTCGCCTGTTTCACTCCAGAGCCTCCGTGCTATTCCACTCATCCGTAGACGCTGCAGAGTAGACGCCCCTTTCCCTCCAACACTTCCTGGTTACATTTTAACTCTTTTGATTCCGTTGAGGCAGCAGCTGTTGTTACCTTCAATATGTGGTCCTTTCTTATACTCAGGTTCAGGTTACTTTATTTATACCCATATGTAGATTTGTTTTACAGTTAAATGATGACGACATCCTTTCGATATTTCTCAAAACACAACATGTAACATGAAACCAAAACATGAGTTGACATGATACAAAATTGCTCCCAGTTCCATCAATCAGAACATAAAACATAGATATATTTCTATTTGATGTGTCTTTGTCAGTATATTTTAAATACGGACATGCAACACACACTGAAACTAAACCTCTGTACTGTATGTAACCCATCACTAGCTGAACACACTGCAGACTGGGAACAGTGGGCTACCATTTAATATACCGAGGAGCATATGGGAGGGGGGTTAAGTGCCTTGCTCAAGGGCTCAACAGCCAACAATTTCTCTGCCAGCCCGGGGAATCAAACTGATCACAAGCCAGTTCTCCAACCTAATCACTTAGCCTTAGTTAGCTACTGTTGCTACACATGACAAGCTTTGACACTTCATGACATTTCTATGTAGTTGTTAATGTTGTCAAAGACACTGTCTAATAATAATAATAATAATAATAATAATAATAATAATAATAATAATAATAATAATAATAATAAAGACACAGTCTATCAGAAACGTATGAACATTTCTGTGATAACAGAAGAGAGGGACCCAGAAAGGAATAGAGGAGCTATGTTCATAATATTGTGTTAATCTGATCAACAGAAACTTTAAGATAACTTAAGTAACGTTAGCTTGTTTAGCATCCACTTGTTCTTGGTTGTTAGCAAACAAAGACAGTTGAGCATGTTTTTTTCTTTTAAGTTAATAAAATCAATTTTAAGTTAGTTGGTTGTGTATCATTTGAGGTTGGAAAAAAATGTGGTGCATGCACACAATATAGTTTGTAAGTGTCTATGGTCAGTAATTGACCTCCAACATTCTCAGTCACTCTGTATAAAGTAAATAACATGGTTACTAATGATCATCTATGAATGGCTTTTAGCTGTGGACAAGAGACTAACACCACCAGCCTCTAACCATAAAATATATCTGCTGTCAGACTTACAAGATCCATCACAGATAATATAACACTCATAAAAATATAACTAATGAATGACAGTGTATAATGTTAGTGTGTCCTCATGAGCACTTTCAGCTGCCATTCTATTAAATTACGACTTCAGTGATAAAAATGCTGATATAATATATCTAGCATACATTAAACACTGACACACTTGTAACTAAAAATATAAAAGTTTATATCTATGATCTCCATTTATGCACCACTTAGGTCTTAACTTGTTCTGAAAGCTTCACAGGCCTCCAGACTGCCAGTGCCAGTGGTGTTTTTAGTTATGTACAAAAATGATGCTTTATCAGTGCTACTGCAATTCATTGCAAAACATTTTTTTACAGTTGCAAATGCCTGTTCCACAGCTGATGTCCAAAAGAACCTCTATCTTTTACTCAGATTATTAGTAAGTAGTGGTGCAGTGGGTAGCACTCGTGTTTCACAGTAAGAAGGTCCAGGGTTCGATTCCAACACCAGTCGATGGGGGGGTGGGACCTTTCTGTGTGGAGTTTGCATGTTCTCCCCATGTCTGCATAGGTTCTGTCCGGGTGATTGAGTGATTGTGATGATGTGTCTCTATATTTCAGCCCTGTGATGAACTGGTGGCATGTCCAGGGTGTACCCCACCTTCGCCCATAAGTAGCTGGGATAGGCTCCAGCAACCCCCGAGACCCTAGTGAGGATAAAGCAGGTTCAGAAAATGAATGAATGAATATTCTTACTTTCTTAATCCATTTTAATCCACTCTATATTCCTGATGATCCTTTACTTAAGTCATCATTTCACTTCATTTTCTTCATTTTGTGAATCTTTATTTAAAGCCATTCTGTCTTGAGGTCAGACACAACAGGACAGAAAAATAGCTCATTTATCTATATATATCTATATATATCTATATATATCTATATATATCTATATATATATATATATATATATATATATATATATATATATATATATATATATATATATATATATATAGATAGATAGATAGATAGATAGATAGATAGATAGATAGAGAGATAGATATAGATATAGATAGATATAGATATATAGATATAGATAGATATAGATATAAATGTATATATATATATATATATATATATATATATATATATATATATATATATATATTTTTTTTTTTTTTTTTTTTTTTGTATTTATTTATTTTTTTACATTTACAGGGCACCAGCAGGAGTAAAACCTCTTTTTCAGCTTCAGTTTTTAATTTCAAAATAATTACTTTGCATATCCAGCTTTGACCAGATAATTGCTTACACATTTTTTTATTTGTTTTAATTAAGTAGAGAATTTACAAAGTCACATCCCCAACATGTTTTGAAATTGTTAAAATGAAACAAAAGTCACTTGAGGCATTGAATCAGCATTTGAATTTTCTCTGTTTACTCATTACTTTCACACATTCTAATCATGTTTCATCTCCAGTATTTCACAAATTTCATCAGGGGACAAACACACAGTTGTCGGCCTAACTCGACAGGCTCATTTCCAAGTAAACAGATGTTAAAACTTGGTAAACACAATGCGGAATTTAAATTAATGGAAACATAACACTGTGGTATCAAGTGCAATTGTATCAGTCTGTTGTTTTTGTCAGTTGTTGTACATCACTTTCTCTGCTTCACTAATACAAACCCACACACACCAGTACTCATCATGTGTGATTTTTTTTTTTTTTTTAAATGCATTTGACCCTTAATTAGAGCCTTAATCATTTGACTTCCATGCTTGGCCATGCTGCTCTCCAAAGTGCTGAGGGAGCAAGTATTAGAGAGCTTAGCAGGCTACAATGCATCAGAGGAGATTTTAACTATCTACCGCAGTATGAAATTGGACAGAGTGCCACTGGCTTGGCATAGAAATTAGTTACTTGGTAAAAAAAAAAAAAAAAAAAGATATTTTCGTCCATTTCTCCGGTGTGTCACTTGAAGTATAATATGAAAAAGTTAATTCAGATGCCCTTCACGCATTTATGCACCCAGTGAGTGTTTACAGATATTGTTATGTCATTTTTTTGGTTTCATGACATTTATTGGTGAATTTTACCTGATTGATAACATCCTCTCCTAAGTAATGTTGTTTTGGTAGACTGGTTGTCTCCAGTGCAGGTGACCACTGCACAGTTTCTTGCCCTGCAGCCACTCATCTACTCCTAATGGCTTATTTGATTACTGTAGTGGAAAAAGAGGCAAATGCATAAGAGTGTGTTTGGCACAGGAAGTCTTACTGTGATAAAGAATCATGGTTACATTAAAAAGTCACTGAGTAGATTGGCTGAACAGGATTTTAAAGCACCAGACGGACAGAGTCCAGTGGATAATATCACATTTTACATTTTTACATTACAATGACCACCAAGATGAATATTTTTGTCCTTATTTCCTATTATATTCACTTGTCTTTTACAAATATTTTCTGTGAACATAAGGATTGCAGTCATGTTGACGCTGTTCACTGATGAATTTACCAATTTAGAAAAGAAAAATCTGACAACTTTATCACTTCATACTAGTAACCACAGTACTTGATCAACTACTCGAATTATTCCAAATCCTCCCAGCTCAGAGCTTTGGAAAACTTCTTTTTCTATTAAGGGATGAATGTCAAGACATAATTTTATTTTGAAAAAAAAAAAAAAAAACTCTATAAAGATATTTTACTGTTACAAAAGACACACGTTGCTATTTTATGCAAAATTCTGTATAGAGGTGTCAGTCATGGATATCACTCGTATGGCTAATTTTTCTGTCTTTAACAACTTAGTTCCTGTTACAAACCATCTTTTTAGGTTACCTTTATGTTTTAGTGTGCGTTAAATGTGAATTTGTTTTGTATGTGAATTGTTACTTGCTGCCAGTTTGATCAGGACTTCCTTGATGGGACTTTCCTGGATAAATGTATATTAAATTTTCTAAAAGTCAACTTTAGAAATCTCCACATCATTTTTAACATCCTCTAACACAGGTTTTTTTTTTTGCTTTGAAAAATACATTTAATAAGTCATCATGTACCGAATACAAAATGAATAATGAGAATTAATGCTGAAATATAAAACACAATAAATACATTCATATAATAGTTTTATTGTCAATCATCTCGTTTAGGCTTTGGTAACATTTCAAGAACATTTATTTTATATCATTCAAAATGAGTTTATTTGAGTAGCTATAAGTAATTATTTTTTGTTGATGAAAGGTTCATTTATTAATTAATGACCAATTTGTTTATTTTTCTTATTAAAGAAAGAGGGCACTTTTCAGTTTATATTTTACACACAACATTTCCTGATTTTTTAGCTTTTATTTTTCATATTTTACAGTAAAATATATGTTGTTTGTTTACAAAGTTTTGAAAATATAAACAGACACTTGGCACAGAACTAAATTTTAACCGACATTTTTTTATTCAAAAATGCTAAAGTAAGAGCTGGGGGTACTTGGCTAAAAAAGTATATTTCTAACATACTCCCATAAAGTGCTATAGCACTAGACCAAAAGGATTGACACACAAAGTTTGCGCCATGGTAGCTGTGGTTTGAGCTTTTCCCTTGTTTTTATCTGTGTTTATTCATGCCAGCGTGAAATTCTTGAAGCTGGGCTGTGCAGTTACATTGTAACCAAGGTTATGCTGTTAATGGCAGGTGGTATTCAGAAGCAGCAGCTTTATTTCCTTCTAGCTGCTCGTTGACCCTTTCCACAGGTTCACGCTGGCGTTGCCTTTAAGGACTGTTACAGAAATGGTCTTAATGAAAGCCACCTGTGGATCTTATGCTCTAAATATTGTGTAAACTTTAATAATTCTGATTTTTACATAATTATAGGTAACAGCAATATATACTGTCTGTTTAAAATATTTGCAGATAAACGGTTCATTTTTATCACAAATCACTAATTAATAACCGATTATAAGATGTCGTTGACCAAAAAATGCGGTGTCCAGTTGAGGTAACCCATTTGATTTATATAAGAGGTGGCTTCTTTAAGTTTCAGCTGTAAGTTCTTCAGAAAACATACAGTATATAAAAAATAAATAATGACATAACGTTCAGCAGTTGGAAAATTCGAGCTGCACCTGAAGGCACCACTGACACAAACCTGCAGCCGGACAGCTTGGAAGCAACAAGGCTGGCTGGAGTACACGTCTGCTGCTGCAGTGCTCTGGAGCCACATTTGACCGGCAAAGCATCAAACCAAGGTTATTTTTCCGTACTGAAGGTTGCTTTGGTGAGTAAATTTTCCGTTTTGAGTCAAAAATGTTAGTTTCTGCCTACGTAGACAAGTGGAATCGGTTAAACTTTGTCCCGGGCAGCAACTACGCAGGTGGGGACATGTTTTTTTTTGTTTTTTTTTCCAGGATGGCTAACCGTTACTCCCCATCTGGAGGAAAGCGCTAGCAAAAAAGTTTAATAGCATTCCTATGACATTTCATCTATTCACTTTATATATTATGGGCTATTTGCACCTCTATAGGGAAACACTTATGGTTAAAGTCCGAAATTTTCAAGGTGGGCGTCACTTATCTTTTCTTTTTATTATCTTCTTCCACCACATACCTGGACGAACCGGAGTCATGAGCGAACCCACCGAAGCCGAAAAACACTAGATTAGCTTCTCCTAAATATGAAGATCTTCGGTTTTATACGTATTTATGTGACGGTAATTAAAAAGGCGTGGCTGTTGTCCGTCAGTGAGAGGCCTTACTCAACACGTGTTTGAGAGAGAAAAAAACACAAGTTTATCTTCATGGTTTTTTTTTTTGTTTGTTTTTTTGCATCTGTACATGGTTCTTATTATAGTAGTCTATGGAATACCTGGTACACTTAAAGTCTGTGTTAACCCACATAAACAGAATCAGGACATGAATGAACTGAATGGAAGAGTGTAGTATAAAGTCTAGCCGTTGGGTTGTATTTGTCCAGAGTTTCACTGTGTTTGTATTTCTGAGCCTTCTGCAGTGCAGCAGTGATCCACTAAGTTCTGAATCGTCCCTTTATTTTGGATAAGTCTCAAAATATTTTTTTTTAACTGCTTTTTCATGAATGAGTAATTTTATACGTAAAGTGTAATTTAGTAACTGTGAATACCTGAAAATAACTTTCTACACATGCTTTATGAGGGACAGATCTTGAAACATGGGCTAAAAATCCAAACCTATCTCCATGGCAGACTTGATGTCTCTAGTTGGGTGTTATGCAGCTTAATGGATAATGCATGAACTCAGTTGTTGATAAGATTACTTGTTTTCAGCCTAGTGCAGAAAGTGTAATAATCCAGACTTTATGTCTTGACTGTTGAGATGTGTGAGTGAGTGCAGAACAGCAAACCAGCTATTTACCACTGACACCTAATGGATGTTATATTTATGGACCTAAATGGTACACAACCTGTGTCCTTTTAACTACAGCACTGAAAGGGTGTGATGAATTAATGAGTCCAACATTTATGGTCTGTTCCGCTATATGAATAATTAATGTTTATAGTTTGTGGACACAACAAGAGAAGATGATCTTGTGAACTTAGGTTTGCTTTGCTCAGTATGTATTGTAGTGTACTGCTTCAGGCAGAAACTTTGATTGGCAATGATTTATAAGAGGCAGATAAAAAGGAAGAATCAAAACTAACATAACAGTGCTGCAGATGTCAAAATGTAAAGAGACCCATCCCCCCGAAAAAAACAACCACATGCTGAAAGGCCTTTGTAAGATGACATCTTCTGAATGTGTTTTTTCAGCCTTTAGCAATCCATTAGTAAGGAGATGTCATTTATCATCATTAAGACAAAGAAAAGGAGCAAATCTTCTCATTAGTTGAAATCCATCAGTGTTAAGACTTCTTTCTTTCTTTCTTTCTTTCTTTCTTTCTTTCTTTCTTTCTTTCTTTCTTTCTTTCTTTCTTTCTTTCTTTCTTTCTTTCTTTCTTTCCTCCCTCCCTCCCTCCCTCCCTCCCTCCCTTCCTTCCTTCCTTCCTGACAAATCTCCAGTTTCAGAGTTGAACCAAAAGAAGATGTCTGCGGTTTACAAAGATGACCAGGAGGACTGGATGACAGTGTGTCTGAAGTACCTGCTCTTTGTTTTCAACTTTCTCTTCTGGGTAAGTGGCCCTAAGTACACAAAGATTAAAGTTCACAGTGAAAACATCTTGTTTTGAATTTGAATTAAAACCATAATCATAGGTTATAAAAAGTCTAACTAATTTAGGCTATAGTACTGACATTGTCATAGTGTTTGTGGTAATGTAAATGACTGATTAGTACATTTTTCTAGAAATTTTGAGGTAAATGGCAAATTATTGTAGTGGCAGACAGACATTAGGAGGAAGGAGCCATGTTGAAAAAGAGGTTCAGAGAGGGTTCTGACTCTAAAAAGGCTGAGCTATGGACTCGGCCCAAAGTGAATCATAGATTATTTAGGGCTTGTCAGTGTACGATGTGGGATAATGGATCAAATTCACTCTCTGGCACTGCACTTTAGGTTACTGCAGGTTGTTGCTAAAACTGAACACTCTTACGGCAACACTGAACGCCATCTGGGGGTCACTTTGGCACATTTTACAGCCTGAGAAAATGTGTGTAGGGTTTCAAGTGAGATTAAGCGTTATCTTTAAGCTCATGCTGATGGTCTGTCACCACCTTTCAACTCATCTCCGAGGGAAACGCATCACTTCCTTTTCTTTTCTATCACTTATCTTCTGTTCTGTTTGACCCAACCAATCTCACCTCACTGGAAGTCCTTTGTTCTACTGCAACATTGTAACATGAATGACTCTGAGAAGTTGTACATATTGTGCCAGGCCCTAGTTTGGCCAACACTGTCCTCCAGCTTGTTTTATTACAGACTGTTTGACTTTTCAGAGTTGTGCACTCAAGCTAGGTTTCAATATTCACATCTGTTTTTGGATTGTGTTGATGAAAAATTGTTATATTTATTACCTTATTTACTTGGATTGTATAATGTGTTTATAAAATGGAATCCTAAATCTCCCTCAGGACACTTGTATCCATGTTGTGCTTTTTCAGTTGGGTATGTGCTTCTTTGACTTTGTTACATATTAAGGAAGTGGATGGGTGGATGAAGGGGAGAGCCTCTTTTGGGGCATTTCCTATTTGTCTCATCTGAAACTGATGAGAGGAACTGATTTAGACAACACCCTGGGCTGTCATATGAGATTGTTTGCAAGGAAGCATCCTGATTTAACCTCTGAAATCCCACTGCGTCTCTTTTATTTCCTGTATTCTTTCTGTTTCTTTTTTTTTCTTTCTCTATTATTTCTAGTCCCTTATGCTCATTTTTCCTTCCTCCCACTTACGCTTAATGTTTTCACTTTTCTATTTCTGTGACTCCTACAATGGTATTGAACTCACATCCTTTTTACCACATCCTGTCCAGTACTGTGCTCTACTGTAATGTCTTTTATTTGTCTTGGGTCAAGATTGAATTTACCAGTGTTATGTGTTCTCTTTCCCTGTTCCTCTCATTTTTAGCTTTTTCTGTCCTCATTTTCAGACATTTATTACCATGTTTTTGTCTTTGTAATGTTATATTCTGTTCCCTAGTCCTTCTGTTTGCCTTTCACCTTTTTCTGTAACATATACAAAAGTAGTATCTCTCTTTTTTTTTTTTCACCATTCTCTACTTCTGTCTTTTCCCTCCATCCCTCTACTTCAGATGGGTGGAGCAGCTGTTTTGGGTGTAGGAGTGTGGACACTGGTGGAGAAGAGTGACTACTTAAGTCTCCTGGCATCCAGCACTTTTGCAGTCTCAGCATACATCCTCATCCTGGCAGGTGGCCTGGTGGTGGTTACAGGCTTCTTAGGCTGTTGTGCAGTCATCCGGGAGCAGAGGAGCTGCCTGTCAATGGTAAGAAAGAAAGCCTTTTTGTGATGCTTACCTTTGCATTTCTGTTTGGACAAAATTGTGTGAGCATTACAGTATTCAATGTAAATGCAATGTCAGTCATACTGCATGCAAATGTGGACATTTTAAATCAGATTGAATTCTCTGTTTACATAAAAACACACAGCAAATATGTCCTCATATTGATGTCTTCAAATTAGTAACGTAAACAGTCTTACACAGTCAGACTTTATCAGATTTAAGTGCTACAGTGTTTTTCTGGGTTCATATCAATATTGATCAAGTAAAGTATGTGCAGTAAAATTTAAATCTTGTGAAGGTTTAGAGTACCTACAGCATAACATTTGAAATCCCTTTAAAGCTGACAGAAAAATTAAATGAAACAGTCTAAGCTTCTTTTTTGATTTTATATTATATGCTATAAAAGCCAGGTGTGCATGCATGTATGTGTGTTTGCTTTATAACTGACAAACTGGACAGAGCTAGCCTTTGCCTTTTGGAGTTCTTATGTATTTTGGGTCAAGGATCAGACTGGCGAAGACTGCTTATACTGATATGACCAATACTTTTTGAGTTATTAGTTGTTTTTAAAATTACAATGGGCTTACAGGCGGCCCTTGGAGGAGTCCATTCACAGCCACAACCGGGGGGGGCTGGATCCGGATCAACGGAACCACTGGGACGTGACGGGAGAACCGGGTCTGGCTGTGGTCAGACACTAACAAGGTTGGTCTGGTTCTTACTGCGGCCTGGTTCCACTCCACTGGTGCCTGGTCAGACCCGGCCCGTTAACGTCCCCCTCCAGAACACCCCCCCTCGTCGTAACATGGTGACATACTGTTCTGCGCAGACTCCAATCAGACAGACCAGAGTTCAGCAGATCCCAACACAGGACGGCAGTGACTTGCAATAAACAGTCATGTTCAGTACTGTGTAAAAGTCTTAGGGCTCATTTATGCTCTACTTTAAAGATGCAGACGGATATGGTCAGAGTGTTCTGTCTGTCCCCTGCATACATTATGTGCGTAATTCTGTCCGTTTTCCGGGAGCTTGTGGATGCATACCTGGACGGACGAAACAGAGCAATACCACCGGGAACAGTGGAGGCAGTGTTGAGATTTGAACAGAATAATTTCCATAAATAGCGGCTTTCAAAGAGTGACTGTGTAAGTTAGTGAAAAACTACTGACATATTTATGACACCTACCCTTCTGAATATTAACATTAGTATCCACATTAGTAAAACTTCCTCTGTCGTTGCCATGTTTGTTATTATTGACTTTCTTCTTCTTCTCCTCAAGAAACTTTACTCTTCTTCATGGTATTCGGCCAGTATGGTAATTAAGAGCGGTGCCCTCTGGTGGATTGATTGAGAAATGCTCATTCCAATGTACAAGATGCATGGAAGTATGAAGGCAGTGACGGATTACAGCGTTAAAAATGGACGTACCTATTTACGTATGTAAAGCGAGCATAAATAAGCCAAAATGAGGACCATTGTATTTTTTCCTAATCTATGTGTTACACTAGTAAGTTTAGCTCAGGTCCCCATTTTATCGACTACTGCTTCTAGAACTCGTGGAGTCCCATGGATGTCAACGCACTTGTGTGTGTGTGTGTGTGTATGTATGTATACTGTATAATGTCTTCAACCCTTTTTTAACCTTTGCTGATTACTTTTGTCATTGATTTTAAATTAATAATCTCATTAATTAAAATTACATTAACTGAAAAATGTTAAATTATTAAGTTATGGCATTTCATTTTTAAGGTCTTCAGAATTTTGCACAGGCGCAGTAACAGACAGCCACATAGTGTCCCTGTTACCGTGGTAATGAACTTTGTCTTCTGCTTGTATACTGTTTGAAGCTCTGCTTCACCTCATGGATGCCTTATGTTCTGTCAGTGATAACTTTTACTCCACCAAGGTCCCAGTCCTCAGGTTATTATTCACCCCCTGACAAATAGGATGTTTAATGTAAGAGCTGGCATGGAGAATCTGAGCAGACTCGAAATAAGCCTGGACCGGTTTCTGTCACTGTAATAAACATACAGACTGACACAGAGCACCCTTTATAACTCACATAGGGATTATCTCATTTCAATTTTGTCCATGGAAATAATGTTTTATGTTTTACAAAAGATTAACCATATAAATGGTATTGGGTGAGGAGCTGCACGGCTTACTGTAAAACTAAATGTTGTGTTCCAACTAATGATAATTACTCATTTAAAACAGCAAACATAAGTAATGTTTATGCTCAGTTTATCTCATTGAGATGGGTGATTTCTCTGTTGCAGCTGTGGCTCTCAGAGTTTCAGAAGCTGCTGGTTCAGGATCTGGTTCAGTTGTGCTTTTTGTGTACAAGCATGCATACATGTGTCTATACTGTAAAATGTAGTAGTGTGGTTAGTTTCACTTTCATCGCTGTACATTTCAAGGTAAACAGTGAACTCCACATTCATCCCACAATTAAGTTACATTATTATTAGGTGAGATGGTAAAGTGGTATAAGATGGTAAAGTAAGACTTGATTAAATTCATCACAATATTTTTTGCTAATTGTAAGACTTTATTTAACACTACCATAGTCTGTATCATTGATGGGAAAAGTTTATCTTTAACCAATCACATAATGCTGTGGGCACTGTGACAGGGACCAGAGCAGTGACACTTGACAGAGAGTGGAAGATGCAGAGTTGAGTCAAGCCTTTTCTCCAGTGGTGGTACAGCACTAAAGCAGTGTGGACAAAGGTCTGTTTATGTGAGACTAATACTGCGTCATGAACTCTGTAAATAAAAATACCATGTAGGCATCATCGCTGATGGTTCACACTACTTACGTACCTGTGTTGTCATTTTATAATGAGAAGCTTGATGGTTGCCCTCTGAAATCTTCACTTTCTCTGCACAACTCCACCACAATGCAACATGGAACTCATTGATGCTTTCCCTGGACTAAGGTCTATCACTGGATGCTGACAAATGGCGCTGACAGGGCCCTTACTGTCCTCATTATTTTACAGAGACGGGGCCCAGTGGGAGAGAAGCAGGCGGGAGGTGAACGTTGACTGCTGCAGGACTATTTATAGGTCTATCCATCTCTGTTGATAGATGGAGCAATGGAGAGAAAGGAGCTTGCAGGAGCAAAGAGATGGTTGGACAGAGTTTGTAGTTTGTTGTGTATTGTTGTTTGAATACAGACAGTACTGATGACATGGATAGTTTTGTTTAGGTTTGAGAGATTGAGTGTTGCCACCATACGAACTCACCTATAAAAGTGGTGAAGGTAGAATTTCCATGGGCAGCAGGCACCTAGAGACGTTAGTGTCGAAATTGTAACCAACAGAAGCACAGCAGTCTTTAATTCATAATTACTGTGATAACTTAGGATATGAGTTAACATTTGTTTAAGTGTCTAAAATATTAATGTTCTGGATCACAATTCCCTACAGGTGTTTTTTTTTTTTTTTTTTTTTTTCTGTTCACTTTGTTTCCAGCATTATAAAGGGTGCGGAGTAGCATCTGTCTCTCAGTAATGGCTGTGAGCAAAGCCAAGCTGTTGCTGCTTTCAGACTGTTACCTTCCTTGCTGTGACAGGTGGGCCTAATGAGTTGGATGTGTTTTGGTCTTAAATGGCCTGTGCTTGTCTTGGGCATATGAACAGTTCTATAAACAATCAAAAGGTTATGCTTGTGCTATATGAGTCT
The DNA here is from genome assembly GCF_902148855.1 of Sphaeramia orbicularis. Classification (NCBI taxonomy): domain Eukaryota; kingdom Metazoa; phylum Chordata; class Actinopteri; order Kurtiformes; family Apogonidae; genus Sphaeramia; species Sphaeramia orbicularis. The sequence goes on along the minus strand of NC_043968.1, from coordinate 42,620,064 downwards.
CTGAAAGCTGTTGTTTTTATCTTGCTCATGTCTCACTTGTCTCCGACCACTTTTAAATGTGTGGGTGATCTGTTCGCTGCTTTACATAATTATGCTCTGGATTTCAGCCAAAGCTACAGCCATCATGAAAGACAAATCTTATCAAATTCATCTAGTCCATTTTTCACTTGTGTGTTCAATTTAAACTACTTAAATGGCCTTGCTTTAATGTCTGATTTGTTTTTTTTCCCTGACGTTAATCCACAGGTAATGCTAAATATTGTATTTGCCTAAATATAGCGCTGCTAAGACAATGTTTAATGAGATTATGCTGTGTAGAGGAATTTGGAAAACCCCATAAAATTTGCCCTGAAGGACCCAGATTTTACAGCCTGTCACATTGTTTCCTGGTTGTTTCTTTTTATGCAGTGTTGTCAACTGCTTCAGAAGTGATAGATGCGGTACAGCGACATTTGATACAAGTTATTGAGCCATCATGAGTGAGAGCAGCTTTCCCAAATGAGTAGGCTCAGCTGACAACTGTTCTGATGACTGTGGTGCTGAATGATCTGGATCAAACAGGGTATTTTATCCAACTTAATCAGCCTGCTTATGGTCTCTTGTTTCACTTCCACAGTATTTCTTCTGTCTGCTGTTGATATTCTTGATTGAACTGGTGGCTGGAGTACTGGCCTATGTGTATTACCAGAGGGTACGTAATCACTGCTTAGTATTATTATTATTATTATTATTATTATTATTATTATTATTATTATTATTATTATTACAAGTTACTTGTTGTGTGGGGTAGTGCTTGTTGCTGTCTCTTTTGTGTCCACATAGCATTTTATTTAAGAGTGCTCCTGTCCATATGTCCTTATGACACACCTTATATAAAAATATTCTAAGATTTTCATAAAATCTGCAACTTCACCTGAACACACCTGAAAACGGAAATGAAACAAATAAAGAAAAGGAACTCTTTCTCTTTTTAAATGATCATTATGATTTTTTTTTTAAACAAAGGTTTTCCTTAAAGTAGTGAGAAATCTACAATAAAAATGTGATCCTCTTTATTTTGTGGATTATTTGTTACATACTTTGAACAATAAGTGTCTGCGTTTTATCTAACTCACAGTTTTTATGATCTTCTTATCTCAAAAACATCTGCCTGTCAGTCAGCAGGGACTGCAAAGATCACTGTACTATCTTAAGGCGAGCTCAGTGATTTATCATAGTGGAAAAGAGCTCAGCATAGGACAGAACCACTTAAAAGATAAGGACTCTCATCCTCTCTGACTGTGTTTCTTCTTGTCTTCTCTGAGTGTGTGTGGACGCACTGGAACGTGCACATGCCAAAGCTATATTTAAAATCTGTTTTGTAACTTTGTTATGCATGTTTTTTAATCATAGCACTTGCAAATGTGTGACTTGGCCCATCTGTTTTGCTCCAAATTGTTTCTCCCATTGTTTCAGTTTTGTCAAGATTAGTCCTTACTTTTTCTTCTTTATCTCTTATTTATTTATGTGTTGTCTGTGTAATGAACAAAGAAATGTACCGGTTATGATATCATGTTTTATTTCTGAAAAGCACTCATAATGTGTTTCTTCTTTCTTCCTCTTTTCATTCACAGCTGAGTGAGGAGTTGAAGCAGCATCTGAATCAGACTATGACAGAGAACTATGCTCAGCCAGGGAAGGATGCAATCACATTTGCTGTGGACAGACTACAACAGGATGTATGAACTATTTTAAAATATTGCTTTATAGATATAGTGTACATTCATTCACCAATTATATTCATGAATAGAATAGAATAGAATAGAATAGAATAGAATAGAATAAATCTTTATTGTCCCTTTCACAGGAACAGTGAAAATCAGTTTAGCAGCTCTGTTCTGTTTAGCAGCAAAACATTTAGTGCAAAAAGACTGTATTCAAATATCACACAAAATACTAGAAATGTAGGCATGTGCAAAATGCTACAGGATAAAATATTAAATATACATATACTATTAAAGTACTATAAAAACTACTGAGATATACAAAAGTTAACTGTACACTACAGATGAGAAATATGTACAACAGATAAGGATATATACAGGTAATACAGGATATATACAGTTGAGATTAGGAGAACCAGGTGCATGTGTTACGGCTATTTCACTGAGGTAGGGTAAGTTTTGCACTGTTCATTAGACTGGGAGGGGCAGTTGTTCAGTCAGTAAAACTGTGCTCAAGTCTGTTTGTTCTAGTCCTGAATCTCCTTCCGGAGGGGAGGCGGGAGGAGGGGGGTCAGTCCAGGGTGTGAGGGGTCTGTGATTATTTTTCTGGCTTTCTGCTGGAGTCTGCCAGTGTAGATGTTTCCGAAGGGGGGTAGTGTTGTCCCAATCACCTACTCTGCTGCTCTCACGACTTGCTGCAGGTCCTTCCTGTCTTCTGCAGTACAGCAGCTGAACCACACTGTTCATCAGTAGGTCAGGAGGCTCTTGATGGTGGAGCAGTAAAAGTTGGTTAACAGGGGACGGGGCAGGTGGGCCTGGGGGAGCTTCCTGAAAAAATACAGTCTTTGTTATGCCTTCCCCACCTGGTGAGAGATGTTCGTGGACCAGGTGAGGTCAGCTGAGATGTGGACTCCAAGAAACTTAGAACTCTCCATCATCTCTACCTCCTCTCTGTCAATGTAAAGGGGGGGTGGGGGAATCTCCTGAAGTCCATTACCATCTCCTTTGTCTTAGATGTATTTAGGTCCAGGTTATACATGGTATGTTTGGGTTAGGTAATACATATTATCATTTATTTCCCTGTAGAGTATTGATAAAAGGAATTTCCCTTGTATTATTTAGCATTTGCTTAGAGTGATCCTCCAAAAGTTACTAGTGAAGTAGCCAGAAGTAATTTTTTTTTTTTTCTGTGAATATTTCCATGAATGGAATGTCACAACTTTCAGTGCAGCTGTTCCCAGTTTGCATCAAGAACATAGTTTTGGCAAAATGAATCTGATTTGAAGTTTGAGAACTGAAGCATTTTTCACCAAATTGTCACAACCCGGCTCATAGACTGTGACACAGTGGAGACGGACGAGGTGGTAACCAATTCAAAATAGTAATTTATTGTTACTAAAACAAAGGCAACTCAGAATATGGTGAGCCTCATTATATCAGTAGTGTAAGGAATGTAAATACGGGTGTGTAAAGACAAGGGCAGCTGCTGGTCATCAGTGCTGTGGTGTCCAGGTGAAGAGAAAGACCAGAGACCAAAGCAGAGGAGCCAAACACCAGAACAGAGTAGGGCTGGAAGACCAGAGCAGAGAGACTGAACAGCAAGGTCGTGCCACTTAAATAGACGAGCCGGACCTGACACTGGTGGTACTGATCTGCATTACTCCGCCTGGAAGACGTGAAACTGCAGACAAAGACCGCCAGTGCCCGAACGGTGCCAGGTCGTCACAAAAGGAAGACTTTAACCTGGAGTTTTTTTGATTCAGTGCCACATGAGCTGAACATTTCCCCCTCTCTTTTTTTTTTTTTTTGTTTTCAGTTCAAGTGTTGTGCCAGCAACAACTCTCATGACTGGTTGCAGAGTGTATACATTTTGTCAGAGCAGGCAGAAGGCAGAATGGTGCCCGACAGTTGCTGTAAGACCATCACCCCTTACTGTGGCCGAAGAGACCACCCCTCCAATATCTACAAGGTGGAGGTGAGTAACAGACACATTTCAGTTAAATAAGAAGTGCTTGTAAGCTGTATTGTACTTTTTTAGCATCTTTAATGAGCTATTCTGTTTATTTTTGTTTACCATAATGTTTTTTTAGTGTTATAATTAAACATAGGACACTTAAAGTGCATCAACACTGAATTACCAGAATGTTTTACCAGTCATTCCTTGTTGACAGAAAACCTTGATATTTCCCTTGCACATATTTTATGGTCTTGAGGTGACATAGGGAGCAGCACACAAAACAACACTGCTTTTGAAACTTCTCTTTGATTGAATGTCAATGAATTCTCTGGAAATGAATAAAAGATGAGGTTTTGAACTCTTATCCATGCTGCACAGGTGAAGTTTTCCTACCTTGTGTCAAACGTTTCATGTCATTGTCTTATCAGTCTGAGCACTACCTACTTCACACTGCCTATGCCATGCACAGAGGTGTAAACGTCTGAACACACCACTCAAATTATTAATTACTGAATATTTTTTAATTATTGTGCTTTCTGTTTTCGCTCTTCATTGCTGCAGCAGTTTAGATTTTAGCCATGAAGAGATGCAGAAAGCAAAGAGGTTTGAGAGTGTTCAGGTGTGTGTAATTTAATTTTAACATGGAGCATTTGACTGTGCAGGGTGGTTGCATCACTAAGCTGGAACAGTTTCTGGCTGACCACCTGCTGATCATTGGTGCTGTAGGAATAGGAGTGGCCTGTCTGCAGGTGAGTAAAAAGACAAAGAATTAAAGATGTTTGATGATGGAACAGAATACTCTTATGTTTTCATCTGGACTCCCGCAATTTATTTAAGCTGGATTTTTAAAATACTGTTTTTTTTAACATGTTAAGTGTCATTCTGACCTTACATGACACAAATGGATAAGCTACAGTTTTTCCATAACAGAAAATGTACAATCACTGTGAAAGAACATCTAATTGGACATTTCTTTTCATCTTCCCCTTGCCTTTCAAATCATCATAATCTTATTTTGTTCTTTCCTTTTATTCGATTTGTCCAGAAATGAGATGGGCTCAAGCATTTAAGCCTTACAGAGATCATAAATACACATCAGGGTGTTTCTTCCACAGTTCTGTGCAGACTATCATCCTTCTTCCAGCTATTTCTCAGTGGTGAGCAAAAAAATTGACCAAGGAAACCCGGCCCAGTTCTTTGAAGTGAATTATGCATTTTCCCATGTCCACCATTTTGATTTCTGTTCAGGTTCAGTTTATTCAGATTTTAATGCTTTGATATATCTCCTGGTATGAAAATCTAATGCTTGGGCCCTGTCATCTAATGTAGCCTTACACTACTTATGATTTGCTATTAATTATCTAGATACCCTAGTCTTATGTGTTCTGCCACAGTTTAATGCTGAACTGAAAATTCACTTTTCTTAAACTCATATATGTTAAAATGTACTGAGATTGTGTAGTACTGTAGAGATTAAAGAAATACTATATGTTTTGACACTCTTACTAGCTAACACCATTATAGTTACAAACTAATCATGAAGGTTTTTGGTGTTTAAAATACTATATTCACATCAGTACTTGATCCAGAGGATGGACATCTTAAACCACAATGTGGTAAATAGGTTTATATGTTTTTTTGTTGTTTTTTTTTTTTTTAATGAAACTGCGTTGACTGTGTAAAATCAATAAATTGAAAATAACTATTGAAGATTTGTACTGTATTGTAAGTTTATGTTGTTAAACTTGACACTTTAGAAACATATTATTCAGGAATTCATAATAATCAAAGGTTGGATCAACAGATTAAAGAACTCCTTTAACTCTGATCCCTAATGCTGTTGCCCATATTGATGTGGGAAGTTTATATTCACTTGGCTATGCTGAAGGTATAAATTAAGTTCATAGAACGTACCTGCAAAATACAAAAATCCATGTGAACTGATTTACTTTGACTTATGGTAACAGAGTTCTGCCTAATTATGCATACTGCATGTTTGTTTTCAATCAGCTCTTTAATCTAAATCAAAGCTTTTGTCTTTAGCAGCTGTTTGCATTTGTGTTGTTTCTCTGTCTGGTAACCAAAATACATTTGTAAGATGGTAAAATCTTTTTGTTTTTCTCTTGTGGCATAAACTACGTCTTTGTCTTGTTTACCGTACTAACTTGTCAATGGTGCATTGTACTGTGTGTGTTTTACGTGCATCTGTGTGGTGTCACTGTAGCTGGCCGGGGCAGTCTTGACAGCCTGTTTTATCTATCTGCTCTATAAAGAAGAGGAAGAGGACTTCGGTGCATTGTAATAAGCTAAAGCAACTTTGTGGTTTAATCACCTGGAGAGACAAGGTTGGAGGGTATTATGGGAATGTAACATACTTGCATGTTTGGTGGCTATATGTATGCTCAAGAGCTTATTTGTCCTGTTATATGATCTTTGCTGAAGCATGCACCTGACTGGCTTTGGCTCCATGTTGCAGATGCTATTCTGCATGTTGTGATAATGGGCTGTAAAACTGACCAAAAAATTACCGCTTTGAAGTCAAACACATCATGAATGCCTTGAGTAAATGTCTCTCCACAAGGATGTTGATGGAAGTTATGCTTTGTGTCTTCATACTAAAATGTTTTTTATCAAGACACAAAGCATCATCATACATCCCTAAAGACTTTTTTGGATTCATTGTTTTACTTTATTTAATTGTGATATATATTCTTTTTTTTCCTGAAATTTATGTGGTGAAAATGTATCTTGTACTTCCATTATTTTATCAGGACACCTTGTACATTAGAGTTTTGCTAAAGCATTAGTGTTGTTGCCATAGCTACTTGCAGCCTGAAGAGATTCAAATGTTGAATGGAGGTGTATTTTGGGTGGCTTGTAAGATACCAGCACACCTACCAGGAACATATATTTACTTGGACTGTGGTAAAAAGAACACTTTCTAAAAATATCCTATCAAAGCTCTTAAATATCAATATTCCCCACAGTTTGGCTTCGCAAAAACTGAGAATCATTCTCTATTCTTGCCTTATTATCCATCTGAGTCGAAATGTTACTTGCTTCCTTGCTCTGTTGTGGACATTGACACTGAGGTGGGAGTGGCAAAGAAGGAAAAACTGCCCGAAGAGAAATTGTGATGAGTCAATACACAATGTCAACTTGCTCGATAAGGCTTTCTCAGAGGGCTTTTATAGACTCAGAGATTGAATCTGGGCCCTTGCCTGTTTATCCATCATGCCTGTCAGGCCCAGTGGCTGAGTTCAATATCTGTTCAGCTGTTTTGTACTTGATTCTTGGACTTTTTTTCTATTGCAAGAGTACCCTCATAAATCATGCCATTTAGATTGCTTGTAGGTTCTACACATACCTTGTATCCACTTACCCCAGAGCAAGCTTAAGTGACTTATTTTAAGGGATTTGTTTCAGTTTACAGTTTGTTTTAATCCATATGATTCACAACAGTGATATTAAGTTTAGGAATACAAAACAACAAAATATGATTGTGCATGAACCTGCTTCTTGTCCCCATTACAGCACTGCTTTTTTTATTTGCTTGTATGTGCACTCATTTTGCTGCAATAATTACTGCTTTACATCTTCATAGTAAACATTTTCATGTTATTCGTACATTAATCGTCCCTCACCTGGTTAACATCAAATACCTTTCTTACCTCACAGCCAGTAGTGTTTAGTCTTCCATGGTGGCTGAGCAGCACTTTGTGATCAAACACTTCTGTTTTCAGATTTGTGGGATGGTGTTTACCTGTTGCTTGTACAGGAGGATCAAGATGGACCCTTACTGAGCACCCCAAGCCACAAACACATCACCCTGAACTGAGAGTGGAGCAGAGACCTGCTGATGCCTAACTTCAACTACTGAATCTTGATCTCTGGCCTGGTCATCAACATTGCATGTACTGACATATTCCAGGTCACAAATGTTGCAGTGAAAAGGAAAATGTGCCACTAACAAAAAGGTTCTTTTCTTACAGAATTCTCTTTATTTGACCTTTTTAGTGAACTTTTTTCCAGATATTCTAGCCAATTGTGATCTAGGACTGGACTTTTCAGTGCCTTACATTCTTGTTTAATCAGAACAAGAGGAAGAGAGACAATTAAAATAGCGTTTTATTCTGTTGCACTTAATGATGGTTGATTTATGTGCTCACTGTCAGTGGTTTTGGTCAATTTACTTTCCCCACGAAATGAGTAATTGGATGAAGATCATGTCACTAGTTAACAAAGGTAATTTATAGTTTTATTTTCTTCAAACAGTGTACCTGTATTCCAGTTCTTCTAGAGATAATTTAGCTTAGAAATGTCATTTAAACGTGCCGAACATTTTAATGTCAGTTAATGCACTTTAATAAATGACAGCAAATGAATCCTAGTTTATAATCTAGACATTTGTGGCTTTATATATCTGTAATAAGCTAAATGTTAAACTATATTGTGTGTAAATATACTAAAATGAAGATAAAGTTAATAGCAGTATCTTCATGAAAACTCTAGATAAGGGAAAATAATTTCCTGAGATGGGTGTCAGTATCTTGAAATAATGACCCCATCTAGTGGTTGGAATTAGTCAATTACTGCACCATGTATGGTACTCGTATACACTGCTTTTCTCTCGCCACATTTTTTTTTTTTTTAATTTGACATCAATATTGTGATGCATCAATCACAATGTAAGATGGTTAATTCAACATTATTGCGAGTCATTTCAGTCTTACTGTGCAGGAATAGCCAAAGAAAGCAAGGACTTGTCTTCACTGCTTAATTTATCACTTTCTGTTGTCTCTAACAGCCATTGCTTCTACAGGATTCAGTAGTGTTACAAGCGACTTAAATGATTATTTTACTCTAGAAGTGATTAAATATTAATTGAGACATTCCACTGTAATCTGCTGGAGTTTGCTACTCATTGCTCCAGGAGTTCTTGTTCATGAATTAGACATTCTAGGATTTGTGAGTATTTTTTCTTCCTGTCTGACAAATGAAGGGTTTCTATGGAAATATTTGATGATGAGATAATGATATATACATTGGTGTGTGCTTAAACTACTGACTAGAAGTCAAAATATTGATATAAACCACAAAATAAACTGACAAATATTGTTATATTCAGATATTGTGTATACTTTTGTGAAATATTAACATGTTCTTTGGACAGGTAACTCTACTGTTACTGTTTGGCATTGGTTTAATGATTATCATCACTGGCGTGTTCTATAAAATTAAATTATTTGTATTTGACTCAAAATCTAAATATTTTGTCCAAGGTCATTGCACCCTTTGATGAAGTCTTACAGGTTGTTTATCAGTCTGGAAACCACTAGAGGGAGACAAAGATTTTCCAGTTGAGTGGTGTACAAAGAATTCCATGAATTATGGAAGTAAAACATACTGACCCAGTTTGGTGTCACCTGACGTAACATTCATTGATAATAGGGGATGACTGACTGTTGTTGTCTTGTTTGTAAGGATTTAGTTGAAATACTAAGTGGTTTCATGGAAACTGGGCAAAGGGGATTACACCTGTTTTATGTAACTGCATTCATTTTATATTATGTTACTAGTATGGATTGAGGTGTATACACTGTCAGTGGTGATAAAACCCTACACTACCACTTGTAGAGTATCACTGTAGCAGTGGTAATGGAAAGTAACATTTCTTGAACTGATCATATTAACCTTTGAGCAGTGCCAGCCGATTACACATGCTTTCATTTTGCTCATAAGTAATTATATAAAATACTAAGCAGATCTCTAAATAATAGTTGTGTTAAACAAGCAGCTTTTCAGACTGGTGCTAGATAATGAGAATTTGAGTGCAATCCCAGGTTGAGGTTGGGCACATTGCCATGCAACATGTGGGCCTAAATAAGTGAACATTGTGAAAAATACTCCTCACATGTGGGGTGTCCTGTAATTCTTCACTGGAAAATGGTGTGTATGGTGTTTTCCCAGTTTAAACAACATGTGTTCATGACACAGCGGTAATGCAGTTTTGTGTGGTTTTAGGATCTTGTTGAGGGACAGGTTCTATATATTAAACACCGCCATGCACATAAATTGTTAGTACATTATTGTTTGTGCTATATTGCAGCCATATGACCCAACTATTTGTCTTTGAGGCACAGCTTTTCCCTTTTTCTTTGTTTCCCTTTTGGCTCCAGATTACTTACACGACACTATACTAGTTCAGAGTGATTTATCATTGTCACCCATTTAGGAATAAGGGCAAAAAGTTTTAAAAGAGTTTGGATGTACTTCAACGTTTTTGGCTTCAGTGAACCTACATAATGTCAGTCCCTTTGTCTTCATCAGCTATAGGAGGATGGCTCTCATTTCCTGCAGATGTCACACACACTACAATGCAGAAAAGGGTATACTGATACTGACGAGATAAAAACACACGCAGAACTCTGAGGTCGTGCACATTAGCATGTGGTTTGTACGCCTTGCCAGAAGAGACCCATGAATTGGGAGCAGCTGGAGATTCACCACTCCCATGTGTGGAGGTCTTCTTAAGTCACAAGTAGACACACATTCTTTCTTACACACTTTATCTTCACATTGTAGCCACAGGGATGATATTTCACTGGGACAGCTCAAGAAGTTACTTTAGAACACATGTTGGAATATCCATTTATCTCTTAACTATGAACTTGTGTGAATACAATCTCTCACATATGTACCTGCAGATTTACTTAGAGGAGAAAGCATTCCAGGACAGACACAATTAAATGAACAGCTCTAACTTCTAAACACTTTTTGCTTTTATACTCATATATGTAGTTCTGTTTGAACTGTGTGTCTCCTCTTGCATGTCTGTGTTTTAAACGTTTAAGTTATTGGTTTTCTTTGTCTAGAAGGTCCTTGTTGAGCTCTCATAAAATGCATTCTGGCACAACATGGCTATTGTGTCAGGAAATGCACCTGTGTTCAATAAGTGCAGAAAAACATCAGGCCTCAGTTGTGGTGATCGAATAGTGTGATGCCTATGGCATGAAAGATGTGTGGGAAGGACTGTCGCGTATTATGTGCTGAATTTAACAAGTCTGATGGTGAACACTGAATGAAGTGCCTGAAGTCTGGTTTGGGGTTTCATTGTGTCAGCATGGGTTTCAAACCTGCCTCTTGTCTTCATGTCTGCGTTGACTTTGGCAGGACAATGAGTATGTTGTCTTGAACTGAAACTGTCAGTTTGTCTAGGGATTGTTTTTGTCTGGTCATTGTAACTGACTAGACTTTGCCTGAAGCAATGGGAGCATGCAGACAAAATAATGTAAATATTTCATAAAGAAGGACAAAGGAAAAATAAAATCCACCACAATAGCAGACACTACTCCAAAGGTGTCACAGATTTGCCAGGGGTCTGGCAATGCACTTCAAAGCAAGATGAAAGACGTCTCACACGTCAAAAAAGCCAAATTGTGTGTGCACAAGCTCCAGGTGCACTGAGAATAACACAAAAGTTGGACAGTACTTTGGCCTTTTCAGTAAATCCTACCTCACCTTTATGCCAACACAGTAACAGACAGATGTTGTCCATAGCAGCCATGATACAGCTGCGGACCATAGAGAAGCTCCAGCAGAATGAGCTAACTTTATGCCTAGCTCTTCCTTCTTTCTTATGGACACATGTAAACTCTTTGAGAGTTGCATAAGTCTGATTTAGTCATTGTGCATTGGGTTGCTCCAAAGTAGAACTACTTCTGTGTCAACCCTGTAAATCTGAGGTGACCTTGCATTCTGACTCAACTCTCAACAACTTTGGATCTGTCCTGTAACACATTATCTGTGGCTGTAAATGTGTTTGACATATTTCTACAGGGTTCAGAGATTTTGGGAAAGAGATGCTGTGTTTCATAACCATAGCGCTGGACATCAAGATAAAGAAGCCTCCAGACCTGCATGCAAACTATAAGTTATAATAGTTAATGTATTTGAATGCTCATTGGGTTGTGGGTTTTCAGAGAACTGCTCTTTAAGTCGCTGCTCTTTAAACATTTTGCATTTGGGGTGTTTTTTTTTCCTGACTGACAATACTGCCACAACTTTAAATGATGAGTGCAGCTTGTTAAACTCACAGGCTCAAACATGTTGCCCAAGCCTGTGAATTTAATTTCTGGCTTTTCTGAAACTTCTGGGCAATAGACTGCTCAAAGGTTTTAGGGTTGTGTTTTGACATAACACAACTTAGAAACTTCAGCAGATAGTATGTTTTTCCGAGTTCTAAATAGATGCAGAATGTGAAAAGCATTGACTTGACACTAACTTGACTTGGCATTGTGTTGGCTGTGTAGTCAGTTCAAAGAGTAAACGCCAAAATTGTAACATTTGTATTGAGAGTAATGTATGCCTACCCAACACCCTCAAATGTTTCACAGTCACGTCTCGGTGCCCATACAGTTGAAAAAGCTGTGGTTTTTGTGTGTGTTTGACTGTGTATGTGGGAGGGTCTTTGTCCATGGGAGAGTGAGTTTAGATGGAAACAGAACTTCAGAAAGTGTTTCAAGACGGAATTTTAAAAGCCTGCTGTCTGATAATGATGATGAGCGTCAAGTTGATGAGCGTATTGATTGATATCAAACAGATGGTGGGGGGGAAGGTTACACAACCAGAATGTAATGGATTGTACTTCCAACACAGGTAACAGAGCAGTACCAGGTGAAACGATGATAAAGTAGAATTTTGTTTACAAAATGAAAGAGAGTGGGATGTGTGTCCATGTACGCTGCGTGAGACTTGCGGAATGGCAAGAAGTCTCAGTGATGTCTTATTGTGTACTGACCAGTATCAACCATTTTGATGTATACTGACAGTTTAGATTAGCCTGCTTACATATTGAGGTTTGTATATCAGTGTGTTTGTGTAACACCCATTCTTTGTACTGAATAGATTGTTGTGATTTGTGGGATGTGATCAGATTTGCTTACACTACGCTCAAACTTGACGGACTTGTTTCCCAGCGTGAGTAAGTGTCTGGTAGGTCAAAAGAGCAGGTTTCAAAGTGATGGATGTTGTGTTGCTTATATGTGGTAAAGCTCACCAACAAGGCTATGGAATTCAAAGCTTTGAGTATGTGAGAAGTGCAGGACTTTAACATGGCTCCATAGGCATCCACTGATGGTGGTGTTACACTGTAATTTATATGGGCCAAGTGGTGTTTCTGTTTAAACTGAGGGTTGGAGTCTGTAAACTTTTACAAGCTGACTGTAGTCTGTTTCTACACCCTCAGTAATGCAGATGCAAAAAATACTCTTTGGACTTAAAAAAGACTTTTGCTTGAACCGCATGTCCTAATTGAACAGCTTTCTAGTGATTAGTGTATATGATAAAGGATGGCACTACATGTATATGCTTGAAAGAGTTGTATGATATCTCTAATATAGAGATGTAAAAAACATGACTGACAGTCATTTGGAAATGAAGCGCAGCGATGTTGGTTTAAACACACAGTGCTGTGAGCTGGAAAAGATAAGACTATTGTATAAAAAAACAGATTAGTCTGTCAACCTGTGTTTGTTTATGCCAGAAGATGAATAGGGCAGGAAGAAGCGGATATGATATTTGGAGCGAGAGTGTATTTATCATGTGCAAAGAAAAAGGGGGGCATAGAAACAAAATAGCGTGAGAGGAAGTTTTACTTCTCCCACTGAGATTGATGGCATGGAGGAGAGCATGGGAGCGACCTTGACTTGGTCATGACAGTGGCGTGAGCTCAGAGAAAGAAGTGGAGAGGTTATGGAGCATTTGTAATCACTACACTGGCCCTCAAGTGCCCTTCAGGAAATAAACACTTAAACATGAGGCACAGTGTCATAACAGTGAATAGCCTTGAGAGTTAAGATAGAGGCAGTGAAAGCAGATGGCACATTGGCAGAAAATAAGTGAAAAATTTACTTATACAATGTACCAAGTCAAAATAGATTTTATAAATGAACACAAATAGAACTTGGAAGTCCATTTATTTCACAAAGCTGACAGCTTTGTTGAATGGTGTATTATATAGCCCCCGACAACTTGTCCACTTCATCTAAAAATGTTGCTGTTCATTGCTCATTGAATAAGACAGCACTTCAGCATTTTGCAGAATGTTTTTCCAACGTATGTCGTTACCTATATCAGTCATTATTGTATGAATTTCCCTACATTCTTTGTTATAGAGAAGAGGTAAAGGCTCAGCAACATGTGGATTTCCTCTGGCCTTGGCTCACCAGGAATTGATGTGTTTACCAGAACTGATGCTCTAATTGGCACTTTCACAGGAGCAGTGCACTTGAGGTATTCTTTCTATTTTAGCCTTGATATGAGTGTAATTTTGATGTTTATGGTTCTGTAACTGAAGTCTGGAAACATAAACAGCACATATCACGGCTGTATGATAATGTTTATGCTTGCAAGTCTTGAAGCATCAACCTTAATTTTCTGTTTTGCTAAAAGAAGGTGCATGTCAGGCTTTAAGGTGTGCAGATGTACATCTTACATCTGGATAACACTGGCAAGGATGAAAAGTGTCTCCATTCATCAGGATTTATCCAGTGAACATGAGTTTGAGAGTTGTACTTGTCAGTCTTGGCAACCGCTGCATCCCATCTGTGAAACATATCTGCAACAAAAATAATTATAAGCTGATCTTGTCATATAAACAAGAGTAGTTTAGGTTCAGGTTTTTCCATGTAAAGTAGGTTTCCTGTAGGAAATCTCTAGTTTGCATGTATGAAGAAATTCAGTACCCTTGATACACTATTGCGGAGCAGTCTATAGCTTTGAGTTTACCCACCTGGTAATTTGGCCAGCAAAGAAAAAGTCTGCTATCCTTCAGCTACATGCACTATTTAGTTTTATAAATGTGAGTAAAATCAGCACAGCAAACACTCTACTAGTGATCCTAAAACAACAGTGTTTCGCCTGAAAGTTATTTTAGTCTGAGATTAAATAAATAGTGTTGGTTTTTGTATGTAAACTGTCTTAAAGGTAGGTTACTTGTCTAAGGAGACCTAAATTGAAATTCTTTTCCCATATCCATTCTTTATCCTCTCCATTTCTCTGCATGTAGGATAAATATTATTTCACTGAAGGTAAGGAGCAAATGAGGAACAGCTAACACTTTGTGCACGCTATTGGTAAGTAGTAAACTCGAATAAAGCGCATTAAAGATTTCGCAACTCCATGTATTTTGAAGTCAGCTCATTTTCTTCTTCCTCTTCAGGTGAATTCTAGACTACACGGTAAAATGATTTATTGGTGACAGCTTGAATTTTGAGTGCGGTTTGGTGTTCAGACAGTTGAACAGACACTGGTAAGCTGTTTTCTACTGTGTAGCAAGGAAAGTTTCACCAATACCATGACCACAAGTGTGTAGCTGTGTGTGTATGTATGCAAAAAGCTACACACACACGCATACGAATTGTGGATGACTTGATGATTATGCCATCTCTGTCTCTGTTACACACATACACACACCTTTTTTCCTCTGTCAGATTAGGATCCATTCTGCTCATAGAACAGTTAGGACTGTCTCTGACACACATGCCTCGCATTACTCCTGGCGTCTTCCTAGTCAGATGTATACATTTGAGTGTGTGGGCTTTATCCATTTATGTATGTGTTTGGATGAGACATGTATCCCATGAGAATCCAATTTGCTTCAGTGGTACTTACATGGTACTTACATTAGAGTGCTGGTTAAAGTCTTCTCAAACAGTAAAGTAACTGGACCAGTATGAAATGACACTGGAGAATGGAGTTTAACCTTGATGTGATTCTCCTCTTATCCACCAGATGGACTCGGTGATCTAAATGCCTATTTTGGCACTGTAAAGGCAGACATCCTAGTCCATTCTAGTCACCCTCCTTGTGTAAACCTTCACCCTGGACTGTCTGCTGATGCCTGTAAAGATAGAGCGCATTGGGAGAGTGTTTCAAATCATACCAGCAGTTATCCCCAGTAATATAAGCTGTTTTAAGATCATTTCTCTGTTCAAATGAAGCAGTTTGCAGTACTCATTTCCCAATCTTGAACTGTCGCCACAATATTTATTGTGCTCATTTATAGTGCTTGGAGAATGCAGTGTGGAAAATGAAAATAGTCATGTGGTTATGAATAAGTAATTATGTTTTTTACACAAGGAACAAACACAGAAACAGATGCAGGGGGCAAGTTCACATGGGCACTATAACAATCACCATGGAGACCAGGATTTAAGTGTGTTTGTGTGTGCATGCCTGTTTGGTGTGCACATGCGTGTGCGGGCTCATGTGTGATGTTTTACAAAGCCTGGCCAATGCCTGTTACAGAAGTGTCTCTCTGTGTAAGGATGAACATGCCTCCATTTGGCGAGCTAAATCGGCCATGTCCTTCTCTGGCCAACTGGTGTTGTGTGATGATAGAAGAACACTGGTGAGGAGAAAAACAGGGTAGGTGTTAGTGAGCATCACAGAGGCATAGAAATGTGATCTGAAGGCAGTATTGTCTTTATTAATATAAAAAAAAAAAAAACTGTTCTCCAAATGTGAATTTTACTTTTTTTGTCACAATCAGAACCGAAGCTTTAGCATTATTATTATACATTGAGTCTACTTTATATTATGTTGTAATATATGTCTAACAAACACATCTCAGTATTGACACACTTCCATTTTAATTCAGTATAACCACTGTATGCCTCTTGAGACAAAGAGTCACCGATTTCTGCCGGTGCTCATTATGCAATCCTAAGCTTTGATAATTCCTCCAGTGCACCGTTTAATTAGAAACACATGGCCCTGAGATCGCAGAGGAGTACAGAGCTTCTAATGTCTATACAGCCTGCACCATGAGTAATTGTTTCTCCCTCGCTAGTGCCGAGCCATTTTTTAACCTGCTGACAGCCAGCAAGCAGGAGGAGGAGAAAAGGGGGAAGGAGAGGGAGATAAAGGAGAGAACAGAAGAGAGATTTGAGATAAGAATTAGTCAATATGTGAGTTTTTATTGTTAGTATTTGGCTACAGATGAAGGTTAGAAAAGGATGTGAGGAGCAAGAAGCACAGGCAAAGGTTGTGGATGACGAGGCCAGTTATATCCCCATTTTTCTTGCCTTTTTTGTGCTCTCTCCTCTCAGCCAGGAGTTGTTAAGAGTGAGGGAGGTCCCAGGTGAGCTAGAGACCAATGGAGGCTGACATCATGACAGGACACTTCATCAAAACCTGCAGAGGCTGTTTGGATACCTGCCCGGGCTAAGGAAGCACTGTTATAGCTTCTCCTATATACTGCTAGGCAGTGCGGGAACTCCAGGACCGGATATGGAGATTGTTTTAGGTGTAGTAATGTGTAAATGTACAGCATGTGCCTGACTAAGTGACTGAATATGCAGCTCATTTATTTATTTATTTTTTTTACTTAAACCAATTGGGGATGTTATGTAGACATTTTTTTTCCATTAGTTGTAACCCAGTTTTGTTTTTTTCTTTCGTAATCAATTTGCTGCCATTGATGCCTTTTTGTTTATGTATTGTGTGTTTTTTCTTAAAATTTTCCTGTAGTCACATGTACGCCATATAAACAGCACTTCTTTAATTTATGATATGGTTGCTATCTATGGGATTTGACTGAAAAACATGACTTCCTGTTGAGCTCTACTAAACTGTGACAATTGTTTTCTGTTTTATAGACAAATCGTAAAAAGCATCTCTGACAGTGATCGTTAGTGGTAGCCTCTGATGGCATTATTTAAAAGAATCAATGTCATAAAACAAGATAATATAATCCTCTGTATATATGAGAACACATTTCCTTCAAAGGCTTTTATGGGTGTGTTGGGGAGAGACTGTTTTGCATTCATCCTTGTGTCAAAATTTTCCCACACTCTGTCCATGCCTATCTTCTCTTTGGCATATGTCAGTCATGCCTGGTCAGCGGGTGCTTCCCTGCTGGGAGGTGTGTTAACTGAATTTGGATACCCACAGCTGTTCACAGCCATTTTAGACAGACAGAGGTTTTAAAAGAAAACAGAGGAGAGCAGAATTTACTTGTAATTTTGAGTCCCAAAGTCACTAGCTTGTCCTTGTTGGCTCCTCTCTTTCTCTCTGTCTCTCACTGTGCCCTGTCCAGAATAACCATTAGCAACTGTGGTTGGAATCCCAGCTCACATGACTCAAACCCTCCACTGTGGGAGCTAACTGTTTGGCACCTGGCACTGTTTGGTGCTCATGGGTTGGTGATGTCACCGATCCGGGGCCCCATCGTTGTCGTCAGGAGCCAGGCTCCGGGCTGATGTCACAAAACTGGCATGTCGTGAGCTAGAGCCAGTGACGGACAGCTTGGTGTGTTTGTATGGCACAGATGGTTGGGGAACGGGGTGGAGGGGGACTTGGGTGCCAGAATGGAAGGTGGCAAAGACATGTCTTATCGAGTGGTGCCACATGCAGGCTCTGATGTGCCATTGTGACAGGACGCTTTTCTCCCTTTCATCTAATTTTGTCTCCTATTGTCTATTTTTTCCCTTTTGTTCTCCCTCTCATTCTTCTCAAAGTCATTAATTAATTTCCCTTTGGCCTATGCCTTCTTTTTTTTTTTTCTTTGCTCATTCTTGCTTGTTCATTGTCTTTCTTTATCTTCCACCTTGGTTTGCTATCTTTTCTCTATCTCTTTCAATTTGGTAGTCTGTTTGTGGTGGTTTATCTTAGCCTCACATCAGTACTCTCATTTAGCTCTTTCCTGCACTTGTCTCCTCCATTTCTAATTGGAATGCTTTTTAATCCCTCTTTGTTTGTCTCTAGCTTCCTCATGCGTTGTTTCCTTCTCTCCCTCTCTTCCTCTCTCCTTCCCTCCATCCCTCCTATTATTCTTTGTCGGGGATTGTGTCTTTTTCTCCTTTGTGTGCTCTGACAGGCCTCTTCCTCTCATTGATAGTGATGGCAGGCTCAACTCTACTCCATAATGCTGCTGATATTTTTCCCACTGGAGACCCCACTGTTGCTGCTGTTGCACTCCCCTACAACCGAAAAAAAAAAAAAAAAAGGACAGAGACACCCCTCCTCCCTGCCTCCCCATCCATACTTCTCTGTTTCCTCTAGCTCTGCCAAGCTTCTACCATTCAGCAGGGGAGCAGTTCAACAAGACTGGTTTGTTTTGGAGAGTCACTGGGCCCCAGCTTCATAGAGATTAATGCTTAGACAGACTGTAATGACATTTATGAGGCATTGAGATGAAGAGGAAATGGTACAGAGTTCTCCTGTTGGTTCAAATGTGACTGTGTTCACCACCATTTCACAGAGAAACCTGTAGAGAGACAGAATGATGCACAAAGTGTTTTTTTTTTGTGAGGGTGCGAAAGAGAAAAAGAGGCCACACATGTGTACTGTATATGCATGATGAAATCCTCACTCAAAGCGAGCAACTCCCTCACATTTGCCACCTCAGCATCACTCGGTGACAGGCTAGTGATCATTCTGATTGATGGCAACAAACTTGGAGTCAGTTGAGTGTTAAAGTAACTTAATCAAATAATTTATCCCTCAGCCATTTTTCCAGAGTAAACATCATCAATATGTTCTGAATATTGACCTAGCCACACACACATGCCCAACATTCATGACTGCATCAATAAATGTCTCCAATTCTATCCACCTTCAGCACAATAATGAACATTACTCCATCTCTGTAATAGTGCATTAACTCTGTCCTGCACACTAGCATGTACCACACACTCCTACAAAGAGTTTGAGGGGAGAAGTTATCAATATAGAGCTAAATTAGAATGGATTTGAAGGGAATTGGAACATGCACATTGGTCTGTCTCCTTGCTGAGGTCCAACACTCTTCATAGCCTTGTGATCAATGGGGCTGAGACTGTGTAGCCAAGCTGCCATCCATTCTCATTACTGACACCGTTGTCCACTGCTGTTGCTGCTTTCACTGTATTGCCTGCCAGAGGCTGGGTGACTGTCTGCAGCAGACAACTATCAGAGCTGTTGCTGGAGCAGATTTGTTACAGTGTTGAAGGGAGGCTTAAAGTTGCCGTGTTCTCAGCTGAGGTTGTGTTTTCATTGTGCGTCCTTTGGCTGCACTGAGAATGTTTTCAGCAAATTATGATGAACTGATGTAGGTGTGTCGGCAGGAGTATTGCAGTATATCAAAATTTTCCTTGCGCTAACAGTAGTCACATTCACATTATGTCTGTCTAGTTTATGGGTGATAAGTAGTAACCTCACATTCTGCCATATATGTCTCCATTCAGTTGTTGCATTGTATTCCTGAAAATGAGAGCTAGAGTGAATGTGAAGGACAGGTCATGCAGTTTCATCCACAACATGCGAGTAGCATGTACATGTATGGTTCAGCTTTAGTTTCCTTTTGTGTTTCTGCTGTGAAGTCCTGTGGAGTTCAGATTATCATCAGGCTTTCCATAACTAACATTCCTTTGTCTTTGAAGTTGTCTGAAGTAAGCAGAGTCCCACTGATTGAATTCTGTTTCCCAGCGATTTCATGAAGTCATTTGTGTTACATGGTGAGTAATTGCTCACAGTGTACACATGCATGCACTTCCACATACAGACATTTGTATAAATGTACAAACTCCAACCACACATAGGAATATATGGATACACATTTACAGCATAAACAGCTATATGCACATGAATCATGGCTTGCTGATATTCAGAAACAGACAAAACACAAGCATTTGCACGTGTGCACGGATGCATAACACTTAGTCTGCCTGGTCTGTTGAGCTTCTGAGGGAACATGTTGGAATGCAAGATACATCTTGTCATGTTTTAATTGAATTATTGTGGAATTGTAAATATCCGTGCTTATTTGTCTTGGTTGAGTTACGTATTCATCACAATTATGTCAAATAAAATCCCCACTCAGTTTTCTACAAACAGCTCCATTGTGAGTTGGAAGCCTTTAGAGGCAAAGGGATCAGGATAATTAGACTGAAAGAGTAAATTATTTTTCTACAAACACACCAGAGTGCTGTTGTCATTTATGAAGCTAATTGTTATGGGGGGAAGAGACCTACTACTTGGGTACAAGAAGCCTTTTGTTTTACTGTGTTGTCTTGTGTCATCAAACACAGACTTGTTTAAACAGCCAGAGACATTTGATTGTAGTTTAAGAGCACTAGTATGACATATGGCTTGGTCCTAAGGGCTTTGTGGGTAATGCAGACATGCCAGAGGCTGTGGGAATTGCCAGTTGGGAATGTTCAACACTGACATATCCTTCTCTAAAAAACTTCCCTTTATTTAGGCGAGAACACCCTTGTGTGGGAGACCTATATATGTTGGTGTGACCTTTGAAGCACAACTTGTGTGGTGATTCATATCTTATCTGTGCTGCACCTGTGAAGAGGGCCAATATCATTACTCACCCAAGAGAAAAAGGAAGTAATGAAATCTTGCATCTGTCCGCTCTAACAAAACAAAGCACTTGCCACACAAACATAATATCATATTGTGTTGTCATGTAAATATTTTCAAGTAATCCAACAGTTCGTTTTTTGTTATTCTCAAGCGAATTGTTAAGAGAGTAGGCCTCTGAGGCAACAATGAGCGTGAAAGGTGATATCGATTTTGATGAATGCCAAATGTGCACTGCTGGAAATAGGAGCAATTTCACAAGAGCTGAGGGCTGCATTAAAGCATCGTGCGTTTTCGGTTTCAACCAGTGTTCATTTGGGAAGCGTTGCATTCATTTCATTTGTCCCAATGTGTTGTGTCATAGACAGGGCAGGTTACTGATGACTGTGGTAGTGGAGCAGTATTCCATCATGGCTGACGGATGTGACAGTAATGCAGACTGTAGCTGCTAATGGGACCGCCGGGACTTTCTGCTGTGTGCGACATCAATCAGGGTCCTCAGCATGCTCACTCAAATGGCCCTCTTCACTCACTCAACACATAGCAGATGTCCCACTGTGATCCTCCAGCACACGTATAAATAATGCCAAATGAATGTTAATGACAGTGTTCTGTAGCTTTGGCAAAACAAATTCCCATTGTGGCTACAAATGGCTGCAAGGTGTTGGGTGTGTTCTTGCATTCAGCCTTTAGTATGCCTTTACAATTTCTGACATTTATCAGGTCGAATAGGTGACCTTTATTTGTTTTTGACAAAGCTCAGTGTTACAGTATTACAGTAAGCAGAGGTTCCTAACATGCACAGTATGTCTGTTCTTGTTTCAGCTGTACCATGCTCTGGTGGTGCACAAAAACATATATTCTATTGGAAATCTCATACATTGTTCTGCACTAATTAAAACTGAATTTATTACAGAATGATCAGTTGTGAATGCATTACCTTTGGCATTTTTATTTTTCAGTTTGTAATTCAACTCGTGTATCTCTTTTTCTATAATAGGTAGGTAATTTTATTATTACTATTAGGTGATATTTGGGCACCTAGATGGTACTGTGCAAATGGTGTGAAAGGTGTAAAATATTGCCAAAAATCTTCCAGCACGAGCACAACTGAAGAGCTTTTGTTCTCTGGGGCAACAAGGAGCTGGCAAGAAGTGTATTCATTAAGCCTGTTAGACCATGTGTGAAATCGAGCACATCATATTACCCAGTTTTTATGAATGAAGACTGTAAAAATCAAAACACATATTGGTTCTTTTACATCTTACAGTAAATATAAAAACTTTTCTATTATGGAAAAAGTTACTTAATACTTATTTATCCTCATTTGTGTTTGATGCCTATTGACCTGGTTGTGGTGAAGCACATGTTTTGCTTTAGCTAACCTTACTGCATTGTTCCAGCAAAGGACAGGGCTTGTCTTTGCTTCTCCCAAGGGTCCCTGAAAGCCATAAAACAACTCACCTTCATGAAGGATCCAGGAAGTTCTTCAGAGTTGAGATGTCACTTTATTATTTCTCTTTTATCGTGTCCCTCTGGCCAGGTGCTGAATCGACACACCAGTGTCTTGTGGAGCGGAGCATCGATCCTTCCTCCAGTCAGCACGTCCTCAGGGGGAGATGGAGAGAGGGAGGAGAGTGATATGCTTAGGGCAGCATAGCCCCCTCTTGTACCAAAAATGCTGAGACAGAGAAGAGATGCGCTGATCTGTGTAAGATACACTACTGAACGCTGCATGATGGACACAACAGATTGTAACCTTTTGGCAAAGTTTCAGGATGTGAAGAGCTTCGGTGAGAACAGCTTTTGAACTTGTGTGTTTGTAATTCCACTTCATAGGAAGGTGTAAAAAAAATATTCTTTCCATCCAGATGCTGCATCTTTCTACTGCCCTGTTTATGCACAGTGATTATGAGGTTTATTCAAGCACTACCTGTTTTCCGTGTTAAATCAGATTTTCCTTATTCTAATACTGTTATATCATTTCCACCCTTGAAGATTTCTATTGTTGCTATTGTTTCAATGTACCTGAATTTCCTCCATTTCTCAGTGGCACCTGCTAGATTAAAGCCCCATGATCACACTGCCATCATTTCTGTCCCCTTCACCCCAATAGTGTAGGCTGTAATCACCCTGAGGATGGGGTAATTAGGGCCACTGTAGGGTAATTACCAGAGCTTGAGTTGTTTAATTATGGCCTTTTCTGAAGCTGTCTGATGGCAGTGACAGTAGAGGCACCACTCACTGATGGAGTGATTTCATCCTCTTGACTGTGGCAGCAAGTGAGGGACAGGGAGAGAAAGAGGAGACACAGCAACAGAATGAGTGTGTGTGTGTGTGTGTGTGTGTGTGTGTGTGGGTGGGGGGGGGGTGGGGGGGGGGGGGGGGGGGGGGGGGGCAGAGTATGAGTTATATTCAGTGAGGGGTAGGGGCAAAAAGATCCTGAAATGATAAATGCACATGTCTGTGATGGTGAGGAGAAGCAAGGGCAAAGCAAAATTAATTTATGTACAGAAGACCACATGTGTGATTTATTTCAACAGTTTCATTTGTTTTTCTTAGGCTTCACATGATTTATCAAGGCACTCATAACTGGGCAACATCAGCAAAAAAAAAAGGGAGAATAGTTGAAATAGTGCAGTGCTTTGTGTCAGTTAGGTCTAGGCCATCTGTCCAAAAGATCATATGATGATCTGTGGAGGTAGACTCATGATCCATGATCTTAATCACAATTTGCTCACTTTGTTTAAAATGTAGCTGTCTTATAACCAAACTAGAACCTTTCCTAACTCTTCACTTTCAGTGGTTTAGGCCAGGTATTATCGCTTTTTGTTGTAATTTGACTAGAAACTCCTTAGTGTTGCATCACTTTGGATTACATTATAACAGTATCGACACTATCTACATGAAGTAAACACTGTTGACATTTTCCTGTACATACAACTGCTGTGTTTTGATTAATTACCTGAATGTGGTGACCTAATTTGTTCTGCCAGAGCTTTATAATGAATCAAAAATTATTTTTTCACACTAGCATAACTCTTAAGCATCTGTATAAATCAGACTCACTGCAAGTTAGAGTTCAGAAGCTGGACCCGCTACTGACAGAGTCACAGTAATTCATCATCATCATTCTTCAGCAGCTGCAAAACAATAGAGTAACAGATGACATCAGCTTTAACTATGACATGGATTGGAGTTATTCTTAGGCAACTTTAACAATTTGTAATGAAGAACTGAAAATTAAGATGTCACTCAGTTTTCTAGAAATGCCAGTGTTGATGTGCTCTGTCATATATATTTTTAAAATTTAAAAGCCATGTGATTTGAGATGGTTAAGCAGCAGGGGGCAACACAACAAATAGAGCTGCCATTTGCAGTGCAACAGATTCCAGTTTAAGAGCACACACATGAACGTAACTGAGAGAAAGAGGGCCTCCCTTTCGTCTCCACCAACAGGCCATGATGTCTTTGGACAGCCATCTTGGGCTCAGACAGTAAAAGACCTGTGGACCTGAAGATTTTCAGGGCAAAGGTCGAGGGGGTCAATCCCCAAACTAGGGGAAAAGAATTCACCCAGGCAGCCTGACATTCTCCCAACTGGAAAGATGACTCTGTCTGCATAGTGTCTCAGACCACTCTGAAAATAGTGAGTGGTGAGAAGTTTCTCACCACCCCCACACCATAATTCTCTAATCCTAACCAGAGTTAGATACACATTAAAGCCATGTACTGAAATTTTGACCAAAACAAAAGGTCATCGACCGTAGGATGACATAACGGTGTTTGATTTTGCTGGACTGGGAGTTTGTAATTCAGGTCAGATAACCCAGCATTTCAATCCAATGTGGTACACATTTGAAAGGTCTGCTGGACACATTTGCATGCATGTTTAGTAAACATCAACCTCCGCAAATCTTTGAGCTTTATGACTGGTGATTGAAGGCCTCTTTGATGGTGCAATGACCTGTTAAATCTTTGTTCAGATTCCAAAGTTGCATGTGAGCTGTGTTTGTATTTCCACTTTACCAGACACACATAACTCAGACCACCCGATGAAGATGTAAGTACAGAAAATATTTCCTGTCAGATGCTGATTCAAAGTGGCCCTTTGACTTCTTGAACTTTAACACTCATATCTGGAATACTAGGTTTAGTGACATCTTTTTGACCAGGCTACCTGATGTTGGTTGCAGGAAGCGTTCATATATGCAACATTTTAGCAGAAGCAGGTTGTAACTCTCCTCCTTTCTGAGACACATGTTCTGTATTTTAATCTTCAAACAGATGAGTTAAAGTTATTGTGAACAGTGCACATGTGATATACAATCTTTCTGTAAAATATTTGGCATGTTGCTCAGCAGATGTGGCAACGGAAGTCCGTTGCGTAGGAATAGTGATAGATGAATGACAGTCAGGCAGAGAATTACGTCTGCCTGAAGACAAGGGTGCCTGACTGTGGCAGCTCACTGTAAAAACCTCAAGACCTTAAACCCATCACCCATCCATCTCATTGAGTTTTTTATTTGTTTTCAGAGCGTGTGCATTAACACTCTGTGAATGTCAGTCAGATGGAACCAACGGTCATATGAATGTAAAACGAGGAGACACCAAAGGCTGTTGGGAAGTGCTATTTCCAGACAACCTCGCCCTCCCTGATAGTTTATGATCCAGGGTCGGATTGACATCCTCAAACATCTTTGACATGCTGCTGCTCACTATCACTGTCACCAACTCAACTAATGCTTCTTCAAGATTGTGGAGATGTTATAATATAACCAGATAACATCAATTTTGGCCCAGTTTTGAGTGGTGGGTTCAGTAATTTATAGATTTGCACCCATGAGGATTATTTCAGAGTACAGATGCATGATATTGTAGGCCTATAGACAAACTTTCTGTCATGGTTTTGCAATCACATTCTTGTGAAGGTTTATCCATATGTTTTGGATTACCTCTGATGTGTTTTCCATGTGTCGGATCCTCCCATAAATTAATGAAGATG
Source organism: Sphaeramia orbicularis (assembly GCF_902148855.1). Classification (NCBI taxonomy): domain Eukaryota; kingdom Metazoa; phylum Chordata; class Actinopteri; order Kurtiformes; family Apogonidae; genus Sphaeramia; species Sphaeramia orbicularis. Next base: position 42,594,044 of record NC_043968.1, on the reverse strand, counting down.
CAGGCTTTGAATATCTTGGATTTTATTAACTTCCTTTGCAGTGTAAAGTTAAGTTGAAAACAGTTAAAAAGTCATTTGGTGTTGTGTGCTTTGATTGGCTGAAGATTGATTGCACAACATGTAATTAGCTGCTCCAAGTATAATTACTCTTTCAGTGTCAAAGTTCCCATACAGAAATAACTCCTCTGGATTTAGACTGCATCTCTTTTGCCAACATGTTCGTTGCTTACGTATGGTCACCTGGCAGATTACTCACTGTTCAATACCTCGTTGCTGTCTCATGGGAATTAAAAAAAACATAGAGCTTTTGAAATGATTTCATAGCATTTGAAAGGAACGGAACAACTTCATATTGGTGACCTTCTACAGTTCCTGCTATCTCCTGCATCCGTCTGTGAGTCTTCTCTCCAATTAGTGAGAGAAAAACAACCTAACTCAGAGAACTGAGACAAATCCAATCGTCGGCTGAAAGAAAGCAGCTGCGGTGTTTGATCTCTGCAGGCAACAGTATAAAGAATCCTTGCAGAAATGCGTTATCTTCAGAGTAGAATGCAGCCTTACCACCTCCACCTCAGTGACCTTGTCATTTGGCTCTCCATCTTATCAGAGGAGGGAGTGATGTCAGCACTCATCCCTTTTCACCATAACAAGGGATGAAACCAGACTCTCCTGCAGCCAGTCAGTTAGAAATAATTAAAGTGGAGGCTCAGTGATTTAACAGGAGACCACAAATCGATAATAGCCTGTAGTGTGAAGACTGAAAATGCTGGGTAGGTTTTTGTAAAAAAATAAAAATATAATAAATAAACCTCTCCATGGATTCTGATGTGTTTCCAGCGTCACATGAGGGTCAGTGTAATGCAGTTGGCTGCCAAAGCCTGGTTTTTAATTGGCTCCCTTGTGTTGATCATTGGACTGTTCTCTCCTAGACTCCTGAAGCAGCAATACAGTGCTACTGCCTTGTTGCCTATTAAAACTGACAGTTTAGCATCCATCACTTAATGTGTCGAATTTCCTATCCCCCTGTCTGAGGGAGGACTCAGAAAGTCCGGCTGCTCTACTTTGTCTTGTTATTTCTGCTTTCTAGTCCTTTTGTTTAAGCTGTATGGATGTATGCAGAATAGCATTAACCCCATACTCTAGTGACTGTCAATCAACACAGTGCCCGTCCTTTGTGCATCACGTCACTTTTACCCAACGCCTTTAGCTGAGATGAAAAAGCCACCTGACCCCTTTTAAAGCAGAGTTCCACTTGTAGCTCTGTGATCGCTCTACCATTTGTACCCTTCCCCATGGTTGGGGTTTACCCCCGCATTTCATGGCTTCAGACACTCTCACTGAGATCAAACTCCTAAAGTCATGACCCCCTGCTGGGACTCCCTCTGAAAGTGCTAATGACCCTTTTTGTCTCGGGAGAAGCCAGGTCTTCTTCTCCTGTGTCTGTGTCCCTCAAACTCAGACTCCACGTTGACTTTATAGTGATTACTTTGCCACTTGTGCCCTACTCATATGACCTTAACTGCCTGAAGGATTGAGGGCGGTTGAACTTTCACTGTAGGTCAGTTTCTTTGGTGGGAGGAAGCTGCTGGTCTGGTTTTGTGAGGAACATTCGGGGTAAACACCTGCTGACTTGCTGGTGACACAAGTGTTGACATGCTAGTGCACATATCAAATAGACTAGATTTCTGTGTTGCAACTTTTTCATGTTTTTCTAGAGTTCTTCAATAATATTTCATGTGCCAGGTTGATATATCCACAAGGACACCATCGGCAGGAGGGCTATTAAATATCACTGCTGTTAATGTTCACAACCTGAAAATAAATAAAATATTCTGTGTAAATCCATTTTAAATCACAACATGACAAAAGACCAGCTGTGTCATTTCCATCTGGCCATGTTTCAGTAACACAAACTATGTAAGGAATCTGATATGAGAGCTGTGGTTATGTATCCGGTGTTTTGCAGTGATGTGTCTTTCCTCTATGTCAGCGGTTAGGATCGCACAGAGATCATCTGAACTGTGATGATGCTTTCCTGGGTTCAAACCAACTTTACATTATCCACGAGACTTGATTTTGTTGCCCTCCACCCCCTCCTCTTGAGGCCTCACATTACCATGAGCCCACAAAGTAATTTGTAGACAGATAATTTCAATGACCTCTGACAGCAACTACACATTGTTCGCTGTAGTCCTTGTTTGGCAGAATTACTCTCAGGGGTTGAGCTTGTTGCTAGTTTAGGGAAGCTGGCAAGAAGGTCTGAGTAGCCCAATTAGTGGTTTTGGCAGATGGGCCAGAGGATCAGTGTTAGTGGAGCGCAGTAATGTGCTTCATGTTTTTACATCTACAAAGAAGCAGGACAGCCAATGAAAATTGGATACACTTTTTAAAATAAAATTTGTGCTCTTTTTTTAATACTCTAATGAAACGGTTTACTCTGCAGATTTTTGCCTTTGCTGTTAGTCTTTTGGAGGATAATTGCCACAAAGACCTAGGATCACCAAAAAATCAAGCCAGAATCAGACAAAAATTATTTATAACTCAAATTATCTGGAGACTACTCGTCCCTTTCTCATCTGTAAAAATCTTAAAATGTGAAAACTGTCTTTACACATACCCTCAGCAACACACTTAAAGGCTTTCTGTTTTTTCTTTTAATAAAACAGGTATTCTTGACTACTGTACATATAATGGGTTTTTTTTGGGGTTTTTTCTCAAGAAAGCAGTTGTATCGGTATGGAAAGAAACAAAAGTAAGATGCTTGCAATAATAATATATTCTTTGTTGACTTTTTTTTTCTTCTATAGACCACTATAGTCCATATATTCAGCAACATTTTTGTGGATGTTTTTATATGTGGGCAAAGCTGCCCACATTTCAGCCAGTCATTTCTTTTTATCACTCTCTCAGCTTAGTTAAACAGTCACATCACAGTCAGTTTAAACTTGTAATGTATCCACAATGAGCATATAGGCTTTATTTTCAGCATTGAAATCGTATGGGGAAAAAAATCTAAAAGCCTTTGACTGGGGTATGTTTTGGCATATTCCCTGATTTTATAGCAAAAGGCCACTTGTGAATGAGTCAAACCCACTCTGAGGGGGGCGTGTGTGTGTGTGTGTGTGTGTGTGTGGGGGGGGGGGGGGGTGTCATTGCTGCTCTAGTACCTGTGAGAAAACCACTCACTGTACTCTAAGTCTCCAGTCTGATTAGTCAAGGGTTTGGACTTAGCACTCAGAATACTTGTGGTTTTCAATTTAAAGCCTTGACATGCATCCAAATAATCTTGTGGTGTCCTCAAAATAGCTTCTCTGCTTGGTGAAATCTGGTATGTAAAAGCAAAAATGTCAAATGGTTGATTTCATGCCCTTTGTCTGATTAACCAGTCAGAGTTGGTGATGAGCCATGGGAAAAGTAAACACTTCTCTTTACAATGAAACCTCTGAGAGCCAAATCCTGTAGATGGCTTCCTCTTGTCAGGATGTTTTAATTAAATCTCAATTAAAAAAATTTTCGGTGTTGATAAAATACACATTACAGTTGTTTAGGTTGATGTTGTCATATTGAAAGTATACACTATCAACAAAACTTTTATTCCAACACTGTTTTGTGACTGTGGATAGATGTGTAAATTAGAACACAGTAGAAAACTGACACAAAGTGAATACTATCCAACTGTAGATGTGCTGTTGTTCTTAGAGGTTATGTTTCTTTATAGTAAATTAAGCTCATCTGTACAGCTGTGACGATACTGTTTTAACCCTTATACCCTCTTAAAAAAAAAAAACAAAAAAAAACAACCTCTGCCAATACCTCAACCTCAACCAATATTTTTTCTTGCTTTTTAAAAAATATATATACCTGACATTTTTACTGTATTTTACCAGTTTCAACCATTTTCCATTGTAGGCAGATGCATGAAATTCTTGAATTTTTTTCTGTTATATTATGGGGCCATATGACCATCAGAGAGGGCTCAAACGCGATTGATGATTTTATAGCAGTTTTTTTGTGCGTGTACATTTTTGTCCATGAGGGTGGCCAGAGGGTGCAAAATGCATCATGGGAAAATAAGACATCTAAGAGTAAAAGACCTTCCTTCCTTGCCAAGGAGGAGGGTCTAAGGTTGGGGGACGCCTCGGACATTAACCCATTTCCTTCATCTACTGTTTCTTTGACTGTTGTTTATTTTCATATTCAACTAATTCTGTAAAACCCTGTGAGGCAACCTTATTGTGATATAGGGCTCTACAAATAAAATTGAATTGAATTGAATTTCAAAAATATAACTAAAAACAAACGTTTCTGCCAAATTTTATGCCAAAAGCTGCAACACAGTCAAAAAAAAGAGAAATATGGACAAAAATGCTTGAGGGGGACCTAAGGGTTAAGGAATAAGGTGCATTAAATAGTTTAATCAACACACAAATGACATAACCAGTCCTGCTTTGCAGGGTAAATCACAAGTAAATATTCTCTTTACAGTTGTCACAGTAGTAAATCAGTGTTATGAATTAAAGGTGCAATGTGAAAGGCTGTCTAGTGTAAAAGGCCTAAAACATCTGAATGGTCTCAAAAGGTCTTGAAAAGTCTGTTTTGAACAACTGTACATGGTGAACCAGAGGAAAGTGGGCCATGCCGAGTCAGAGGCACCAAAAACACAAAACAACGATTCCTATTTTTAAGTAAATTGAATACACGAATGAAACAAGATTCTAAATATTTTATCATGTTTACAAATAATGCCTTATGAATTGTATATGATATACATTTAATGGTTAATAATGATACTGTTGATCAAATATAAAAATATTCTTGTTTGGTAGTTTGTTGCTCTTAGCAGTAGACAGCTCCCTTCACAGCTGGAATCGATAGACTTTTCCAAGGAATGCAATACATGAATAGATAATTATAGTCACAATGGCATAAAAAGAAAGCCAATGAGTTGCAAGTGTTCCGTAATTACTCTTTAGCATGTGAAAATAAGTGCCTGCAGTGCCGATTCTAGTGTTGTGAGTGTTGGTGTTAAAGGAGCTGGTAATGCCCGCAGAGTCACCGCTAGCTCTGAAACAAAACTAGGTTACAGGCTTATAATGTGAGGAAGAGCTGCTGAAGTGACAATACTGTATTCTACCAACACAGAGACAAGAATTTAATCTGACTAATTAATGCTACTCTTCTGTTTCAGTCACATTTATTTTGAGATTACTTTTTAGGTCTCAAGTTCATGTCCAAATGATACCCATTGAAATTCAGTGCACTGGAGTAAAAGATATCTGGACTAAGATAGTGAAAGCTTTTTTTTTTTTTTTGGCTCTTTGGTTGAATAGAAAATTGGTCAAATGTGCATCCTCATTTGACAGAAAGCTCTTCCGTGCTCCAAAGGAGGTGAATCAGAGTTGAGGGATGAGGTAGAGCTGAACAATATGCCGTTAGTCATCTAAAATCCCCCATGTGTAACTAACCATAGGTGGTAATGAATGCAGTAATTGGATTTTTTTTTTTTTTCATAGAATCAATGCCATGTATCTGTTTTGTTTTACATATGACGGAAAGAAAGGGTGTCAGCTAAACACACAGACATGGAAGTCTGATTCTTCCAAGTGTTTTCATGATGCAATGCACCAACCTGAGCATGACGGCCAAGTGTAGCCACAGGAATCCATTACTGAGCAGGAAAGGCTGATTTTAGACACGGGTGTGTGATGCATAGATGAAAAATAACCTTTTAGAAGCCATGCATGTTATCCTCTGGGACTTACTCCACGCCTCCTTTGTGTGTGTGCTGGATATTGTTAGCAAAAAGAATCAAAACCCAATTTAGTGCCTGAATTGTTTTCCTTCAGCGGAGCCAGTCTTTCCTGTAGGTATATGGGTTCAATTTTTAAGAGTAGAGGCCCTTGTTGTGTAGTGGCTGTGTCATAGCCATACAGCATTATACCAGATCTCCTAGGGGACACTGATTGAGTTTGAAATAGGGCAGGTCAGCCTCAAGGTATCTGAGTGGGTCTAATAGACCAGCAGGAGCCTCCCCTCCTGAGGGCGACACTGGCTAGCAGGGGTTACCTCGGGGTCATGTTTATTCAGTCTATCTCGGAGTGTGCCGAAAACCATGTGATTTCTTCTTGTCCCCCTTAGCCCATTCACCTTTTTTGTCTCCAATCCTGACTGACCATGAGCCAGGCTCAGGCCACATCTGGATGCAATTCCATTTTAAGCTGACGCTGAAAAATCTAGCTGAAATTCTTCAGGCAGGGGAAACCAGGAAGATTTTAATATAACCAAAATGGAAGGAAGATGAAATTGTAATTGCAACTGGTCTTTATTTTTTTATTTATTTTTTTCTGTGCTCAATGGTGTCTGTCTGCCTTAAATGATTGCTTGTACTGTGGGCTGTCAAACCCGTGGATTTAGACAAATGTGACATATTTATATGGATATTCGTAGCCTTGTGGGATTAGGCGGAGGGAGCATAGTTTCATATTTGAGGCCTGTTTAAAATGGACAGTCACATTTCATTAAATCGAACCAGATTTTGGAATACCTGCCAATAGTTAACCACACTCTGGTTGAGTGATGCAATGGGGAAAGAGACCCTGTACATGAGAAACAAAATATGGCACTGAATGTATGGCAGAAAAAGAATAAGGTGAGAGGGCTGAATAGTTTTTTGTGCAGCAATCTGGACTGTGGCCCATCTACCATGCTCAATACAATAAAAGCAGTGTGTCCTTAAACAAGACTTGGTTCTGGTCTGCAGTGTAAGGTCAGCCACAGCCTATTAGGCAGCAAGGATCACATTTTAGCAATAGTTGGAAGACATCTAGACTTAAATATGCAATTATGCTCACCATTAAACATCTGAAGCACTCCATACACACTGAATCTAGCAGTTACTTTTAGCACTGTTTACAATTTCTAATAGATCTTATATTTTACTCAAGTTTAGATCAGTATATACAATATTAAGTAATATTTGAAATAAGGATTGACAAAATAAAATTGCAAACCATAACACTTTCAACTATTACTATTAAGGCTCTTAATTCACATATTACAGAGAAAAAGGAAAATTAGAGTAGGTAAACATTGAAATGCCACTCAGAAAAGGCTCTCACAATCAGCGCCTCAGTAAAGGTTATCTTCTGCCTGAAATAAGATGGAAGTACGCAACAAAGTCTGACTCATTGTTTTTATGCTAAGATTAATGATTGAATTTTTAACATGAATTTTTATTGTTTTGCCCTAGTTGTATTTCTACCCTGCAAATACACAGACAAATGAAATACACTGTTGTCTTTCCAGTCTATTTTTCAGCTATTATTATGCTATTAACCAACTTTATCCTCAGTCAGATGTATTTAGAATTACCTCATGACTGGCTGATTTGGGTTCCCAATAGGATTTCAACTCATGCCAAGTTACTTTGACTTCAAGTCTGAAACTATGTTCAACAAGCCCACACAGGAGCCTGTACCTGCTAGGCTGTTGATTTGCACTGATGGGCTGCAGACCCTCCGTGTTGAACTGAAAAGTATAAGAATGCAGTTTCTATTTATTTTTGATACAGACTGATCTAAGGTAAAGTCATTCCTCTATGAAATGAGCATATGCTGACACCTGTCATGTCCTGCCATGATGAGAACTTATCAACAAAGAATAAGAAGCATGTGCATTTACAAATATTATCTCAAAAAAGTGTTCCAGGGACTCTTTAGTTTTATTCCTGAGTGTGCACATTTCAGTACCAGATTCAGTGCAGTGTCTGTGTGTTCTTTCATGCATAGGTTTGCACTTGTGGATTTGTACAGTATAAAACCAGGACAGCAGTGGTCAAACCTCAGTTGTCTCCTGGGATTTGCAAGGTATCGTATTTAGGTTTTGTGATCCGGTGTAAGACGCTGACTGACCCGCCGAGACAGCAGTAAAATAAAAACCAGCTGGGAAACGTCACCCACTGTTTACTGATATTTATCTGAGGCTTAGACTGATTATATGAACACTACCAAAGAATGGTGGGCTGGTGATGGAGAACGAGTCAGTGAGAGAAAAGGCTCCAACAGGAAGGATTGGTGAAGTAATCCGTGAAAATAAAGTAAGTATGGGAGGGAAAAAGGCTGACAGATGAGGAGAAAGATTTAATACAGGTGACAGACATTAAATGGTTACTATAGCCCAAACAGTTGTAGCTTATGTTTTATTTGCTGATATAAGATATCCTTCACGGAGAGTTTTTTTTACCACATACAATTGCAACAAGGGTAAATGGAATTTTGTTTTACAAGCATTTCCAACGAAATGACTTCCAGTGAAAACTGTTGACAGTGTGGTGTCTGTGAATTATAAAAGGAAGTGAGACATTGTTTATAAAAACACAGGCTGCTGTTAGAAGTCATGCTGATTTTTTCAGTTCTTAAGGCAGTTTTCCTTTCTGGTTTTTCTAGCTGACAGCAGATTATGTCACAAACATATTTTACAGTCTCAAGCAAACAAGATATAATCTGTCTTGAATTCAGGGTAAATCTATCTGTTGACACCAACTAACACTTCAGCATACAGCAGCAAATCTTTGATTAGAAGCAATACAGAGTTGATGGTGCATGCTGGGATGCCTTATCCACAGGCCTCCTCAGCCTCATCCTCTCATCAGATCATGGGCAGAAAGGTCAGGGGTTCTCCCCGCCTTCCCTGTCCTGTTCAGACCTCAGTATTATCAGCTCTGTCAGATCCACAGACAGCAGAGGTCTGGGACCCTCTTCCTGACCTGCCCATCAGCTCCCACAGGAATTCCACTAATGAGGCACTATGGGGAACAGATGCAGAGAGGGCAGCCTGGGCAAAAACAACCTGCCACAGTCACTTAATGATCACGCACACGGTTATGTCACTGAGGTTTTCAGGACGGCTTCTTTGTCCACATGTGTGCAAGACTGTGTGAAAGACTGATTATGTTTTTGTCTGTTTTTGTGAATATTCTTACCATGTGTGTAGCTAAATAAACAACGCTGTGTGGAAATTGTTTTTCACTCATCCACATTTTGAGTTCTAATTCTCTAATGGCTTAAATTATTTTTACCTCCGCCAAGGACGTTATGTTTTTGCCAGGGTTTGTTTGTTTGTTTGTCTGTTTGTTTGTCTGTCCGTTAGTGTGCAACATAACTCAAAAAGTTATGGACAGATTTGGATGAAATTTTCAGGGTTTGTTGGAAATGGGATAAGGAAGAAATGATTAAATTTTGGTGGTGATCGGGGGTGGGGGGGCCCACGGGGGGCGCCACTGATCAGCCTTGGCGGAGGTCTGCGCTCTCCGAGTGCTTCTAGTTTTCTATTCCTTTACACCAGTTTCATAAACTAACATATTTCTTTGTAAATTCTTGTCCTCATTTATGAATGTACTGAGGCATTTTGTTTCAAGTATTTTTATGGAAGAGGGTGCACACAGCATATGTGGCCACACTTTGCATTCCTCATACCTGACTTTCATTTCTGTACATACAGTATCAGGAGAGATGCTCTCAGCATCTGGTATGTAATTTCAGAGTGGGCTGTGCCTTCTAGAACACTCTATCCATCCTTTCCGACAGATGAAGCGGTTTGTTATTACAGTACGGAAGTAATATCAGATGTGATGTGTCCACACGCCAACAATAATGCCCAGAACATGCCTTGAATCACACATGGTCACTGTATACTCTGTGCAAATGTGCTCTGCCTGCCCTTGGGGAATGTACTTGTCCTGATCCTCTGGGGTTTCAGGCCTTGCCTTCACTCAATGCTGTAAATGTTAGGACATGTTTGTGTTTGTGCAATTGGTGCTTGGTGTGTACTCCAATGCCCTGTGTTGTTTGCATCAATTGTGGTTGGACAGGATTAAAGGGCCAGTTCATAAAAACACGAGACGGCTGCCAAGAACAAACAAGAATGAAAGGAGTGGAAGTTGTGCCAAGTCCTCACAGACTATAAGGAGTCTTTGAGAAGTAAAACTCTTATGTAATTAGCATAGTTTAACTTTATTTGTGTCTTCTTGGTCAGTCTTCTTCTTGATCAGAATTTATTGTAATAAAGTATGACTGCGCTCATATCAAATATGTTTCTCTAGGATCATCATGCATCAAGGGGATGTTGAGGAAGGGAGGAGTTTGGTCGGACAAAGGAGGCAGCATATCTGCTCCAGATGTGTGTTGACACACTGTCAAGTTGTTTGATCAGGTATCACATAGACCAGCCTCTTTTTCTGTCTGCGTCCATTTGCTCTGTGTCTTATGTACTAACTTGATCTCTTTCCTTTTTTACTTGCCTTTGCCCTCCATCTTCTTACAGTGGGAGACTTTTAATGTCAACCTTGTAAGGCCTATTTGGGCCTGTCCAAAAGAGAAAGATGATCCAGACAATGGAAATGAGCACATACCAGCTGTTGGTAGTGATCAGCTCACACTTACCTCAGTTCCAGCTTGGACCACAGATTAAATACAAACCAGAAACCCCATGCTAAATGCATCTGGATGCTGATTCCTTTTCATGAGATTCTGAATCGCCTTTGGCACAGTATCAGCAGAGGCCCCACTTTCATGTACATATTGAGATTTATGAAGTTCCAGCACATGATAAAAGTTGATTCATAGATTTCAACAGATACAGATTGTGAAATGTATACAATGGTTGAATTTAGAAATAATCCTTAGGAATGGCTTGGTTCCCTGTCTGTCTTTTTTCACCATCACCAGATTTATAATATATTTTACACAAATATTTTTTCCCATAGTTTTTTAGGCATTGGAAAATTTAACACCTTTCTAATAACATCCAGGTTTAACTCGATGGCTATTTCAGTAGTTTATCTGTTTCTTCTTTAACAGCACAGTTTATGTGTCTAGACACATTCATAATGGTTTGCAGTGCCGTCTATTTGCAACTAGTATTAGCGCTTTCCTGGCAGGAAGCAAGACTTGAAATGCCAGTTCAACAGTGTGGCACAATGAAATCAACCCGAAGCAAATGGGCCCACCCAAATCTAAACAGTTTCACTGTGTGAAAATGAGTATGTAATACAGAAGGTGGTCTGTGGGGCTGATGAGTAAATATTTCCCAGGGGAAAGCAAGGATGAGGAATCGGGCTTGGATGACTAGAAACTCAATAAGACAAATTTTCTAATCACTGCTTAACTTGCACAAACATGTCAAGTCCCCTGTGATTAGCCTTTTGCAAAATCCTTCGAGTGAGACCTTGATGCATGACAACCCATAGGCATCTTCTCAACATGCCCAATCAGCACCTTTGAATTGGGACTTGCCAGTCTTTAAGGATTTTTAACTGCCCTGTAATCATATTGATTGGCCTTCGGTTTGAGAGGCTATATTGATTAAATCATAAATAAGAAACAAATCTTAGTAAGAGGAATTACTCAACAAACAGTTACTGAATTTAAGTATTTGAAGGGGGTGGTGAAATCGCCATGAACTTAGCAGAGGATTGACCTGAGGGCTAGAGCGACTGACTTTAAAACTATAATCTCTATACCAAGGTGCTGTTGGGGTCAGCTCCTTGATTAAATAATCGAAGATTCACCGGGAGGAAATAAGAGAATCATTTGAAAGGGATTGGGTTATCTAAGTAGAAAATTACACTATTGATTTTCATTAAAGTGCTTGGCCTCATGTTAGGGTGAATTCATTGAGAGAAGTTCTCTAGGTTGTTCTGTTACTCACATTCTGTCTTTCTCTCCCACTCTCATGTGCTTCTGGCTCTGTCTCTTTTCATAGCAGCTCATAGTTTAGCAAGATAGTAAATGGCAAAAGCATACTCTCCATCACATGTTACAGGTGAATGCAGCATTCACAGCTATGTCATAAGCCTTTTCTGGTAAAGCTCTTCTGTCTGAGAATATTATCAGACTACCTGCTTAAGGCTGTGAACTTCAAAGGCCTGACTTGCATTCCTGTGTTTTTTTGAGTATATCTGTGTCTATGAACGCTCCCACCTCTGCGTCCGGTTTCATGTTTCTGTCCATTATGAAACCTCTCCCACAGTTGAGCATGAATGACACGACAGTTCTAATGCAAGGTTACTTATACTGAAACTCTGGTTGAGAAGCCAGATCAGATGTCAGCAAGTCATAGACTGCACACGTTAAAGGCTTGAAATGTCATTGTACAGTTGGGCAGATTATTATCAAAGACATGCTCATAACATAAAGGGCTATTACAAATACAATGCCCTCTGTGTTTTCACCTGCCTGTACTTCTTTCCTTTAAAGAAATATCAGTTTCACAGCCAGTTCACTTTGTGTGCATTTTATACTGGGCTACAGGGACAGTTGCAGCTGAAGGCAATGAAGCATTTTTTTTCTGGATGAAATCTATATTTCTCCATCTTGCATGTGATATTTAGTACAGATGGATAAAGGCTGTTATGTGTTCTAGCTTAACCCCAGTAACCCGTGTTTCCTCACAAATACCAATAATTGAACTGAAGTCAAGCTGAGTGACCTCTTTAGCAGAATGATGAAACAGCACCTCCTGACCTTTGGGACTGTTCAAGTCATCTCTTTTACCATTGCAGCACGCAGGGTGTAAGTCATAATGTCAGGGTCTCTAAGCCTGGATCCACTACAGATAAACCATTCCTCTTAAACCCATTGACCTCAGCACTAATACAGGTAAAACACTGGTGAAACCAGTATTGAGGCAGCCTTGGTTGTAAGTATTAAGAAGAGAGCAAGGCAAACAGAAAACTGCTTGGCTGGGGCATGGGAATCAATGGCTTGGTGGACAGAAGGCCAATGCAATCAGGGAGCAAAATAAAGCGGACTCAAAGCCTGCTGAGCCAGCACCAGTGCAGAGCGAGAGAGTCATTTGGAACTGGGTGCCTTCTACTTGTCCTCTGGGCAGCAAACACTCTTCTGCAAACACAACAAAGCTACAAGCATTACACGCATTACTACAAGCATTACATTTTCTCTCACACTTAATCTCCATCACACACATGCGGCACACACATTCCTCTCTATTCAGCACTCACACCACTATACTCTGGCTGTATTCATTAATAAGAGTCCCTGAGACAGAGATGGATGAATTCCATTTTGATTTCCATGCACTTTTATTTGAGGAAAAATGGCTGCAGCAGAAGTACGTTTTTTAAATAAATGTTTGTGTTGTTCTAAGAAGTGCTGTTAAAGTGAAAAACACTGAGGTATTTGCAGGTTGAGGTCACTTGGACCGGTAATTTCTGTCCTTATAAGCATATGTGTGATTAGAGTGGTTGTGTGTTTGTTTGCCTGCTGTTTACGTACGTAGGTTTTTATGGCGAAGTGTGTGTTTATGTTTGCAATGCATTGCACTTTGCAGTGGCTTGTGAAAAGGGGTGACACAACTCTACCAGATTTCCAGGTTCACTTATAAACATCAGCACATGGAAGTTGCAGCTGCACGTTACCACCTCAACACAAAAATACTGAAATCTTAACATAGGCGCCTGACAGTGTTATTCATTTCATATAAGGCCTCAGCCTCTGACATGTTGATTTTCTCTGGGAGATTTCATTTAGGGGTGGTCCAGTCGCATGTTGTGAGGTCACTACTTTTATTCACTTCCAATGAAAGCATGGGTGGTGTGGTTATTGTAGACCACAGACAGTAGTGACTGTAAGATCAGTCAAAGACTAAACAGGTCTCATTGCAGAACAGGCAAATACTGGCTCCTCTGGTTGGAATAATACACGACTGTTTTCTTTGTGAGATCTCCACTGGCTGGCCAACGTGCTGGCATGCTGTTTTCCTGTCAAGCCTCGGTTGAGGTCTCTGTCCTCTGGCTCCATTGTGTATTCAGCCTCATCTGTGAGAACAGCAGGCATTTTTCATGAGCTGTATTCACTGCAGACATTCAATGTGTGCATGAGTACATGACCTTAAAAATTTGCATCCATGGTAGAATAATATATCTGTGTATTGCGGGACAAGTCTGACCCTGGCAGGAAGACCCATTGTTGTTTTGACATTTTTTTTTGCGGAAATTGAAATTTATGAGAGAGAGTTCCAAGTCAGATAACCTATAGTGATAGCAATCATCTGTTTCTAATTTTAACCTGAATAACATTTTCCTCACATTTGACATGTTTGCAAAAGGAACTGAGGGCACTGACCGATTCTCTGTGTTCTTCATTTATCATTTTATGCCATTTTCAATTCAACTCTATTCTGTCTGGTGACTGACCAAATAAGTATTTCTAAGTAATTATACTGGCAATATTAATGTGCCGTTAGCTTAAAATGCATAAAACTATTACAATTTTACTATGTAAAATAATGTAATGCAGATTGCAGATTAAATGATTTCAACACAATATTATAACTATTAAAATATGTTTTCTAATGACCTTTTAGTTTTATTTTCTTCTGTCTGTTTAAATATTTCTGTGGTAAGTGAGATATATTTTCTTCTTGCTTCTGATTTGTGAAAATAAGAGAAAACTTGTCTGAAATAGTTGTTGATTTAAATGTGAACTCTGGCTCATGCTCAGACAAATTCTCCACATGTGAGTGGATGACATACAAGTTCTTTCTTATCCATATTTTAGCAGGGTATATTTGTAAATCTAGACTAAACTGTTTAAGCGTCTTATAAATCTCATAATGGAGAATAATGAATAAAGTGCTCATAGAGGTTTTAGTGGCTAAGCTACACAGACAGTGTGTGAGAACGTGTGTGTGCATGTGGGGTTGGATGACCGACTGGGCAATGAGAAAGCACATTGTGGTAACGCCACTCAGGTCAAACTGTCTCATGGGACTGGAAGTGGAAAGTGAATGCTGCCAGTTTGGACATTGGGCTATGACAACTGCTCTCAGCAGCATCTCATCTGACAGACCTATTAGTACTGACGCCAACACACATGCACAGAAACAGCAGACAGGCACACAAGAGTGTAAACACAGAGTACAGTAGAAAGAAATAATGCTTTGAAGCAAAGTTTAAGCAAAAATCCTACATCTGTTCTCCCCTCATAACTTGTATTGTACATGCTGTGGACTTGGAGGTACGGACGTCACCAGTAGGCAGTGACGGGTACATTTCACATGGTGCCTCCTTAAACACATCACAAACCTCGGACCACAGGGTGAGAGACATTTGTGTTTCATTTCCGCTCATGTACTATTTGCCAACAACTACCTCTTCCCCACAAAGAGGAAATTGAAACATTGAGTCCCTGCGATTATCCAAAATATAATTATTTTTAACTGATGTAGAATATTGAGAATGGTCACTCTAATTTGAGGTATAATTTGGTTTCATGAGGACAGCATAAATTAAGAAATATCTGGTTACATGACCCAAAATAGCTCACAACATAGTGCAGTTAGCTAAAATTGTCCGTGGCGCTTTGAAATCTTGGTTTTACCCACCGTATTTCTTGTGACATCGAGGGAGGAGTGTTTGGCAGCACAGCCAAGGGTTAGACAAGTTCCAGCCCTTTTGTTTTTTTCTTGCCCTGATTTGATTTTGAGCAGTTGTTACTGTAATGATTTAAGTCAAATATTGCAATGCCAGAGGCCGCAGAGAATTCACCATGTTAATCATTTATAGTATTGCAAACAGACACCAAGTGGTAAGAAGGCTGCTACTTGGAAACTCACTTATAGGCTAATGATGGAAGCAGTTTATAGATTTCAAAGTCACTTAGTTTTATTTGTGCCCAGGCCTCTCTGAATTCCTGCAAGTGTGTTGCATTCAATTGCATTTGGTAATGTGAAATTCCTTGTGGATTAAATTTGGATTTGGGGTATTTATGCTGAGATCAACTTGTTTGTTGAATGTTTACTACTGAGTATATGATTAATATGTTCAGTTTTCTGTTTTTCATATTTTGTTTAAGTTATGTCTTTGAAGTTGTGTTTCAGGTTTCATTCCAACGGCATTGCGTCAACTATTTGTGATCATTTTCCTATTTCTGGACTGTTTGATCAGAGGTCTTGATTTGTGCCGCCTCGCTCTCAATCATCTTTTCTGGCTTTGAATCGTCTGGCTGATGTTGTTGCTCAGACACCCAGGTGTTTCTCATCAGTTCCAAAAGAGAGAGTTTACTACTCACCTAAACCTTTCCATACGAAGAGGTGCCCTTTTTCCTCTGCTCAGGTTTCAGCTCACTGGCACTGATGAACCTTGAACAGAAAATTTGGCTACTTTAGACCTGGAGTTTGGTTTAAAGAAAAAAATCTCTGCTAGAGAGCATGGTAAATTAGAACATATTTATAAAGAAAGCATTTGACTATTTGAATCGAAGATCGCAAATAATCAGCTCCAACACTAACTAAACACACGAAATATTAGGCAACATTCACACTGCAGGTCTTAATTCTCAACTCTTTTTTTTTTTTTTTTTTTTTTGCTGAAATTAAATTTTTTTTCATGGAACACATTATAATTTCAATGCATCTGCCATCAGACTCATGTGTGAACAGTCTATGGCCCTGAAGTGACCAGCATTTGCAGAAGACGACGTGATGTCACACAAACAGCACACTGTGTTTATGGGTGGAAATATGGATCTTGTCGGGTTCTACCTCCTCAAGCTAAAAATTGTGACATCTATCGCATTTCAGTGATGTAAACATCAGATGAAATGCGACCTGACTGTTCAGACTGATGTGGCATTACAAAACATCAGATATGTATCCCATTTAGGACCAGATATGAAAGTGGGCTGGGTCTGATTAGTAAAAATCTGATTTGTGCTGTTCAGACATAAAAAACTCAGATATGGCTCTGATATGTGCAAAAATGTGTGAACATAGCCTTTACATTACATTTGCATATACTGTAGATGTTCATTTTTTTATGTAATATATATAATTCAGCCTTACAGGAATAGTTCTGTTCCAAACTAAATCAATCTGTTTGTGTATCAAAACAAGTCACAGGCTATATATTCATTTTCCTGCCATATGTTTTGAAGCTGAATCAATGCGCCATATGTTATAATAGTTAGTAGCCACCTGTCAGTAAAACACTGCTACATATTGTGAGAGAGGGCACTCAGCCTTCACAGGGGCCACCGGCCAGTACTTCAGGCTATTACAAAGCCTGGCTGAATTCACGCCTCTCCGTTTAACAGGCCTTGGCCCCAGTTTTAGGGAAACCGGCCCGTCCTTTTCATTGGTGCACCTGGAACAATTTTATTTGCTGTGGCTGGAAATATTCAAGGTGCAAGGAGAGGGGACACTCAGGGAGCCGTAGTGGAATGAGTCTGCTGGCTTATATTGTCCTGAGCTACGCCAGAGCATTTTTCATCACTTCCCCCAAACAGAATTTTATTTTGCTCAATATAGTTGTTACACTGACAGTCTGAGCAGCTCTAAATAGACTGGGTATTATGAGTGAGTTTTCTTTTTTTGGATCCGTCACATAGGTCAGTCATAGGTGAAATATTGTGTCCGTCCTTTTTTAATTGATGTGAATCCAGGATGAAATATCCGCTGCATGCTGAGTCAGGATTTTGGGATATATTTTCTACTTATTGTCCTTGTCTTTTTTCCCAGCTCCCACACAGGTCGCCATCAAAACCTCAGGCAGTTTCTTACAAGTTCCTCAGCCTACCGTGTTACTCATTTTATTTTTCCCTTAATTGTTCTAAACATACTTTTTTGCAAACCACATACTCTTGAGAAATCACTGGCCAAGCAATGGCATGGCCGGCAGTCTTGAAACTCGCTGCATTTGCGTGCACACGCTCACACAAAAGTACACTCACGCACACATCTGGTTTCAGTTTCAAATGCCTTTCCTTATATATTTTCCCCGTTCATCCTCACACACACAATAGTCTTTTTATCCCTTCTAAATCGGGCTCTGCTCAACCACAGCCACGGCATCCAAATAGGCCAATGAATCGCAACATGTCATCAGTATAATTAAGCCATTTAGTACAGAGAGCTGAATGTGTCATGCCTTTCGTAGAATGCCTACCACTTCCTCTTATAGATCAGGTAAAGTATTTTAGTTGTTTTTTATGAAAGGCAGGGAGGAAAGTAAAAAGTCGTTTGTGGCTATGGCATTTTGCAAAAGGCAATTACCATCAATCATGTGGAAGTCTGTGTCAAGGTAGCCTGGAGTTGATTTCTGTATCATAGGGACAGAGTTTTGACAATGACATAGGATCCTTTATTGGCTGTGAGCAGGAATGCAGAAGATGAAAGATCCTATTGGACCTAATGGGGGCCATGGTCTCAAATGTAATGCATGGCCATTGACTATCATTATGTCCTTGAAAAGCCAATGAACTGCTGTAGGACACGGACCATTATAAGTCCTTAGAACACAGCTCATACCCTCCATCTAAACACATTTAATTATACCGTATCCCTTTGGTAATAAGCAAAGACTCTTTGAGAGGACAAACATGCTATTGAGTAAAATTAGGTTCATTTTAACAAGTACACGTGACAAACACAAAAGAACAATCTGTCAGTGTAACCAGATCTAGCTTTCCTTCCTAAACCATCTCCTGTTTCTCATCTGTCATATTTTTTCTTTGCAGCTGTAGTGTAAACACAAGAAGTGACCGTACGCACATTGTAATCACCTGTTTCCAAGTATCTTCCTGTGAACGCTCATAGTCCCAGTGAAGGGAATTGACAGATCCCACTTCTGTTTTTCCCGCCCTCAGCACACAGCATTCCAGAGCTCCACAGAGGTGTCGGCTAATTAGTCACCTGACCTCTGAGGTTAAAGGTTGCTGGTGCACCCAGCCTCAGGGGAACTCGGTGATATTTTAAGGAGTTTTGATTGTGGATACTTAAAACAGAGAAATACCCTCAAGGCTCTGAAAACCATTCAGAGTGCATTACCTGGGTCACAAAATGACAGGTGATGGGTATCAAGATGGAGCTGTTGGTTTTTTTGACCCCTGATGCTCTGCTCCCCTGGTGCTCTCAGGTAAGGGGAAAAGATTGCGGTTGATGATGCTAGGGTAAAAGAGTAGTCCTTCAAAAGCTGACCTGCAATGGTTGCTTCAGGCTTGATGTGGGAATTGCAGCATGTTCCCTGTCTGGGCTGGAGAGGCCCAAAGGACGAAGGAGATAATGACTTCCCAGTACCTACAGCCTAATCTCTCCTTTCTTTAATGTAAGGATAGTGTGACGTTTAATTCAACATATTAAAGTGATACCACTGTAAGGTCAGGTTTGTTTATAACACCAAAAAATCACATACACTACATTAAGTTATGTAATATTTGTGCAACTGCAATATTCCATGAAGCAAGTATAAAGCAAGCCTTTAATGTCATATAAATATGTTCATTTTTTGTGTCTCGTCATTACTCACCCGGTAAGCACATATAAACAACACACTCATGCAGACATGGCTGGTTTTGATAATACCTTTTAAATATGTTCTTTTTAAAATTCTGCTTTATTCACATCTCCCTTCTCTTTCTAACTCTATGTCTCTCACTATGGTATGAATCATGTCTATAATCACCATTTCTTGCAAAAATAACAACTGCACTAAATATTGATACAATTTTAAGAGAAAATTGCAAAAAAAAAAAAAAAAACCTAAACAAAGCAAAAAACACAAAGAATATTTAGTGGAACTCTGCATGGACGGGGGAGTCACAGGGTTCACAGAAATGTCTCACTTTCAAAGGCCCAGGAAAACAAAGTCAGTGATAAAGTAAGAGAAAAACAGGTGTGATACAGGCGGAAAAAAACAGTCATAACCCTTAAACATGGAAATGTCATTTACAAGCCCTGGTCTCTTCATTATAGATCACAGCCTGTATATCTTCTCCTCCTTTGACAGGTGATACATGACATGCATAAGTCCATGACATTCCTTCCCAGCGCTCTCCCACTGTATCTTACTGGCCACCCAGGTAGAATATGTAGCTGTACATATTAGAGGTCTTTGAATGAATTTTGGCCTAAGGGTGTTTGAACATAGTGCAGTTGACCTGCCATGCCATTAAACTCACTGATTCTCCATGAACTGCTTTAAGGTAGACTGAGTTACTCAAGCCTATTGCAATGCATATGGCTTTTTGCACATATTAACTCTGTATTTCAAACAAAAAAAAATTTTTCAGGACTTCGCTGTTGACTCACTCATGAAACATTTGAAACATAGATTCATCTCAGTTATGTGCAAATTGAAGCCAGTTAGGAAACCTGTCTCACTCACTGCCTGGATATAAAAGTCCATGGTGTGCTGAGACCACAGTTTTGGAGGTGGCAATGTTGTGTGGGGTTGGGGTTGAAAAATAGGAAGAAAAAAAAATATTCCCAGTCACCATTGTAGTGCTGCTGCATCCTTGGTAAGTGTCCTTGTGTGTTGCTGCAGCTCTGGTCTTCGAGTACTGACCGCAGTGCAGTACATTGTTTTATTTTCCTTTGTTTGCAAAATGTTTTTGGCCGTTGTCCTTCCGCTTAATTAATCATCTGACATAAAAACAAAATGGGAACAAAGTGAATAATTAGGGCTTCAGGTAATTCAGAATTATTAACAAGTTTTACTACCATGATTCATTACTCTTATCAATATACCATGTGTTGCTGGGGAGTCTTTGTTTGCTAGTGTATGGAATATTGAATTTGTCCTGATCTGTTTTAAGCCATAAATATGTTTTACCCCTGTTCTATGCTGTAACCCCGGGGTTTGCCTCCCACTGTTTCTAAACCCATGTTTTAACTAGTGCTGTTATTGCACAGTGAGCAGAATCAGTAGGAGGTTTACAGAGTGTGTAAAGCATTAGGAGGCCACACAGACAGTAATAAGTCTGCTCAGTCCTGACTGATAGGTCCACTTTATTACAACAGCCACAGAGTGCTGGAGTCCCCTCAAGGGACACATACCTATCTGCATGATGGATAGAAATTTTAGTCACAACAGAGCCCCTGTACGCTTAGGGGGAAAAGTTTTTACTTTTATTGAGAACAAGTTTAGAAAAGCACTATTTGGCCAGTATGTGAACAATTAAAGTATGAGTGTGAAGTCAGAAGTTGAAGCTGATAAGATATTGCAGATTTAGTGAAGACAGGTTTTGCAGGGCTGTTTGTTTCCTCTGAGGATTCGAGTGAATAAGCTCCACTGTGCACAGAGGCCGGGCAGTTAGGAAGTTTGGAAAGTGTGAAAGTAAGTTGAAGGTGTTAAGTTGTCAAACAGCCATCAGGCAGCAGGGTGGATGTAATGAGTGTGCAGTGTGTGTATGGACATATGTGTTTTTTTGTGTATGTGTGTGACCACAGAGTATTTTTGATTTTGTGGTTTGTGAGGTTGTGGTGTTGTAAACGTTTGGTCCTTTCTGTCCTTATCCTTTTGCTTTCTGTATTCTTTATACTACTGATGCATAGTCACATAGGTGAATCAGTCCCGCATTTTCATGGATGAAGAACAAAATACATAGCTTACTGAACACGGCGAATCAGTCCTGACTATGTTACTGGAGATGCACATGTTCAGTAATCCCTGCATAAGAAGGATCAATGAATGCAATTACAGGTCGTGCTAAACTTAATTTCCTGCTTTCTTACAGTGGCTTATGGTACATCAATACCAGAAAGAGCATCCTTCTACACAACAGTGACTTTGTTGTGATTGTTTTTGAGGTCCTTGAATGGAGGTCATAGTTGTCTTTGAATATCGACACCGGAGAATGTTTGGAAACATGACTTATTGATTCATATTAGGTTGTTAGGTTTATAAAAGTCCACCACTGATGGATGGTTGTGCTTGAGTTTAAAACATGTCAGGTTGCCTGATGGATGTTTGGCCAGAGTTGCATGTCAGTATTGATAGGCAGGGATTGAGGGATTCTGTGCTAAAACATGCGTGTGTATTGATCTGTTGATGCAGATGAAACCAGCGCATGGGTCATAGTGGGCCCTCAGGGGCCACGGATGTGTTTCTGTGAATGTCAGCCAAGGTTGGATCCACTGATTTTGCTGTGTGTGCGATGCTGCCTCGAGGCTGCCTCTTGAATTTCCCAAATGTTTCTACCACACTCTCCATCAGCTTATATGGTCAGTTCCAGAATTGGGTAGTAAATTTAATGTTACTCTATTCATGTGTCATGGCATTAAGCCACACCATGATAAATTTGTGGAGTAATTTTATCACAATGTTAAATTCTCTCAAATGTGTCTAAATTAAACCACTAAAACGCAGTTACATTATGCACATAGTTTATGAATTGTTAGAACAGTGGTAAGCCGCACAGTTTTCAGACCAATGTTTCTGACTTTGCTTATGTTGGCCAAAAACACCAAAACAATAGAATAGTAAATAATAGTTGTCAGTAGAAAAGCATAACGTAAATAAAAGAGAGGGGGCAATGAGACCAGAGGGGATTTTTCTTGTGGGCTGTTTAGAATAAAGGCATTTCTCCTTGACTTTTACAAACACCTTGGACTGTTTCTTGATTTATGATCACCTCGCAGTGAAAAGAGGTTTGCGTTCAGAAGGAAGGTTGACTCAAAACACAGTTTTCAGAGTTCCTGTTCCTTCTCTTGGAAGGCATGCAGGAAAAGTAGGTTTAAATAGGTGTTTATTAATTCTGAAATATTTTTTTTTATGTTGGCTTGTATGTATTTTGGATAGATTTTACAGGTTAAGCAAATTTTAATTCAGCTCTGCAGCCTTGTAACAACAATTGAGGCAGTAACACCTGTCACACCAAACCATTACTATCAGCATTTGAAATCTAAGCATGGTGTAGATTTTCCCTGATATTTGTCCAATAATTGCTAACAGAATAATCCTTGTCACTAATGTTACGGTTATTATATTATTTTTGTCACTATATGGCAATTAATCTTATCTAGACAATCCTCAAGGCGATGCATTTTGTCAGATATCGTCATTTGATCCTGGTGATCTCACTGTCCAGCCTGTCATCGCCTGATAGCAAAGGTTAATACACTTTCCACTGAGTGGAGTTCCTGTTTGGATAGCATGTACAACATGCTGTGGTGATATGGCTGATATTGTGACTGTGTGTTTTTGTTAAAATAGCGGTGCTGTTCAACACTACCTACCTAATCCTGCCATAGAGTACTTTTCTGCTCAGGCTCATTTTCCACTTAAAACTTTTAGTACGGCTCCACTGTGTATTACTGCATAGTTGACCTGGAAACCTGGACCGTGTCATATTTAATACATCTGGGTATCACGGTGAGTTAACCTTTCGACTCGACAACAGTGTGTGTTCGTACTATTTCATTTTCCGGCGGGAGAGAGAGAGAGAGAGAGAGAGAGAGAGAGAGAGAGAGAGAGAAGGCGCAGTCCCGTGGACCTCTCTCATCCTCACACCTCCACCCACTATAAAGAAGAAAGGGAGGGAGGCAGAGAGAAAGTGCAGCGGTGGCTCACATGTCTTCATGGCTGTCCAACAGTAAATTAAAACGAGGAGCAATTTCCTGAGGCCCAATTAGCAGAAAATTGGTCCTGTCTGTTGGAGTGACTCCCCTGGGAGGAGGGAGAGGTGGAGGCTTTTGCTGAGCGTAAGAGATATAGGTAAACTTTGCATAGACTGTCACATGACAGTGTGTGAATTATTGAACTGACAAGCAAAATAGATCTAATATAAAATTAAACTCAGATCAGTTCTATGTATTTTTATGTTATCAAAGTTTTTAACCCTTTCATGCATAGTGGTCACTACAGTGGACAGTTGTTCAAAGGTGTTCTCTTGTATATTCATGGATTTTGTTGTTTTAGTTCCATATCAGCCAACACAGTGGACACTTATCCATCATCTCATACACTGTAATTCATACCATTACTGTAACTTTTCTGTTCCAGATAAACCTGATCTGCATTAACATGTTTGGATGTAAAAAAACAAAAAACAAAAAAAAAACCTGCTAATTGTTATTAGACTGTAATTAACAGGGTTTTTTTTTGTTGCTTTTTTAAACAAAAAGTTGTTTTTTTGCATATTATCTCCATGAAGTGAGTAATAACTAGTAATAGAGTATGTTAAAATATGATAAAACATCAGATTAGCAGCATTAAACACGTTTTTATTTCATAATTTTCACACAGTATATAAGTAAATACATGTTTTTTTGTGTCTAAAATTAAACACATGGTGTCCAGGTGAGTGGACATTTTTGTAACTCCATGAAAAATAGGTTCATAAAAAAAATTCAATCGCATTTTTTTTTTTTGGGGGGGTGTGTCATGCACTAAGAGGAATGAAAATCACTCGGGGGGGGGGGGGGTCTTAATTATGGTTCTCATAATTCATGCATGAAAGGGTTAATGTTAATGTTTTAGGTTTCATCACTCCAATGATTTAAAACAATAACATACTATATAAGTGTGTAAAATAGTTGAGTGAAAAACTGCCGAGCTTAAATTGAACAATAATGGAGAATTGATAACACAGGCATCACAGTGATGGATGTTAGTTTTCGGATGAGGTTCAGTGCCCCCACAAGTAATACGTCGCATGTGCAATCTCGAAATCAATTCAGATGCATTGTTTCACCGGAGGCTTTGACTATCGATGACAGTGATGGTGGACTTCAGCAGACACAGGACACAGGCAGGCAGCGAACTGGGTCAATGTCAGTCCTAGTTCGGGATCGACCTGCCTCAAACAGCCATCACTCAGTGTTAATGGAACTCCCTGATCGATACAGAACAG
The DNA here is from genome assembly GCF_902148855.1 of Sphaeramia orbicularis. Taxonomy (NCBI): domain Eukaryota; kingdom Metazoa; phylum Chordata; class Actinopteri; order Kurtiformes; family Apogonidae; genus Sphaeramia; species Sphaeramia orbicularis. The sequence goes on along the minus strand of NC_043968.1, from coordinate 42,569,397 downwards.
AAACGTGTCAGTACACCAGAACTCATCAACCCTGCTAGAGCCATTTTCCAATGCAGCCACTGATGGATTTATTGTTCTTTGTCTGGTAATTAACAAAACATTTATTTGAGCTTTTATACTGCAGTTTAATCTAAGGGGGAAAAAGTTGGCATTAGTTCTCATCATAAATCTTGCTCTCTGCCTTTCCTGTTGTATAAGCAAATGTGGTTTGACTTTTCCTCAGCACAGAGGTGGGAAACATCTTTTACAGTTTCACATAATTACAATAGGCAAAGAGATAAACCCCTGAAACTCCTGACACATTGCTTCGTAGCATTCCTAGACTAGGTTCCATTACTAATCTCCACTAAATAAATTTAAGATTAAAAAGACTGTTTCACTTATTTAATCTCCTAATATAAATGTTTGTACATTAATAAGAACTGGAAGCTTAAAGACTTGTTTTTCTTGAAGAAGAGTTCTACATTTTTTAGACATCACAGCCCTGAGAGACATGCATAACTTCCACTCTGTAGCCCTGGATCACCCTCTTGGTTCATTCATCCTCCTCCATGAAATTAAATAAATGATGGCCTGTCTCTGTTAATGCAATTCATCTTTTCAAAAAAACCATAGCAGCCCTCTCTGGACTAAATTATCATGTTCTCCTAAAATATGATCCGGTCTTGATGACCAAGAGGGAGAAAAGAAGATTTTTCACTTACAGAAAACCAAAAATTAAACTTTTTAATTGGACATTTTGAACACCAGCATATTAATATTCCTTGCCGAAGTATTTCACATTTTTTGAACCAATATCCTCTTCAGTAAACTTGGACTAAAGTTTTAATGAAAATGATGTAATCTAACTTACTAATTATACATGCATTCAAGTATTGTTTAGTTTTACTGTGAATGTAGGACAAAACATTACATGTGTGTCTCTACGGATCCAACAAAGAGACTAGGACATAGCGATCCAGTATTGTCTGCGTCCCTGTTGTTCCTTGCTGATAAGATTCAGCTCCGTCTACTCATCCATCTAATTATCTGTCTACCTGCCTGCCTCTGTCCATCGCCACCCTGCTGTATTGTTATCCAATTCAGGCAGGACAAACATGACTTGCTGACCTCTGGCCATTAGAGACCTTTCAAGCAAAAAGCAAAGTGTGACCCTCTTTACCTGTAGCGCTCAGGGTCAGTGAACACCACTGTTTCAATGCAACATGCTATTGCATCATTTGAAACAAGCATACTGGCAATTTGCTCTTGCCAGGTTTCGTAGCCTCAATACAGAGTCAACTATGACTTCCAGGAACACAATAGGAAGATAAACCCAACTGAAACCAATTGAAAGCTTACCCTCCTTTACACATCTCTTAACATTAGGCTGAAGCTTCTTTTGCACTTGGGGGTTAATATATAATCACTCACTCAAGAGTTTCCTCTGAGATCTCAAAGACTACAGACAGGGCTTGACCTGGATTTTTGAAAAGCTCTAACTCCAGGCAACAGTCTAACTGTTCAGGGATATCAGTCCTTATCATCTTCCTTTTTTTCTAAGTAGGATCACTTACTTTGGTAAAAGCTCTGGCTTGTTACAATAGGCCTTATTCTCTTGGTGATTGAGGTGAAGCTTTATGCTATAGCCCTTGATGCATAGGAAGGTAATTTCATGGCTCCTTCCTGCAGACACGAATCAGACACAGCGCTCTATTATCAAGCCCTGGGTATTAGCCTTCTAGGTAGGGGATAGAGGTGGAGGGGATATTAAACCGCAAAGTGTGTGTATGTGTGTGTGAGAGAGTTGGCAAAAAACAAAAAAAACGTGAGTATATGTGGTCTTCGTGAAGCTATATAAAGGGGTTGGAGGGCAGGGGGGCTTCTCAAGCAGTGCTGTGCATGATGTATCATGTTGCCGACTGTGTGGCTGCTGCCATCACATTAAAGAACAAAGGGGTGTTTATGTCAAGCCTGACTGATTTGGTTTTTATTAATGTCTTACCTCCCTTTCTCCCCCACAACCATCAGCTTCCACACATCACTCCCCTTCCCCCATTAAATGATATCCACACAGTGCTTTCAAGACCACACTGATTTCTTTTGCACTTCTCTCCCACCCTTCAACAGACATATATATACACACACACACACACACACACCCACACACACATGCATGGTTCTCGCCCAAATCCTGTCTCAGCTGGGGCCTCTTTGAAACGTGCCATGTATTCTTCCTGAGTGGATGAAGCGCACAGGCAGACATTCATTCCCACTCGAGTTCCTTTTTCTTCCCCCAAGCCATTTACACGGTGGAAAAGGTTAATTGCTTGAAACACCAGCGGTGTTATTTCAGCTGATTCCAGAAGCATTGGATTTGATATTAAACAGACTAGAGATTACTGTGATGATAACAAACTGTGCCAACGGATTATTTGTACATGTGAAGGGGATATGTTCTAATTCTTGCAATACGTTTCAGAGGTAACTTAAGAAAAAAGACGCAAAGAATAAAGCTTCTTAATGTTTTCTTTGTATTTTAGATTCACTGCATTACATACAAAAACAGGGAGAAAGATCCCTCAAATCACCACTAAACTTATAAGACTTATAAGACTTCTAATCATTTTGGTTCAGTCTGCTTTACTCTCAGCTGTCCACACCCATGAGTGATGGGCCCATGTGCAGAGTGCTGCACTAATCCCTTATGACCATATTGTGAACAGTGTTGTCACCCCATGAAGACCATTAGCATCATAGCTGCAGGTAACCAGTTGCTACAGCTTTGGGTCAGCGCAGGGCTTATTTTGAGGTAGCAGGAGCCCGGAAGAAAGAAAGATGGAGATCAAAGTGGGGATTTTAAAACAGAGCAAGATTGACTGGAAGAAACATCTAACTTGACAAAGCAGAGAGTTGTTGTGAAAGAAGGACAATGATTTATAGTATTGCTTTGATCAGTTATCAGTTTTCTTTTTCCTGTGTTTATGGTGTACTTACCAGGGGAATCACTTATGCTGCATCCTAATTAAACACAATGGAAAAGAAGTTCACATAACAAAACCATAATTTAATATCAAACATTAAATTAACATTATTTTGACCAACTTACTTGAATATAGCAGTTAATATGATAATTTTTGCAGCTGCAGTATATCCTCCATTTGTTTATGAAATTGAATTGTGTCCAGTACTACCCTCAAATTTAGTGTTATACATTTCTTTTTAACCCAGATTGTGTTGTGTTATGTCATTCTGCAAAAACAAACCATTAAAACTTACATTTTAGCTTCTAAAAAATGACAACATGCTTTACTATATGAATGTGTGTGTGAGTGTGATGCTGTGAATACTCAAACACATTAAATGTAAATGGCGTCAGAGAGGCTAGCGTCGTCAAACAAATTATACAAAGAGAGGTACCTTGTGCTCTCACAGACTTTACAGTGATTGAGCTTGAGAGGCAGAGTATGGCATTCTTTAAACACACTGTGTTTTGGGAGAGGTGGTGTATTCAAACACATTACGGATAAGAGAGATGGGGGTCGTGTAGCAAAATGCATTACAGAGTCAGAGAGGTTGAAGGAGTGCAACATTTCTAAACACATTATGCTGGAGCGGCAATGGCATGCTTAAACAGAGTGTTGATGGAGAGCGGGGAGAGAGAGGGTCAAGAGAGTTTCTGTTTTATTTCGGTGAGGTGTGTGTGCTTTGTCTACGCTTTGAGTGCTGACTGAGTTTTGACATCATCTCAGCCTAGGTACACAAACTTAACAGAGTGATTGGTCTCACCTAAAGCATACTTGAGGGTTTATTGGCACACTCCTGGACCGACAAAAGCACACATATGTACAGACACACAGTCATAGATGCAAATGTGAATGTTGTCGCAAATTTACATAGACAAACTGACTTTTTTTTTTATCTTGAGGGGTCCACTAAACCGAGCAGTAGAATCACTCCCAGATCTACACTTCTGACCCTGCCGATAAAGCCTGTCATGAAAGATTAAGCTCAGATCCGAAAAAACACTTCAAGACATGTTCACCCATACTTTATCTTGGCACTGTGTCCAGCCCAATTAACCTTACAAGCAGGCCCTTTTTTCCTGTTACCAGCTCGAAAGCAGCAGGGGTACCTCATCCCTGGCATTTTTCTCCACTTGGCAACAGAACACCTTGAACTCAGAAAAATGCAGAAAATGCTCTCTTCTGTTCCTTTGGCCGCACTCAGGTTGAATCTTTTCAATTAGCCAGTTTGACTTTGCATGGCTAATTAAGTCTTCATCCTTGACGAGCTGTCTGACTTCTTCTCCAAGCCTCTTATTGGGGGCTTACAGCCCCACAGGGGCCACTGGCCAGACGGATTGTTGTCCAGCTGGAATGGGATTAGCAGCGCGCCAGGGGCCTGAGGCCCACAGTCCCTGAGCTTTTGTTTGAATCTGAAGTGTCGAGTTGGAAGGGGTGAAGCAGGGAGAGAGGATTGAGGTAATCCCCTCCTCTTCAGCAATGCTCCCCAGAGGAGCGAATCCCCAGAAAACCACTGAACACTGTGGACCACCAACCACCACCGGACCCACTATTTACCCATTGCACCTCAGCAGGTAGAACACCCGCCAACTCCCTAACCCCACCCCTACCCCAACCTCTCGCACACAGCTTGGAATATTGTATGTTCTGAGGGGTAATGCTTAGCGGCTGTTATCCAAATATGTTCTTTGACCAAGCGTAAAATATAGGAATTGTCTGGTAGGATTAAAGGCTTCACACTGTGGCACAGCAGGTTTTGAAATAAGTGTGTTACATTGAGCACAACCAGATTATCTAAATAATCATTTATAGAATTAAGTAACAATTACAATAATTTTAACCTGAAAATCAAATTTCCAAGAAAACATAAAATATTTTAGTGGTAAAACAAAAACTAGACGAAAACCTGCCCCTGCACACTTTATTAAATGTTACATGTTTAAATGTAAAGTTGTTTTTTAATTAACTCTGGAGGTGCAGACTCAGGACTTAAGACAAAAGTGTATAAGGAGTCAGATCATTTTAATAATTAACAGTCTGTGAGTGTAGGAATAGACTAATCTGACTGTCAAGAGTCGACAAACACACCTGTGGCATGCAGCTGTTAGCAAACTTGTCATTGCTGCCAAGTGTATACAGTATGATTACACACTGTAAGGTACATGTAATAATAGACAATTCAAAAAGTAGGCATTTTGTCAAAAGACATGTCTTGCTTTGTGATGTAGGTTTTGCCTACATATTTGTCCTGACAATTGTTGTTTTAAAGTAATCCTACATATAGAACATGAAGACATGTTAATCACAAACAGCTTAGCTGCAGAGGTAAAGCTGTCAGGTTTGGAAAAACCTGCAACAAAGAAGACAGTGAGTGGTTTGTTTTAAAAACCTCCACCCTTTTTAAGGATTAGGGAAGAGGAAAAAGGCAGAAATCTGTAAATTGACAAAATCAGGTTTTACAGGTAGAAAATAGTTTGTATTTTCTGCTTGAGGTTGAATGAGGTGTTTGTTGGATTTAATCCCTGTTAGTCAGATAATAGGTTTAAATTTGTTATTGAGCATTCCTTGGATTGACACCTATTTTATGTGTATTGTTTGCATTGCTAAGTTTTATCATTGAGTGCAAATACACAGTAAGGCTGTAGTGTGACCTTTCCTCTCTCATGGTGCACCTGTGCCCATGAGTCAGCCTCAGCATTAAGCCAATACCAACAGGCTGTCTTTCATCGCAGTGTGACAGAAGCACATGAGATTAGAACAGAATCCACCAAAAACAACCACACTGAGCTGAGGGATAATCCAGAGCCCAAACATCAGAGGGAAACAGACGGACACTGCCTCATCTATCATCCAACAAGAATCCACCCCGAAGAAAAACACAGGGGCGAGATGCGCCGGCATTGTCCAACCTCACTGGCACAGGAAAAACAGGATGTGATGAGTTTCTATGCCTGAGGTGACTGGTGAACCATAGTGCCACCAGCATGGAAACAGTGGCTCAGTTATTCCTGTAAAAAAAAAATAAATAAAAGTTTTTGTTGGCATGTAGAGCCAGACAAGTGTGCAAAAACTTGAGCTAAGGGCAGCTTTATCAATGAAATGGGCCCTGATGTGAGGCTCTAAATAGGCTGTTAGCTTTAGGGCTTTATTTTTCTATATGTTGACTGTGGTTGAAGAAACAGATGTACTACCAGTGCACCATTATGTGCCATTCACTCTGTGAATGATATGGTCTCTTACACTAAGAGTACATCTTATTTTACAGCCATCACAATGACTACTTCAAAGGTGTGATTCAGTTCCACACCACTTGCAGTACGTCTGTTTGAGACACTTAATACATTGGTATCAACTTAATCTTTTCTTTTTAACATCAAGCAACAACCTACGACAAAGCGAACACCCCCTGCCAATGTACAGTATCTTTTGCGCTCTCTATTGAAATGCAAGATGGTACAGTGAGTGTCTCTGCCAGTGCATGCTCTTTTGTGTATGTGTGTGTCTGAGAATGTGTGTAACAAGCTTCCCAAGCCCAGTTCTCACCAGCAGGACCAGAGGCTGTTTTTAAAGCTGCATTTCTTGCGTCAGTTCCCTGAGACGTCAGGACTGACGGGTCAGAGAAAAGGAGCCTCCGACCGAAGAGGAATGAGACTGATCCTTTGCCAGACAGCCTCAGCTGGGGGCCACCATCCACTTGATTTTCATAACAAGTCTCCACCCCCAACACCCACTGTCCACCCTCCCCACAATCATTTCTGGATGCGTACTGATAATGGAATTTCTGGGGAACTGTCCAAACAGATTGTTCTGTGTTACAGTGTGCACAGTGTGTTTTGTTTTGGAAATTGCACAAATCAGGATTATTTCATTAGATGGGTATCAGTTGCTGCTGCCTTGTCAGCATTTTAACAGGAAAACCTAAGTCTATTTGTGACATGAAACAAACCACCGCTCAATATTTGCCTTGTAAATTAATTGTGTTTCGATCTTTTCGCCTGTTTTACCAGAAGTATTTTGTTCTCAGGCCCCAGAAGGACTGTGCTGTGCTGGTCAAATGGGACGTCCAAATGACACAGTTAACTATTTATTTTTACAAGGCCTATTGTAGAGAAACAAACTGCTGACATCTGTATTGAAGTAAATCCTGTCTTCTGTCGTCAAAAGAAGTCCTCAAAAGTCTCTATCATCATTTTTCCTGATCTTTGAATAGTGTTTTTTTCTAACTCATGAAGACATTCTTTAAAGACATTTATTATAGGACAGTAAAGAGTAATGGGGTGTTTCATTTGCCATAATGAAACCTAATCACCCTGTGGACAGTGCTTTGAATCCATCTGTCCAGTGGTTTAATAGTCCAAGTTGAGCTGTGGTACAAAATGGCTTTTGGTCTGCAGGCTTTTAGGGAGAGAGCTTAAAGGAAGGGATTCCTTTACATCTTAAAGGATTGAAGTGTGTGAATGATGAGATGAGAAGCTGGAGTCTGACTGTTTTCCCTTGGGAAAAGACGGATTCTGACAGATGTTTGTTGAAAATTAAAGAGTAAATATGACAGCTAATCCTAGAGAAATGTTAGATCACAACAGTGTTAAAGTTTCAGCTGTGTGAATATTTCTTCTTTCTTGAACATCCCTTTCACTTACTTACCATGTGAGGGTGAAACATAATTGGTCACCTAGGAGGTTTAAGTGGAGCTGCTTTGATGGAGTCATTTAGTTGCACCGCTTTGCATTTCATCACTTATGTCTGTCAATTATACTTGATTTACAAGGTATCTAAGGGACAGTGAATGTGAAGCATCAATTTGTGAGTGGGTGATTGCACTAGAGAGAAAGAAGATGGCAGGATATATCATTCATTAACATGGCAGGCTGTCCTTCAATTATCCCTTGTCGAATTGGAGTGAGTCATTTCAGTCATTACTCTTATCGGGGATGACCTCTCTCAGGTATAGTGAGAGTCTGCATGAATACACCGGCTTGTGTGATTGTATGAGGAGGTACATAACCACTTCAGAAGCCTGGGAGTTTTTTACTGACGTATTGTGCTTCAAGTACAGGTGGGACTCATCGCTCAGCATAGCAGCCTGTCAGAAGTCTGTGTTTACACAGATGGTTTGTATTCACCCTGGGCCCTATATGAATGCTGTAAAGCAGCAGACTACGATGACTTTGTCTACATAGAGTAATGAATAGAGAGTATATGGCAGTTTTGTTCTCAGGGTTACATGACACAGGATCTAATAAAAAGCTGAAGGCGACAGACATGAAGCACTTCCTTCAGAACCGAACAAAAAAGGTTGTCTGAAGTTCGCAGAGGTTGCATTATGAGCCCTAATGTATTTAAACTGATAATATTGTGCTAAAGGCTTTTGGTGCAGGCTGGGGCAATAAATAAAATAGAAGGTAATTACTGCATGTTGTTAGAAATGTGCAGCTGTAACTTTATTTAGGGATAAGATCTTTTATCTGGTGGAAAAACAAGGAGAAGTAATGGGAGATGATGACGTTTAGTGCCAGTCGAGCAGGACCCCTGTGTATCTATGATGAGTTTTCTTCTCTTGATAAAGCACAGAAATGTTTTCCCTTGGTGTGGAAGTGTTATCCTGTTCACACAGCTGGGGCTAATCATTGTGGAGAAATATGTGGCAGTTGAGTCACCCACATGCCACAACACATCTACTATATGAAAAGAAGACATTCAGCAACCATGCTAAAATACATAATTTTATTTTCAGACAGCTTTCACTGAATTCATATGGTTGTGATCAATGTCGAGCTTGTTTCTCAAAAAATCTATTGTTCTCATACATCATTTGAGAAGCAGTAATTTTCTCCAGTTTTTACATAACTTGAGCTTTACACCCTGAATCACTGAACTGCTTCTTCTCCTACTCATAAAATGTAGTTACCTGACTTTTTCTATCAGTTATCACAAAAATAAACAAGGATACATCGGATACATCACATATTCGGTTCATTCTTGCAAAAGAGTGGAAATGTTTCTTTGGTAATTCTTAGTCATGTGTGTCAGAGTCAGTGAGTGGTGATGTTTTTTGCATAATTCATATTCGTCCATATATCATAACAAGTGACTAACGTGACTGAATGAAATGTTGAAAGAGTCATCTGTCATGCTGTTCATCCTAGTGAGAAATAATTAAATTATTGAGTAATGTATCCCAAATGAAGCAACTCTAGATGATTAAATGATTGACGTTTAATCCACTGAGTCATAGTCAATGTATTTTTAATTATTAGTCTTTTAAAAAATAAAAAAGCAGTCACGGCTGTAGCAAAAACACTGTGACAGCTAAAATCCCTCAGCTAAGTTTTCTGTTGAAGTCTGTTAAGCAAGTCGGATAAGTATTACATAAAAAGGGTTGAGATGTTTACAGAGAGATATAAGTGCCATTTCCTCACATGGAATTTTAGGATGACCAAAGAAAAAATCCCAGCTGACCATTGCCCCTTGTTCAGCAGTATGATGCAGCTGGAATCATCTCTCTATCTGTCTGTCTGTCTACATCTCCTTATTTAACACACATATTCTTGGAAGTGAATGTGAGCCATATTAAATCTGACTCCTCTGCCGAGCGGTAATGTGAGCGCCTGACGTTAGTTTTATATGTTTCACAAGCGTGTAAATATTTAATAGAAAAGCGGGATGGAGTGCTGTGTCACTGTTCCTGTCCCGTCAGCCAGACACACAAACGTACAGACAGAAACACTATGAGAATTTCTTCCTGACAGGAGAAATTTATTAAGCAGTGAGAAGATTCATTTGCTAGATTTATTCTTAACTATATTTTGCAGTCGCATTAGTTTAGTGTCACAGTTGGGGTCTTGGATCATGTGACACAGACATGAATATACAAGCTGTTTACAGTTAGAGAAGATGTTAGTTGGTATAGATGTTGATTCCATAACTTGATATGTATGAAACATGATGGCAAATAGCAGCATTCCAAACTACAGACGTCTCTTTGGGGGGTCTGTTTGGTATTTTGTTACTGTAATCTGAATGCTGTCTGAGGCATGGTGGAGTTCAGATATTATTATATATCTCTTGTATAAATTTCCACCCTCCTTTTTATGTCTGACAGGCTGAAACAAATTGTGCATTAACTCAACACTGATTTTAAGCTTTTAGCGTAAGTAATTGAAGTTACTTTTTGTGGTTTATTATTTAATGTCCCAGGTCAAATATGACTGGGCTTTTATAATATGTCACTTCCATCTTTATTTTTTCCTTCACTCCCTGTCAGGTCTGTATGTATTTTGAATAAAAACTAGACCTGTCAAAATTAATGTGTTAACGCAGATTAATCCATCATCATGATTAATCTGATTAAAAATTTTAGCACAAATAACCCATCTGCTGCACAGAATGACTCTGAACGTCTCTGCCAATGCATTTGGGTCAGTTTGTCCAAGTAGAGTTAGTGCTGCGCATGCGCAAATGGGCAGTTGATCCAATAGTGACAGGCAACCGAACCAACCCATAAAGATGGAAGACGCTAAACAGCACGTTGGCCCTCAGGATGGAAATATGAGGACAAAAAAACCCAAGATGGAACAGTTGTTTTAAGTTGTTTTGTTGAAACTGTTGAAGGTGTTTAATAAACATGTTAAGTGCATATATATTCCCTTCTTTTTTGACTCTCTTTGCTCATGCAAAATGAAACACCATTAATATTGATTAAAAAATGAATGATATTTAATTGTGATTAATCAAAATTAATCCACAGCAACCCTGCGAGTAATCTGATTTAAAATCGTTTGACAGCACTAATAAAAACAAAATATTGCCTCAGAGTAATATCTTGAGAATTGCTTTTAAGCAAAATCGCCAGAAAAGTGACTAGTATCTTGTAAAAAAAAAAAAAAAAGAAAAAAGGAAATTCTTGTGTTCTGTGATATTACCTTTCACTTTTGTTTGGTTTGAATTTGGATATCGCAGCTCATACCATGTTGGCCATCTTTTTACTTTTTTTTTTTTCCTAAGATTTTATAATTACTTCTTTTCAACAATAGAAAAAAACTAACAGGTGAAGTAATTATACATACATTTTTGTAAAGTGGATTCTTTCGAGTTTATAAGCTCCCTGACTTTGTTGTATAGAGGACATAATGAGCTTTTCTGTTCCCAGGCAAACCCTAGATTTAAGCCCTGCCTGAAACCCCCATTCACAAAATGTGTGCTCTGCATTAACATATACATACACTTAAAAAGAATCCTTGAGATTTTGGATTAGTCCACCCCTCTTTCTCTTCAAGATCTCTTTCCGCCTCAGTAGCGCTTCATGATGAGCTTCATTTGGACTCCAACGTCTCAGGAGTCTTTCATCTCAGTCTGAAATCACTCAGGCATTCATATGCATCGTCATACGTGTTGTTCTGTTACTCTTATTTAGAGAAAGTATTTGTTTATATGTAGTTTGTTTTAGTATAATTTACATCACAAGAAGAGTTTATATCTCTGCTCTGGACTTGGTTATGTTGTTATTCAACAAGTGTACACCAGCTGATGTCAGACAAAACAACTCCTACGTTCTCCTCCCCCACATGAACGTCAGCAACAGGTTTCTTCAGGAAATGATCAGATTTTATGAATCAGTGTTACACTTCAGTTACATTTCCTCACTTCCCGTAAATGGTTCCTGATCTGCGTTGTACCACCATCATCATATGTACAGAGTGGACACATCTGTGTGAGCCAAAGCTCCACAGGAGACTTCCGTCACCAGAAGATGGATGGAAATGTATCAGCAATGAATAAATACACTCAACAACTTCCCTCCATCTCTCCCTCATTGCACCAGATGTTACAGATTGGTACTGTTTTCTCTTCCATTGTGCAATGTGGTTCCACTTTTGTTTATTTATCCTCTCATTCCCGCACTTGCCTTGAGTGGATGCGGAAACTGGATGTGCACGCATGGAACTGTGTGTATGTATGTGTAGGTGGAGGAGCTCGCTAAAAGAGATTACACAAGCCCTGTCATGCACTCGAAGGCACTGTGTGACCCCATTGTAAACCTGGGGGCTGAACTGTGACCTTTGGAGAAGCAATGAAATGGAGGGAAACCTCCCATTTCCCTCCGCCGGGGTTTGGAAGCTCTCTGGTTTTAGAGGAAGAATTGTTAATGAGCTCTAGAATGGATTTTTAATGAATCCACCACTTTGAAGAGTGAGACCAGGGCGAAAAGAGCAAGCAAGAGCAGAAACAGGTGTCAGTACTTGACTGGACAGAGGAAATAAGGAAACTATTTTAAGTTAGATTTCTGTTATGATTTTTATGTCATGAAAATGAGGTCTCAAGCCTTTGTTTATGTGACTACCAGACCCTCAATCCAGATGTCTTTTCAGTTAAAGTTATCTCTTTGTCAGAATTTTAGAAACATTAGAAGCCCTGATTTGACACTTTCACATGCAAACTGAGACATACTTTATGCTTCATATACTGTGATATATAGTTCAATGTGTAGCTCTCACAGAGACAGACAGGTTTACAGAGTTTCAATAATGATTGCCTACACAGATGTTTTTTTCTTTTCTGTTTCTTTCCCATGCCCACATGTTCAGGTAAATGTTTAATTGTGACAAGACCACTTGTGCAACCGGTGATATATTAGGTATTTTTTATAGCTGAATTTGAAAAAGTCCAGAGTTTCACCGTTATCTCCCACACCTCTTATCCTCCCTTTAGCAATAAATGATGTCAATACACTTCACCCATGTGGTAATCTTTTACTGTTTCATTTTCCCACTTGTCAACTGTTACTGCCTCTTTTATGGCGTCATATGATCCCCTATCCTCATCCATTTGCCATAGCCAGTCAAATACGTAGTTTCAGGGTCTTAGTAAGCAGTTCACCATCACACAAAAGGAAGTGCATCTCTGTGATTACACCCAATTTTTGCTACTGTTTTTCCTCTGTCCCTCCTGCCACCTTTCCTGACAATCTGTGCTTCCTGGGCACGTCATTTTGCTGAGTAAGGGGTTGTTGTGTGACCTCCTGTGTTGTAGAGTAGGAGGTGGGGTTTGGAAACAGGAAGCAAGTGGGAAGAGGAACTCCTGTTGCACAGAGGAAGTGATGGTTATTCAGACCTTGAACTTTTTCACATCGACACAGTGATTAGTTATACCGTGCTAGCAGTGGCAATGGCCTGAGGAACACTGTGTTATAAAGGATATGAATAAGATGGTTTGAAGGCATGTGCTAAAGAAGGTCAAAGGTCAAAGGGTAGTGTGTGCAAAGCACAGGGTGGGACATTTCCGATGTTCTCTGTAAAACTGACACTGGGGTTATGTTACTGTAATCATTTTTTTCTTAACACACACAGGCACACACAGAACATTAACAGCGTTTTTCATGCCACCGCATGAAGATACACCATCATATCAGTAACAGCACATTGACACTTGCCACACACACACATACACACACACATACACAGATCTGAAGCCTATCCACTATCCTCCGTGTCCTCACAAGCAGGGTGTCTCGTGTTCACTTCTATTTTTACCGGCAGGCGCTGAAAGCCTCTTGAAGCTCCTTGTCAATGGGCATCTCATTCCAGCGCCAACAGCGTGTCACCATTTATTAAGTCGTCATTACTCAGGGCCGTTCCGGCTGCTGGGGTGCCTGGGGTGTCACAAATAGATCAGCAAGGATAGGTTGGACTGTTGCTGCACTCCCTAAAGGGCAACCCATAAAGGCGTGTTCCAGCACATCTCACTCCACCGGTGAAGATCGATGCAGGTAGCCTGGCTGCCATTAGTTTGACTAATGCAGATAAATGGGAAGGAGGTGGCTGATCAGGGCAGAGGAAAGAGGCAGAGGTCGATGAAGAGAGGCTGAGTGAGAGAACAGAGTACTTTCACATGTCTGTCCGCACATCTTTTTGTTTTGGGTAAACAGTTAAAAAGGTTGTTTAGACTAAAGGGGTGATGAGATACGAGGCTGCGGACACCACGGCTGTGGAAGTGAATATACAATGGAAGACATGGATACATTTAAGGATACCGCAGAATTTACTAAAGAGGCAAAGTGTTGAACCAGATTATCGAAAACGCTTCATTTTCTTCTTTATAAGTCTATTTTGAACGTGTTTCCTTCATATCTTCAAATCTGTCAAACAAGTGTGGGCAGTTACAGTCTTCAGTCCCAGGACTGTGTCTCACTATGGTCTCAAACAGCTTCAACTGAACCAGGAAAAAGGGCAGTGAAAGATGACTGTTTTCTTTCCTTGGAGCTAAGAGCAAACTGACTTGAAAGTTAGAGAACTTGTGTCAGTGGGAGGCAGGGATATATATTTTGCTTTATCTGATTTGTTACAGTTATTTATTTGTACCTTAAACTGTTCTTTGCAATTTCTTTTTTTTTTTTTTTTATCCTTAAATTTAAATTGTATGATGCATATGTTTATATATGTATACTTGTGTGGCTTCAACCTTGTCTGAAACTTTAACTGTGGTGCTGCCCGTCTTGGCCAAGATGATAAAAGATATTCTTAATCTCAACAAGTCTTTCCTGGTTAAATAAAGTAAACAGACAATTTTATGGTTAAATCACACATTAAGTACAAATATAAAAAAAATACTGATTTTAAAAATGATTAAGAGTACCTTACTCACCACCTCAGAACATTTTGATAATCTAAGTTATTGCAACAATAACTTCAAAACAGTAAAGCACAGCTGGGAGTGCTGGGATATGAGGGTGCCCTTATATCACATACTCCCAGCACTCTATATATCAGCCCAATTCTCAGGTTGTTTTTCTTTCGGGGTCTCGAGGTTTGTGAGTTGACACATCAGCACTCCTGTTTATCAAAGCTTTTATCACCTCACCACTTCTATGTCAGCCTGTGAGAGGAAGCAGGGGGTGCCCGCTCACACACACACTCACAAACACCTGCAGGGGCTAGCGGGGGTCTGGGGGGAGGAGGGCAGCGTTGTTGTTGACCCGCCGTGCTGATGTGAATGACTTTAACAGAGACAGGATCTGTCCTAGACTACACAGGTTAACTACCAGCATGTGTTCTCCTTAACTGGCAGGTTTCCTCTGGATAAGCCACGAACACACTCAAAAAGCCATACTCTCTCTGGGAAAACTCTGTACTGTAATTTATGTACAATATTAATCATAACTCTCATGGTACATAAATAAATATTCTGAAAAGCAAAACAAATGTGGAAAGTGTATATGGACACAATTTTAACAATAGATCTTTTTAGATCACTTCAATGTTGCTGAAGTCATATAAAAACTGCCTGGTCCAATTTAATATCTGTCATCCTTTCCCAGGTCTATGAGAGTTTTGTCATCCAAACCCACTTAAACCACTTCATAAATTCAGCCCAAGGATCCTGAAACATGTTATTATCTCAAGTACAATCTGCAACGAGATCCATCATTTTATTCACCTGTGGTGCAGACTGTAAAAACTGTATTTTATGCTTTAATCCAGAAAAAACAGTTTTCACGCTGGTTCATATATCCATCTGTGCTGAAAATATGAACCTGCTATTTCATATATTCACCAAAAGTGATAATGCAGCTATAAAGATTTATCCAACAATCTGTCCACACCTAAAGCCTGATGTGTTCACTTCTCGTCGAATACAAACATTTTTCTGAAACCTCTTCTTGAACAAAATTCCTAGCATTTTACTATTGGAAATGTGATTCACATCAAATGAAATAAAATATAAATAAAATACAGAGGTGAACTTCAAGGAAAACAAGGGCTTAATGTTTTGCTGGACAGGCAGACAGAGTAAGTTTAGGTGAATATGAGCCCAGTGAATTAAAGATGTTTTAAAGGGACTGTTTAAAAAACTCAAACAAAGGCAGAAAGTAGTGAAAAGTTCATGATCTTTGTTAGACTTAAATCCTCCCACTCTGAATTTATTGAAAACCACTGGTACAGACAGAGTGTTGGTGTTCTGCCTCAGGATATACAACTGCAAATCAACTGAGATATTAAATCCAGCATCTGTATGTTGGAGTTTTTCCTGAGCTACAAAGCACTGTTTTTAATTCACCATTATTATTGCCAGTTTATCACAAGATTGACTCGCATATCCACGTGTTTGTGCCTTCAGGGTTTTCCTCTTAGAAGCAGATAGGAGTACAGAAATGCAACTCTGGATGAAATGAGTCTTAAGAGAATTAGAAAAAAGGAAATGAATGACTAACAACAACGGAAATAAGGGCAGAACAGACAATAGTATAAAAACGTGCTGTAGGATACTTCCTAACCACTAAACTGGTTTCATCGTTTGCTCTCAAGTCATCCCGCCCCCCTCGCTCTCTTCAGCGCTCTATTTCTCTCTCTTTCTCTCTCTCAGCTGCTCTTCCTCCCCTCCCCTCTCTTCTCGTGGATGGTCTGGCTCTCTCACTCTTTCTCTCTCTCTCTCTCTCGCAGTCTGGTGGAGCCGCACACAAGGATTAGAGGGTTGCTGTGAGTGTCTGCTCAAAGAGAAGAAGCCAGAAGACAGAAAGAGATAAAATAAAATAAAAACAAAAGGATAGCCTTAGTATTGTGGATAAGGGATCTAATTTAAGTTACCTTTCCATAGGTTCTACCTCACATCTCATTCACACCAAAGCCAGCACCCTATTGCTGAGTCTTCACCTGGGGGAGGACAGATAAACCAAGGGACTACACAGCCTGGACCTCCACACAGGGAGCCATGTGAGCAGCACCACTCCACCCACTTCACACAACAGAAGTCCCCCCACTGTCTGCACTCTGAGCTGGGGAGCAAAAGAGGATTTTTTTCCCCGTCCCTGGAACCTCCACTTTCAGGGTTTGCGTGGAGGGACTCGACGTATCCCAGAGGGAGACACTCATCTCGGGGCACTGCTTGGAGTGTGAGTGCCCCCTGGTCTGGAGGCCAGCCAGCAGCACTCCAGCACCATGGATTACCTGTTGGGGATTGTAGTGCTGCTGTGCGGGGTGGTGCAGCTGGGAAGAGGAGTTGAGCCCAAGCACAACGTACCCAGGCTAAAGCTGTCATACAAGGGTAAGCCCATTCTCTGCTTTTCCCTGACTACAGGATATATGGGACTTTGGTGGTTACTGGTGCTTTTAATGTAGACGAGCTTGTCCAGTAGTTTGTTTGTTTTTTTTTCTTGCCTGTGGGGGCTCTTTTCTTTTCAGTCTTTCTGTCTTATTCTGAGAATCCCTTTTTTCTCCTCTATTTCTATAAATCCATGTATGCCTCTGTTCCTCTCATTCACAGGCTCTCTTGGTCAGTATACAGCATCTAACTCTCTCTTCACCCTCTGTATTCCTCTCTCCCATTAACTCACTCCTTCCTTACTTACTTAGTCTGCCTGTCTCTCAGAATTCACTATTCTCCTTATAAATAGTCAGATTGGTTCCATATGCTGAGGAAGGGCGCTTGCCTGAAGTTAAATGTATATATTGGCCCCTGTACCAATTTTCCCCTTGTGCTGTCCCCTTTTGCTAGTACTGTACAGCCCTGTTAAGTGCTCTGAACAGGCAGTAGAGCCTCTGTTTTAATGGCTCCTGTCCCAAAACTCTTAAAAAAAAGGGGGGGAGATCTGCTTCATTTATGACAGAGCCATTCTTTACAGGGCCACGCAGGTTCCCCGACTTCTAATTACCGTATATGAAATGGCCCCACCAGTTGGAGAGTTTTGTTTAATCCAGAACTACATATGTATTGATTTATGCCTGTGCTGCGATTTTGCACTGGAAGAGAATGAGAGGGAGTTACAGTACGAGTGTCTTTTTATATCATGCACGTGTAAGTTTTTGACGTATACAGCAAACATGTTATTCTCTCTGCTTCTGTGTTATTTTGAGGGGAGACTGCGGAGCGCCGGTTCTTCCTCTCCTCCTCCCTCACTCTTTCGCTCTCTCTGTCTCGTCTCCTCTCTCACACCCTACACTAAATCAGGCTCTTTGTAATAGCAGACTTTTCATCTCAGCTAGAAATAACTGGTAACATTTTTGGCATATTTTGGGAAGTTTTTTTGCCTTTTAATGTCAGTGAGGGAGGCCATTGTGGTTCTTTGTCCTAAAACATGACCGAAAGTATATGGCTGGGAGTGTGGTCTTTCAATTCTTTATTTTAGTCTCAATTCTCTCATAAAACATGCCCTCTGTAAATTTATGAACAGGCTGATTTGCCCATCATTTGGCAGCTGAGAACATGAGCATGTGGCTGAAGGTCGCCTTGTATCTTTGACTGTCCCCCAAAGCTTAGGTTCCTTGGATAATTTTAACCCACATTGAGGGAAAATCACATTTTAGTCTTGAAGAGGGTGAATATGATGTTTGTCACCCTAATTGGTTTTCTATCTTTAGCCAACTCATTTGGTATAACTTATGTTTAGAGGCTAGCTATATGACATGTTTTATTCTTTATATGGAGTGCAAGTTGTAATTTTGGTATGGTATGTTTTCACCCTTTTAACTTCCAAGAGTCTGGTAGTTGTCTGTGTTTGATTCACAATCTAAGATATTGGAGGTACATTTGCACATTCCTGTCTATTGTAACATTTTATAACTTTGTGCCCTGATGGCGCCGTGCTTTGGTGCGGTTTGCATGTCATGATGTCCGCTTTTAAAGGGTGATGACACACATTTACCATCTGATCACAATAAATCTGGAAAGAATCATAGCTGAACTTACCTGCTCAAAGTCATAAATCCCTTGGGCTCCATCATGTCAGTTCACACGAAGCTGAGCCTCTAGGCATGATGGGAAAATGTCAGCCATTCTTTAAACAGCCATCTGTTTAAAGAATGTGAATATAGTTCCCTCCTGCCCCCTTTTGTGATCCTCTTCACTGTTCAGTCTGACAAGTGAACATGTTGCTGACAACAATACGAGACAAGAAATATGTCATCAAGCGTCAAATTCTCTATGACTGTGCGAGTGATGGATGTACATCCTCAAAACAATCCCAGAGAGCAGGTCTGTTTGGGAAGTTTAGCCTGTCATGATAGATGTAGTTTTGTTGATGTGCATTTGTAAAAAGTACATCAAAGCCTCTGTCTTTATGCCTGTACGTGTGTGCGTGTGTGTGCGTATGTGTGTGTGTGTATGTGTGTGTGTGTGTGTGTGTGAATGTTCTTGCCACATCTTGGTGTGAGGACTCAACACCCTTTCTTGTGATTTCCTCTCTTTATACTGTAAGCGTTGTCTCATTGTGCAAGTGTGTGTGTGTGTGTGTGTGTGTGTGTTTTATCGAGGTAAAATGTGTCATGTCTGGCATGCATTCATAATTAAACACCTGGTTTGGTCTGTATTTCCATAAGTGCTGAAAACCTGCGTCTTTTATTTTATTGTGTGTGAGCAGCCTTGTGAGAACATTTGAGTCAATGTTTCTACAATTATGTGTGATTGAGTTGTGATGTTGCATGCATGTGTATTCATGCTATTGTGTCAGTGAACATGCAGTGTACAGTGAGCTGCTGTCTTTGTGTATCACTGCTTGCCACTGTCTGTGTCTCAGTGCTGGAGGGGCCCACAGGTGTTTGATGGCTCTCTTGATGCCTGTCAGGGGACGATTCGCCGTTAACACCCACACTGTGACGGATGGAAAGAGGAAGGGAGGATGGAGGCATAGTGGGAGCAATAGAGGGAGGGACGAGATTTGCTTTAATGAAGGAAAAGCTGGCAGACACATAGTAGACAACGCATAAGGAAAGGAGGCTGGTCGTTAAGTAAAGTGTCACTCATCCCCTCTCACTGTGCGAAGCCGGCATAGTAATTAAGTCAAATAAACCAAAAGGAGGAATCCTCCTGGGAAAGACAGTCAACCAAGCACTGAGTGAAAGAGTGGGCTAGGCCCTTGAGTGGGACAAGCACATAAGCATGAGTGAGAGACTGAGGCCCTGGAGTAGGACAGCGGCGAGGCTTGTGAATTCAGGCAGCTGAGCATGCGAGCAGGGTCCCATGAAATCATTCTCAAATGAGTGCTGATGACACGCCTCCAGGGACAGATATAGTCAGACAAAGTGAGTGACTTTCTTCTCGTGGAAGGGACAGCCAAATGACTGCAGAGTGAGCAGTTTGAGAGGTAAAATGACTGAGGAATGGAAGCAGGTAGATAAAATGACCTCTCATGGGAGAGCTGGCGAAGCAACTGCAGAGTAAATGATTTCCCAGTGGGGTCAGTTAGGCATTCAGCATGAGGGATCTGGCTTCATGGGGACAGAACGATGATCACAGGAGTTAATGATTTTCTCTTCTCCTTGAGACTAAAATAGCACTTACTTTCCTCACCATGACTAGTAACATAAGGAGAGGAAGGCACACGATGAAACTCAAGTCTAAGAGTAAAATAATCTTGCTTAGCGAAGATATTACCCATGTTAATGTCATTTCATCAAATGATGATACTTAAATGACCAATCAATATCAGTATTTTAATTAGTATTAGCAAACCAAAAGGCAATCTGATGAACTGTTAAAAAGGAGTTACTAGAACCTGTAATCACCTAGCAAAGTTAACACACGTATTAAAAAGATTATTTTAGATGGTGGTGTCTGAGTATTGGTCAGTGCTGGCTTTCAGTGCCTGGTGTTATCTGCAATATATAATCTATATAAAATGCAGGCAGAAAATAATGATACACCACAATGGATCGATACATACCTGCACACAATCACATTCCAAAACAGCACACTCTCATACTGTAAGTAGCAATCAGGAAGAACACTGACCCCTAAAGGTCAATCAATGAACCCACAGTACACGCAGAATACAATGAGAGCCACAGAGCTGCAAAACTGACCCTGTTGTGATCCCTGAGGAGAGTGGCAGTGAGCGGCATTGTGAAAGTTTAAAAGGCTCATTAAAGGACCTGATAATTACCCAAGGTCCTGTTAATTATGGAGCCGTATGACTGCATGACCTTTTAATGCACCCCCCTTTGCTGGTTAAATGGGTGGAACTGAGGAAGAAAGACAGAATGAGACTGAGAAAGAGACAGACAATCTGGAATTGGCTTGCAACCCTTCAAAATAGACACTCGATGTGGAACCGCACTCAACGCAGTCTGGCCCCATAATAAGCCTGTCTGTGAGTGAGTGTGTTCATATGAGTGGGTGTGCCTGCCTATGAAAATATGTACTGTTTGTATGTTTGTGGGTGTTTGCATGTGTGCTGGGTTATCAGTGTGTTTTTTTTCTACTCATTCTTCTGTATGTGAGTAAGCATCTGACTAAACGTGAGTATTCCTCTCTCTCGCTCTCTGTTTCTCTCTTTGTTGTATCTGACCATTCTGTGGGCTGGGGCTGACAGAGCGGATGTAGATAATTATAAGGTGTTCTTCCAACGCGCCAACTCTGGAGATGTCTGCCTCCATCGCTCTCTCTCTCTCATCGTTCTTTTCCTTCTGCCCCCTTTTCCCCCTCCTGCGGCTCAGTCGCTTCTCAAGGAACCACAACACCGCAGACCCTAAGTACATCTTAAAGTAGGCTGTGTGTGTGTGTTTGTAATTTTTTTTTTTTTTTTGGTTGCTTTTCCTGTCTCTTTGATTGCAGCTCAGTTGATACATATCTTTTGGCTATCCTTCTTTTCAACTCTATTTGGACACACACAGAACTGCCCTCATTGCTGCTCCCACACAACGGCATTCCAACAGTATAAACCAGTGTTTTGCAGTGGCTTGTTTTTCAGCTAAGCCCATATGTTATATTTGAATATATTAAATTTCCTTACACTGAGTCACATACCAGACCGCAGTGTTTGGTAAGATCCCAACACCCTAGTCCACAAGTTGATAGATGGTATAATGAATTGTGCACAAGTGTGTATTTGTGCTGACATGCATTGCCCTGCAGATAATTGCACGATGACACAACCGCACTTACAAAACAAAAACCCATTCATCAAGTCATTGAAATCGGTGTCACGTGGTTTTATTGTCATTTATCGCAATTTTACAACTGTAGTGAAGGTTTGCAGTGCTGCATATTTGACGCATTATCTAAAAATGTTTCATGGCTATTATTCATGTAAGTCGTTACAAACAACCCTGGAATGCAGCTATTGAAGCGGGTTATCATTACCGCAAATTGCAAAACAAGCCAGCACAATTTGTAAGTTTTATGACTTTTTCAATTGTATGTGTTTGTCATTTACTTTTTGTGATACAGTGTACTTGGAAAGTCATGTATTTCCCCAGCATACAGAAAACATTCCCTAAATTCATCTCTCTTTGCTTTATTTTTTTATTTTTTATTTTTTTAGCTTAAATTAATGAACCTTCAAAGGTGTTTTTTTGACGTGTGCTCACAGGTAAGAGTAGAAAATAGTGTCAGTGCTTTTTGCTCAAAGATGAACGTGCATGCTCACTACATTTACGCTTATAGATTAATGTACATTTTTGTCTGTGTGTACATAAGCACTGTAAGGACATGCACACAGGAAAACTATCCTGTGTCTTTGCATCTGTGTTTGGGATATAGGCTTGGGTTACAGTGTTGTGCAGATTGCTGAACTGTGGGTATGAATGGGTCCTGCCACCTGCTAAGTCTTGTCAGTCAGATGGAGAGAGGGTGCACCATTCAATCTGAACAGAGTCGTGTTACAAATGAGGGGGACATCTTTGCAGAAACACAGACGGAAGGACTGACAGATACACAGATGAAGAAAAGAAGTGGCAGACAAATAGAAATGTGAAACTGACAGTGGAGAATGTTCTGATTTTTGCACAGGAATGACATTACTGAGGCTGGCTTAGATGCTGTTAACGATTTTATTCCAACTATTCCTATTGCTTTAAATGCCACACTTTAAGGTCATTTTAAATACCAGTCTCCTAAGTTCTCAATAATTTAAGACTCATTTTGCTTGTGTGATTTCTTTCTTTCTTTCTTTCTTTCTTTCTTTCTTTCTTTCTTTCTTTCTGTCTTTCTTTCTTTCTTTCTTTACAGATTACATATGGAGCATGAAATTAAAAAGAGTAAAGATTCTGAAGTAACTGTGATAGATTTATTTTGCCAAATTAGCACATAAATTGTAGATTTTACTTATTTTTACTGTTGATCAATAATTTCCTTTTTGATCAGTCACATTCACGAGTATAAATTAATTACATGAACTGCAGACATTATTACATGGTATCCAATTTTATTACACAAGCCTCGAATAACGCTGTACAGAGCTAAAATGTGCATCTGTGCCTGTGGATCCATGTTGTATTAAATGTGTATGCTGTCACAGTTTGCCTGGGACACATTCAGATCTGTAGCCTTGCCTCATTAATTCCTAATAAAATGGCAGAGCTGACATTCAGCTACACCGTACAGCTGACAGGCTGCACTAACAGGCAGTGGCTCCAGACATGACCACGCTAACCACAGCCTGGTTCCTCTCAAAGTCGATCCATCAAACTGCCCGGCGATTGCACTGTCTGTGTCTCTCGGCACAGCTTCGGAGCAGAGTGATGTTGTGATTTTATGAATGTCCATGTGCATGGATACACACGGCCCATTATACCTCTTTGTTCTTATTTAAATAAGTTTCTGTTGGTGACTGCATTTGCATACAAAAGTCAATGCACATATTTGCAAGTGTGCCCCAGTCTGTATGTGTTTTTCTTAAATGAAATAAGAACCAGAGAGACTAAGAAGCCTTGTTATACCATGAGTATTTAGTGGTGTGTGAGTGGGCTTTCTGTGGTAGGCATGGCCAGGCCTCGAGCCGTCTGTGGTCACAAAGCTGGTGGAAAACCACTTTCTGTGGTCCAGCCATCCAATGACAGGAGGAGACACACACTAATGAAATGGTTCCATATTCAACCGCTTTTGTTGTATATGATTTTTTTTTTTTTTTGTGCCTCTTTGCTCATGTTTCTTCCTTAGTTTGCTGTCATTATCCTTGATTTCTGTGTTTCTGTGTCTGTCTTTCAGTCTGTTGCTCTCTCTGCTTTTCTTCTCCTGTCAACTCTCTCAGTATACTCTACTCTTATATTCTGTATCCTTCCTCACTCTCTGTCTGTCTCTCTCAAGGGAAAAGAGGAATGTCTTTGCGGTGACAAGGAAGTCTAGTAGTTGGGTTGAGTGAGACGAATGGTGCTGTGTGGTAAAATTCATCACATACTTAGACTAGTCCTATAGATTCTAATGTGGTTTGAGCCATGCTTACTTTTTTACAATACATATCCTACAGTTGTGCATGGACTGAGTTATATTCATGGGACAAAATGTGACATTAAAATGTCCCTTAACATACAGTAGTTGCCCATAAATTATTGCTATGAGTCACACTGGCTGAAAATTAAGTTTCTATTTCAAGTTTTCTACTTCAATATGGCTTCAACTGCAAACTTGTCACATATTTAGCTTGGTAGTAATGAATAATCAATCCACAAACACCTTGTTCATGCTCACATTTGCAACCCTTTTTGTTTCAAACACACATGGGAGCTTTTCTTATTCACAGAGTTCACAGCACCACGTGTACAGGCAGCACATTTCCTGTCAGAACTGTCACTCAGCTGCACCTGAATGAGAAATCCATTGGCTCAGGTTGTTTTATAGGGACAGTCACCATGGAAACCAACCCACACCTGCTACTGTGCTTAGAAAGAGAGAGAAAGGAAGGGAGAAAGAGGGAGGGGAGGTGAACTTTTGAGGTATGTGTGTGGATATCCTTGAGCTTAGGATAATATTTGAACACTTTGTTAAGCAAAGCTCTCAGCAAATTTCCATGGGGTGGTTGTCTCGTCTTTTTTCTGACACCTGTGTTTTGTGGCAAAGGCCATCATGAGAGCAGCAAAATGCACACCGCGCCACACACAGAGAAAAAAGAAAGACTTGGAGGCAGTGTTGGGAAAGGCAGAGAGATTGACATGCCAAACCAAACCACTGGAGATATTACAGTACTGTATGTCTTGCTTTTCTAAAGCTAGCCTTGTATTTGAAAGATAAACATGTGTAATTCTCTAGGCCAGTTCCTTTTGAGCTGCCATTTTCTTTTCATTCCTGTCATTGGAGTTGTTCTTTTGTTGTAGACATAGACTTAAACACTGACAAAACACAGAAACACACCTATGTGGTTGTAAGTCTCACTTCCACTGTTAACGACAAAGAGAAGACAAAGCAGTGTTTACAACCAAGTGTTTAATGTATTCACTGTATATATATGAACCAGAGATGCACTTGAAAAGTGTTGCATTAGTTTAATGGAATATTATCCATCTGTTGAATCTCAGTCAAGTGTTTTCCTCATCAGGCAACGCTTTTATGTTGCATGTCATTCAAATACACACTCACCCCACTGAGCGTACACAATTCAGATAAACATAATTTAATGCCCTGTCGCCTTTCTTTTATACGGTTTCATTATTCTACTATTGCGTAGCATGTAGGCGTCTAAAATGCCTGCCTGTTTGGAGGATGGGGGAGTGAAGAGTACTTCACACACAATTGCACTTGAATTTTGAATGTAATTCTTATTCTTTTTTTTTTTTAATGCTGGGGCCTTTTAAGACAAGAGCCAGGTTATTTTCCATAATGAAACATGATAGAGAGAGTAATTATAATTCATTTGAATTATTTGCTTGAATTTACCAGTTTTAAATGGCTTCCTTGAAATGTGGTGTATGTATATAAAGTGAATATTTAATGAATGCATACATATATAATCAGCCCAGGACATACATACTGTCAATGTGTAGATAAGTATAAATAACATAGGATAAACAAAAACATGTTTGATTAATTCATGTGTTATCATTAAGCTGAATATTAATACATGGTGCAAAATGATATATTGACACAGCTGTGTCTATGTATTTGCATTTGTGTGTGTATGCAGGTAGACATGTGTTTGCATGTATGTAGTGCGTTGTTTGCATAGGCCAGTAGATCTGTATGTGTGTACTTAAAAGACAAAATGTGTCATTGAAAAAGAGCAGAGAGTGTGTGTAACAGGAGAATGTGAGATGGATGTGGTATTGCAGACAGAATGCAGTATATAGCTGCATGTGAATGCACATGCACACATGCATATATGCATTTAAATGTCTGAGTCCATGGGTTAGTGCAGGCAGGCTGTATGTGGTGTGGTGAGGACCGAGTGCAGCATGTATATGTGCACACACATACATGAGTGTGTCTGAGTGTATCCGTGGTGTTGGTGTGTGTTTCAGGGGTCCGAGGCCAGGGAATGTGTTAGAGGTGGAAGCTGCTGAGTGCGCTCACTGTTCCACTGGTTCATGCTGCATAAGCAGAAACACTGATTGGATTACAACTTGGTTTGGGAAGAGGTGTGTGCGTTGTGTGTGTATGTTAAGGGAGAATTGATGCGCTGTAAACATGTAGGTCAATATTAATACTTATATGTCAGTGTATGGTGTGGTAGGTGAGCTTTTTTGAATTTTAAAAGCGAGGCAAAGCATTGTGAGTTCCTGCTGTACCAGCTTAGTGTGTGTATTTATCTGTGCATGTTCTCCAGATATGTCTATGCGTGTCCTTTGCCTGGTTGCTATTTTTTTATACAAGCTGTACGGTGCACTGTGTATGTGACTGTGCTCCAGTTTCCAAACGAGCGTGTCTGTGTTTAGATTGGAGGTCCTTAGGTGCTCACGCCCCAGTTCCCCCAAATCTCCAAACCACAGTTGATTCTTGCTCAGATAAAGCCTCTCTCTGTGTGTTTGTATGCGTGAGCTCTTTGTCAGAGATCACCACGTGTTGAAATATATGTGTGTTTTCTTTCTTTGGCCCATCTGGGGGAAACCTTTCGTGACGGACCTCGGAGGCTGTAACATTCTCTGGCTTTTGGGTTCAGCTCTCACTTTCAGATGATACAGTGTCACATATAAAGCCAAGACAGCAGTGAAGAGGAGTTGAGAAAAATCTCAAAGTAAAACAGAAAAGGAGACACCAGATATTGTTGTTTGTCCTCTGGTTTATTGTTTTTTCTGTTTTTAGTTTATCTTTCTGTCTCTCTATCTGTAAATCTTAACACCGTTTTTAGTCTTGTAACACACTATGATTTCGAAATATGAGGTAGTATGTAACACTTTTGGTTTTCGGTTATATTTCTATCTATATGCCTACCTTGGCTTTCTGCCATATTTCCGTTACTTCATAGCTGACATATAAGACCTCCTGTGGCGATCTGTGGACTGGAAATCACATTTCCTTACTTCCTGTCTCTGACTTTGATTCATTCACTGAGAAAATCGGTTATCAAATTGGCTGCCACATGACAGCAAAAGGGTTCTGACGTCAAATCCTTTTTCTAATATTTAATTCCTTGACATTGTAATGTGACTATAGAGATGCTTTACTGTGCATGTGTATACTAATATGCATGCCAGGTTGTTGGAATGGCCAGTCTAGAAGAAGAAAAAAAATACCTACACACACAAACATACACACACACACACACACACACTGAAACCCACACACATACGCTCAACCCATCTGTGGTACAGTACAAAATCTCACACACACATCCACAGACCTCCATTCATGCCCACATCCACCCACTCCATTTCCTTAGCCTCAAACTTATCCTAACCCAAAATACAACTGACGCAGATGAGCTGCGACCGTCTTTATTAGGTGACGACCACCCCCTCTCACAGTCCTCATCCACCCCACTCGTACTGGGTACACAGAGATGGTTGACACACCGCTTCCTCCATATCCCCTTCCTTCAATCCCTTCTTTTATGTAGACACAGATGTCCAAGATCTTACACACTGTGAGTGGGCGCAGATGGCTCCTATAGCAGCCCGTCAATCAGAGCTTTGTGGAGAGAGCAGGGTGATCACAGACCACTACACTGCATGCGTGTGTGTGTGTGTGTGTGTGTATGGGGGGGGGGGGGGGTATTTACGCATTGAATATACTGTACATATTTGTGCGTGTATGTCTGCTTGTGGCCGTCTGCTTTTTTATTCTCTATGTCTGTGTGTGTCCACGCTGGTGACACTGATGATGATGGACGATGTTGTGTGAAAGTGAAGCTGATGTATTAAAAGCCTGTACCTAGGTGAGAATAGAAACACATGTTCTATTTAGAGTGGATCAGCAAGAGCCAGATGGTTGATGGATTTATTTAATTTGATTTTATTTGTATTTAAGTAATAGCAACCAAATGTGACAACTGTTATTTGATCATTTAAGAGCAACATTAACTGTAACTGATGTCTGCTAAAGATATTATTAGAGGTGGGTGGTAAACTTTGAGTTGATGAATTTGAACATTGCCTTAAATCTGGTTAAAACCATAGTTTAAAATGACATGCAAATGTTAGTGCTAGTACTATTTTTCTTATGCATCATAAAAGGTGAAATACATGTGTTTGTGTTAACATTTACAAGAAATATGTTAACTTTGTCCTCAGATTTGAGTTAATATAATACTTTTGGTCATGTGAAAGTGTTGATGAAACTCATCTTTGGTGATTAAACATTAACTGATTACAAGTCTGCCTCGAGACTTGTACATTTTCATTTCGCTTATGTGCACATTGTATTATAAAGCACCTACATTGCACCTGAGTGGAACATTGTGTAGATGTACATATGCAGTCACTCACTCTTAAATGTTAATTTACATAATAAACCATTTACAGCTAAATGCCACTTACACCCACTCATGCTTACACACAGTGTCTCCTCTGGCCCTGACTCCATATGAATTATTTAACCAATCACACGGATGAACAGTCTGAACTGTGTCCCTGATTGGGACATGCTGCGTTCACTTTGAATGTCTCACGCTATACCTGACAAACCTGACATGTGTCTGCATGTAAGACTGGGCAAAATGATGTGTGGATAAAGAATAAAAGAAATCATGTAAAGATTTCTTTTTTCATACAAACAGGCGAAGACAAGCAAACTCTTTTCCTAAACCAACATGTAGTAGTGTAAACACATTTTAATATAGAGATATTCAGCAAAGCTCCCAGACTACAGTCGAGTCTGGGATGAGATTAAATGATCAGTGTCCTAATCTCTTGACTTTTATTCTTTTGTCAGACTTTTACACACATCCGTCACTCACTAATTCTGTTCATCTGTTCTATTTTTGTTCGTTTCCAGAGATGTTAGAGTCTAGTAACCTCGTTACCTTCAATGGCTTGGCCAACAGTTCAAGTTACGACACTTTCCTATTGGATGAGGAGCGAGGGAGACTACTGGTCGGTGCTGAAGACCACATCTTCTCATTTGACCTTGTCAACATTAACAGAGACCACAAACAGGTAACAACTCTCCTCTCCTC
Organism: Sphaeramia orbicularis; assembly: GCF_902148855.1. Classification (NCBI taxonomy): domain Eukaryota; kingdom Metazoa; phylum Chordata; class Actinopteri; order Kurtiformes; family Apogonidae; genus Sphaeramia; species Sphaeramia orbicularis. Next base: position 42,540,144 of record NC_043968.1, on the reverse strand, counting down.
TCCTCTCCTCTCCTCTCCTCTCCTCTCCTCTCCTCTCCTCTCCTCTCCTCTCCTCTCCTCTCCTCTCCTCTCCTCTCCTCTCCTCTCCTCTCCTCTCCTCTCCTCTCCTCCTCTCCTCTCCTCTCCTCTCCTCTCCTCTCCTCTCCTCTCCTCTCCTCTCCTCTCCTCTCCTCTCCTCTCCTCTCCTCTCCTCTATTTCTGGAGTCCATTATACCATCTTTTCCTTACTCTTTTCATCCCTCCTTTCACTGTCTGTCTTGGTCCAGACAGGGCCGTCCATAATTTCATTACTCCACCTGGACTAGGTTAACTGTTCTTTTATCTGATTCGGCTGCTATCACAGACACGCTAGACTGACACACTCTTGCCTCGAGGCTGCATGGAGCTGAACAGTGGAGTGCAAATGCTGATGAATATATAGTCAATGCAGAAGGAGAAATAGAGTGTGTCTCAGAATTCATTTTGCCCTTGGCTTGGATGTGTGCTTCTGTTTTACTTTTTTTACTCTTTTGTTCTGATCTTTGCATCATTATAAGATAAAGGCCAAAAAGTGGTGATTAAGCAAATTTAATGCAATTACCCTGCAACTCATATTCCCAAGAGAAGAAAACTCAGCTGATCTAAAGAGGTGATGAAGTCTGGAAAAAGAATGAGGACTCTATATGCATGTGTGTGCATCCATGCACACATCTGAATGCATTGTATGGGCATGGATGTGCATACATTCCCCCATCTATCCACATCTGTGTGGCCACCGGCAAGGAATGAGTTCAATCACACCCAAATTTGGAGATTATAATCATTCACTTACTCATTACAACTATTACATGCACAGTCATACACACCATGTGTATTTATACTTCATGTGTCACCAGGGGCTACAGATGGGTTTACCTTGAGAACAACACAAAGCTATTATTTATTTGACAATGAATCCTGTCTGTTTCAAAACGAAATAAAACCATATGCTCACAATTTAAACAGTAAAAAAAAAAAAGATCTTAAATTTTTAAATATCAAAATTTGAGATTTTTAAACAGTAATAAAAATATATACACACACACACACACACACATATATATATATATACATATATATATATATATATATATATATATATATATATATATATATGTATATATACATAAATACATTTTATTATATTACTAGTACTACATTTTTTCACAAAAATTGAATAAAGGTTTTCTTCTGAATTTAGTTTAAACTTTACCTCAACTCTTCTTTCACTCCATTGTTACATAAAGTGACATTTCCTTATTCATATGTGATCTAAAGAATGTTAAAGGGAAAAAAAGAAGTGAGTAACAAAATATGACAAACCAAAACTCACTCTCCTGTAATTCTAAATTTTACCATCTCATGACTCACTGCACTGACTCACTGAATTTTTGTTTCATGAAACAACATTTATATTTCTCCTCTCCTCTTCCTGAACAGTGTGATTTTGTCTCTGTTTCATTTGCACAGATTGCGTGGCCTGCCACCCCCTCAAAAAGGGACGAATGCAAGTGGGCAGGAAAAGACCTTGGGGTAAGTCCACGCTCATTAAGACCTCATCAATTTGAGCTCAGGCTTAAAATTCTTGCTGATATTTGTATCCACATTATAGGGCTGTACTATGTAATCTACATTGTTTTATTATCCAACCACATTTAACAGTTTGTACCACCACAGCAGTGTAGAAGTAGTCTCTGGAGGGAGGGAGACTGACACAACATACTGAAACACACTGTCCAACAGATGTTCGGTCACAGTAATGACGTACTCTAGAGGTTATTTGTCGCTGCGATGTACACTTTTCGCTGGGAGTATGTTTGTGCATGTGCTGCAGATTGTGCGCATGTGTGCATATTTATGTGGGAGTGGTATTGTTTGAATTCTCCTTATCTGCCATGAACTGTTAGCTCACATGTGCAATTCTGTGCTACTTTGCTGAACACATAATATATGTGTTGGGCTTTGTTTGTGTGCATAGTAATGTTAGTGTGTACTGTCATTGTGTTACTGTTTGGTTAGGCCATAGTCTATCTGATCTTAATTTCATGGCTCAATGAGTCTGGAGTGCAGCGGGTCCAGGGTTTTAGGATTATCCTGAATTACATAGTTCTTTTGTATCACAGAGGCTCCACTAACCCAGCTTTTTTGGACTTTGCACTCGCAAAGTCACAACCACTTACACAGTGGAAAGAGAGTGTGTTCTGGCAGCACAGAATCACACAAAACACAATGATGAGGTATTTGCGTGCTGTGAAAATGTTTACCCTTGAAAATGAGGCGGTGAGAGCAGAGACAGAGTGCAGCACAGAGAAACCTTGATTAGGACATTACTAAAGCATTCAGAGCTCCCAAAGTGATGCATTTCTCCAAACCACAATTTATAGCCACAGAACAAATGTAACAGCTGCCCCCCCTTCCTCCAAAATGCCTGATGGCTGTATCACTCTGCTTGGCAAGACGAGTGTGTAACATGGCCCAGGTTGTTGCATTTGATTCAGTCAATAAAAGCTTAAGATACTAGAATGGGGATTTACATTTTCATTGAAGCGCCTAATGCCATTTCCAATTGTTCGCATATTGAGGGAAAAATACAAATCTAAGGTTATACATTTCCAATGCATTTTCCATATTAGTTTAGAGACCTCGGCACAAACTTAATATTCACTGAGTTCAACCAAATAAATACAAATCTGTCCACACATTTCTGCCTTGGAAAGTCATCATTAATATCAGGTCCAAAGAGAGTCATTAATCCTATCCAATAATGAGTCATTTATCCTCTGTGGGTGCTGAGGTTTTCATATAATGACATGGTTTGTGATCAGGGAAACCATTTTTCACCTCAGGGCAAGACAGGGCTGCATGTTGGAGTGGCCTGCATAACTAACGTCTGTCAGTGTTTAGGTGCAACCTACCTACCACGTAGCTAATGAGTCTAAGTTGAGGACAGCCGTGTAAAATCTTAAACAGAACTGACATCGGGGTGGATGAAAGGAGTTGGTGAAACGCATATAACAAGGGCGTGAGAATGATGTGGGGAGGACATGCGCTGCAGTTGTTTAACAGAAGGAAACACACAGGGTAAAGACATTAAGTCACACAATCGAATGGACACACAGACGTACAGGCTTGAGGTCAGCCACAAGACATCGTGCAATCCATTTAATCTTCCTCTGTGAACTCAGTAATAATCCTGTGGCTAAAGTGTGCTAACTTTGTTGGAACAGTAGGTTAATGATGCACAGCTGAAAGGTGTGAAGGCCCGAGTAAACCCCATCCACTCTGAAACAGCCAGCAATGAAAAACAACAGACTGTAGTTAAATAAAATTATATGAAGGGTCATTACTGTTGAGGAGAAACAGGCAGACCGGAAACATGAGTTCCTCCCTTTTTAAAATGAAGCAGGGAATTCATTTTTTTGGGGGGAAAAAAAAAAACCTCGCCGAGATCCCAGAGTCAATTTTCAAGTTACACTGGAAAATATCATCAGTCCGAATGAAGTTCAGTGAAACCTCCTATCCGTTTATGTGTCACATGAGGGACATCATCAAGGCTTCACGCTGAAATTTCTGGAAAGCCTGAGGAGATACACATGTTGAAGGCAGAGAGAAGGAAGGATAATTTGGCTGTCTGCATATGATGTGATGTGTGTGTGTTGTGTTTCCAAATCCCTGAGCAAATGTGTACTTATTTGTTAGGTGGATATTGGGGATGTATTTATAATTAGGCAAACCCTAGCCTAATCTCTTAAACACATGTGCCCGAATCATCTCCTCTGGGCTGCTAATAACCCTCCTACATTAACCAATCCTGTTGATTAGCACTCTAATAAACAGTCTCACACCACTGGGACTATCAACATGTGCTGTAGCGCCAACCCAAATAGCCTCAGTAAATTCAAACATGTGGATCATTAAAGATCTGAGGTATATTTGCCTGATCTGCCTTACAGGTGGGATTTCCTTGATAGTGGCTCAGTTTCATAGGTCATTTCCAACCCAACTGGAAAGTCCCTGCTCATAATGGAATTCCATCAGAACTTCTCTATTTTCTCTTATTCCCTGCTTTCAATTAGTCTGTATTTTCATTTAAATCACTGCAGAGCTTTTCTCTATTAAAAATGTCAACATAATTTTCATAAAGGATAAAACCTGATTTATCCAGTATGATATGAGGGAGGGAATTGATACTCTGGAGAATTATACCAACATTTGCAAGCTCTTTCACAGAAAAAAAAATAGGTTTCAAATGGTTTTCATGCCAAAATAATATACTATGCTGGTAGGATTACTACATAAATAAAGGAACAGGTATTGCGTATAACAGTGAATATAAATCTCTTTGCCAGCTGTTAGTCTCACTTTATAAAATTATTCAGTGGTTGCGGTTTTGATTTTCCTTCTCATTTCTTTTCCAGAAAGAGTGTTCCAACTTTATCCGAGTCCTGCAACCGTACAACCAGACCCACCTGTACATTTGTGGCACAGGAGCCTTCCATCCCATCTGTGCTTATCTGGAAATGGGCAAGAGGGCAGAGGTAAGACATGGGTCCTGCTGTACATGCTGCTTTGCCAAATGTTGAGGTTTAATCAGTTATATATATGCAGAAGGTAATTTAAGTCTGAGCTGAGCATTCAGTATAGAGCTGTGAAAAGTGACCAGTGTTATAGCAGTGTTTTTCTACTTTGGGGTCAGGAGCCCATGTAGGGTTGCCAGGAATTCAAATGGGGTCACCTGAAATTTCTAGTAATTGATAAAAATAAAAATTTACTAAAAATAAAATATTTGGTGAGTTGATAGAGACAGTCGCAATACATAAAAGACATGACAAACTGTGAAGCTGAAACTGAAGCACTGTGGTACTGTTTATCTTTCAAATGTTCATTGTGGTCGGTTTCAGATGCTGCAGCTCTTTCATAATTCATAGTTTGAGTTCTTGTTTGTTCAGTATTAATTGTCAGCCTTGTAAATACAAGCTGGACTGACTGTACATATCCTGACCAAGGAAAATAAAATTCTCACTTTGTGCAGTAATCTACACCTGGCGTTTCTGCCTCCGTCCATAATAATATACATTATATAGACTAAATGTCATCTAAAATTAATGTTGATTTACAACATAGTATAGCAAACTATTACATGATCAAAAACAAATTAATTTCAGCCAAAAAAAAAGTCTCCGTTTTGAATGTCTCAGGTCACCAGAAATTTGTGATGTTAAAATAGGGTCATGAGCCAAAAGAGGTTGGGAACTACTGGTTATAGTGAGCAAATAACAGACAAAGTCTACTTAAACAAATCTGGGTCCAGCAACTGTTTCGGCAATCCGATCCCCCTCGGACACATCCAGATACACACACATTGTTCTGTCAAGCACAGCAGTATTCTTTGTGTTCATTGATCTACCTATTCATCCGTGTTTTCTTTTATGTGAAGTCTAAAAAAAAAACAGCCACTACATGGTTCGACTTTAACCATCGGAAATTGAACAACCTCTCCCTTACATTAAAGTTTAATCAGTCATCTTGATAAAGGTCTACAGGTTAATCAATGTACCAGCATGGGCTCTGCAGTCTGACAAAGCGGAGGGGAATGAGTGTTTGCACCATGTAGGCTTTCTACATAAAACACTGCACATATTCACCTAAATTTAAAATAGTGTTGTCAGGAATAGATTAAAAAGACTTTTAAAAAACCTCCTCCTGCATCTATTCTTCCTATATCTTGTGATGTATGTTTTTTTTCTGCCTGATCCTAATTTATACCGGATTATTTTATTATTTTACATACAGTAGTCATAGGTCCAAGGCAGAATAACCTCCACTACCAGGTGTGATGGATCTTTTTTAAGATAATGTTATGACCACATCTCATACCATAAAAGGAGAATATGTTGTAAAGTGAAACAGAAGCTAAAAAAGTACCATTCATTGGCTTCACTTTGAACTTTGACCTTTTCCTCTGCAGGACAACATCTTTCGGCTGGCTCAACATTTTGAGAACGGCCGCGGGAAAAGCCCCTATGACCCCAAAATGCTCTCTGCCTCGCTTCTGATCGGTGAGTTTGATCTCCGCCTTGATTAGTTCCAGGAAGAACACATTTACTTCAGAACAAATTGTCTGACTGGTCATTTGTTCCTAACTTTACTTTCTCACTGGCAGATGGAGAGCTGTACTCTGGCACATCTGCTGATTTCATGGGACGGGACTTTGCTATTTTCCGTACTCTGGGAGATCATCATCCAATCCGAACAGAGCAACATGATTCAAGATGGCTGAATGGTAAAATGAATAATTTAATCCAGAAAACATTATCATTTTGAACACAGATGATCTATATTTTTTATTATTTAAAAGAAATACTTTTCCTTTAAAGAACATCTGTTAAAGTTACTACGATACAAAAACTAGGCAACCTTTTTTCTATACTTCCAAATACCAATCAAACTTTACCACTAAAGTAAAGTAGAACACACACTTTACATAAACCTTACATTTTTCGAGGAAGCAAACTGCAAGCACTGGCTAGTTTTGGAGAAAGAATACTGTTGACATATTTAACAGACATACAGGCATTAAATTCTCTCACAGGCCTCCAGCCTCCAATCATTTCCGTTTCTGTGCAGACATCAGATATCAGAGCCCATTCACAGAGTCTATGGATTTGCCTGTGCTAGTAAGATTAGCTCAGCATTGAGGGTTATTGACTGTTCAGTCTGTCTGGCTATCTTTCGGCACCGCTGAGGACTTAGGGAACCACAAAAGGTCAGTTTGAACCTTTCCCCTCAAGCTGTGCCATCCTTTTCCCCCTCTTTCCCACAGAACTAATCCACTCTCAGCTGTTTTCCTATAGTGGAGTCAAATTCCTCATAGTCGGCCTCCCCCTTCCCCCAGCACCATCAAAACACAAATACTGGTCTTTGCAGTGCTGATTACTATGTCATATTAATAAAGAGCGTTTTAAAAAGGAGAAGCCATTGTTAGCATGGTAATCCCCATCAATCTTTCACCTTCTTCATACAAATACGTCGAGGATTGTGTCCATTTGGCCCGGAAAAATCCAACTCCTTCCCCACAGAGGGGAGGATTGTAATTGCACGGATTACTGGGATAGGGATATTCTATTGAGCCTTTATCAACGAGGTTACATGGTACTCAATGTAACAAGAGAGAGACTTGGGAATGAATCCTTAACAGTAATTGATTCTGAAATGAAAAGGATTTAGGGTTTGCCAGTCCTGATTCGTGGCATTTATTTACACGTTTTTTCACCTTTTAATTCTCCCTCAATTAACATGAAGGTTGGATTAAATCTCCGCTGAATAAAGTGGCCTTTTGTCAGTTGTTAAATGTAATGAATTGCATGACCTCTGTGGTTGCTGACACTGGCAACCGGCTGTTTTTGTATGCAAGTGTATGCACGGTTGACTTTATAAATGTGTAGTTTTAATGGGACATATTCACAATAGAGGTATGAAGCATGTGTGGGGTGCACATTATTCATTCCAGAGGTCTCGCACCAGCACAGTGCTTATAAATCTGCTTCCCACTTTGGCCCCACTCTCCCTTTTCACAGCTACTCTATATCCTAAACGGCTATAGAGGAGTAACATGGCACTGCTTGTTTCTCTCCAACTAACCCCTGTAGCTTTTAGACACAGGCTCATTTTACGCGTGGTGACGCCTCAGTGACTGCAACCATTTTTCCTCAGTCCTTATGCCCCGTCACTTCAGAGATATCTCAGCCTAAGGCCTCTGTCCATTCGTTTAGCTTTGATTTCCTCCCGCTCTCTAAGATAAATTTATTCAAGTGTTACCCGGGACAATCAGAGCCATGTGTGCTTGTAAGGATGTGGTCTGGAGACAGGGGTTATGTGGGATTTGGATTTGGAGCACCCAGTTGGGGCGAAGTCAGATACTGTAACACAAGGGTGTAAAGTAAATAGCTGTTATTACTGAGCCGTGACTGGAGAATATCATGAGGGATTGATTTTGGAGGTGTAAAACGGGGGTGAAAGGACTGTCATTGGGACAGAGGGAGGGTCAGAAAATCGCATTTATGTAGATGTGTAGGTCATGCGGTTTGTGTTTATGCATCTGTGACTGAACAAACCTTGGCTGTTATTCACTCTACTGTGTGCTCTGCAGTGTTTTTCTGCTTTATTAATTTTTCTATTTTTCTCTAGACCCCAGATTCATCGGCGTACACTTGATTCCGGAGAGTGACAACCCCGAGGATGATAAGATCTTCCTGTTTTTCAAAGAGAACGCCATGGATGGAGAGCACACTGGCAAGGCTACCATCGCTAGGATAGGACAACTGTGTAAGGTAACAACACACACAAACCAAATTATTGACACATTTTACTCTTAAGCAATGTAAAATATGAATGTTTAGTCAGAAAGAGTTGCTACAAGTAGGTAGATGTGCAAGCTTACTGAGATGTGTCACTGCAGAATGACAATGGAGGCCACAGAAGTCTCGTAAACAAGTGGACCACTTTCCTCAAGGCCCGGCTGATGTGTTCTGTACCCGGAGTCAACGGCATTGACACACACTTCGATGAGCTACGTAAGTGTGCGGTCTTTTAATCATAAGTGCTTGTATGGGAAGAAAAAGTTGACCACACATAGACACAACGAGCATAACCTCACCTTCACCCAAACTTGTTTTATATTTTCAGAGGACGTGTTTCTTATGAGCGCCAAGGACCCAAAGAACCCACTCATCTATGCTGTATTCACCACATCCAGGTACAATCCAGTCCAGATCTTTTCATGATGACCTCCAAATGTGCATGCACACGGGCTCCGATTCTCAAATAGCTTGAAGAATATTGACTGTGACAGATGTTGGTAGTATCAGATTTGTTTTGTTGATTTGTTGCTAGGAGATCAAAAGGAGCTAATATGTATTCAAGGGTCAACTGTTCTGGACAAGTTATTTCCTCTGTATCTGAAAAACACATACTCCTCAGATTTCCTTTCTTTTCACATCCTTTATCCAATCCCCTTATCTGTAATTTCCTAACCATTTTAAATGACATGGCAGGATGCGAGCGACCAAGCGTAACCCCCATCATATTCCCAGACAGTGCTCTCCATCCAGTAATCCACTTACAGGTGTCTCATGGTTGCTTTCTTTCATACGCTACCCCTCCCCACGTCTCACTTCTCATATTGGAGATTGCTTTTAGCCGATTTCCCCCCATTCCTTGCTACCTGTCCCGCTTTTCATTGAAATCTTGGCAGAAGCTTGTAGGGAAATCAGATTATGGAACAGGAGGGAGTGAGAGAAACACGATATTCGCTCAGCAGGAACTCGCATCATCCCCCCAGGCCGCCGCCCCAGCTTTGAATAGGGTTTCCAGAGGCCGGGTGTGGTTGTATTCAAGCATGCAGAGAGGTGAAGGCATGGGGCAAGGCAGATAAGTGAGCTGAAATGGCACAGATGGTGGCACTTCATGATGATGATGAATTTGTATTTAGGCTGCAAAGGGGTGGGGTGAGACCGTTTTGTGTCCAGTAGTGTCTCTGAACTGCCTTGTGCTTTGAATGGAGGACAAACACTTCACCATCAATCACCACTAATGATAAGACAGTCTGAATAGAACAGCAACACGAGTGAACGCATACTGATAGACGCCCTGCATCGCTGGGTCTCAGCTTTCTAGAAAATATTCAGACCTGGTGCACAGCAGTAGGCGTACACTTACACACCCACATATGTGCCCGCGTGCACGCACATATACACATGCACGCTTTAAAATTCAATTATGGGGCATTGAGGAATTAGAGTGGTTTAATTGGTTTTCTAAGTGGCCGGTTTTCAGAGATGAATAGAGCAGAGATTCAGAGGGACCAGCTTTTAATATCACTGCTTAATGAGGCACAAAGAAGCTGCCACGGACAGATCAGTGTTTGATTGTGCTGTTGTTTGTGTGTATGTGTTTTTGTCATGAGGCTGACTGAATTTGTGCGCCTCTCTCTTTCTGTGACACTCTGTGTATCGGCACAAGCACATGTTCCTTTTCCTTAAGCATAGATATCGGAGTGTTTTTTTTTTTTTTTAAGGCCCTGGAGTTAATTGAATTTCTCTGTAATTAACATTTTGCTAATCCATTCATCTTCCGTGCTTTGGTGAGTCCTGTCAGCTGTGTGTATGCCAACCACATCCCTAATTAGTCTAATACAACTTCCCATAGCAGTCAGCAAGACAAAGGACGTTCCAAATCTTATTGAAGCATTTGGTTCCTGCAAATGCAAAAGAGATTTGCTGTCCAAAACAAAATCTGCCATCTGTATGAAGTGACACTTGGAAAATTAATGGCTGAACTTGAGATTATTTTTTTTCTAACATTTAACCTTGAAGCAGATAATTACAATGCATAAAATTAAAAAATACAGACTCTCTTTGTGTGGCCAGAGGTTAATAGACTGATGGCACTTTAAACTGAAAATAGCCATCATACTTTGTCATAATCTCAATATTTTAATAACTCTTGTGGAATACACTGTTTATCTTGGAATATTCCAGTGGAACTCCCAAATTCTTCACTTTAATGAGTCACAGCTCAAATTGCTGTCTTCTGAATGACCTGGGATAGAGTACAAATTGAAAGACAATACACATCATATCCTATTTTTTGCATGATTGATTGACCTTGCCTGGTTTGGTCCTTGTCTGGCTAGTAAAAGCAAAATCTATCCACCCATCTGGCTCAAGCAACCGCTCCCAAAAATATTGGAGGGGATTTCAAATATACTCTGAACCAGGTCTTCTGTTTTGTTGGTTGTGTGCCCAAATTCCTGTCTGTTCTCAGGAGGCTGGAAGCAATCAGAGAAAAGTTCCAATCTGTCATTCCATACTTAGGTAATGACAACCTTGCACCCCTCTGTCTTTGTGCGATGAAGGGTCATTTTGTTGTCTTTCTGCAGTATTTCACAAGCTCCTAATCCCTGTCTTGTGTGACCGATTATTTAAGAATCCTCTTTGTTTATCTCTGTCATCCTTTATTTCACCGCCCTCTTGCTCCCGCCCTTAAAATCTTTTTTCATCTGACACTCCTTTTTCCTTCTCTTTCTGCTCTATTCATTTCCTTCTCTTCTTCAACAGTAACATCTTTAAAGGCTCAGCAGTGTGCATGTACAATATGGCAGACATCAGGAGGGTGTTTCTGGGTCCCTATGCCCACCGAGACGGACCAAATTACCAGTGGGTGCCTTTTCAAGGGAGAGTGCCCTACCCTCGCCCTGGCACTGTGAGTCATTTGGAAATTATACACAAATACCACACATTTAGAGATAATTAAATCAGACAAGTAAATAGAATACACATAACACTGCCTCATATTCATGAGAATGTTACTTTTTAATAAATTATTGAATAAAATACAAAAGGAGCTTTAAATATGTACAGATAATTATCTAAAACATATTTTTTCCATTTTTGCCTTAATTTCAGTGCCCAAGTAAGACATTTGGAGGCTTCGACTCCACTAAAGACCTACCAGATGACGTCATCACCTTCGCCCGTGGTCATCCAGCCATGTACAACCCGGTTCACCCAATAGGGGGGCATCCCATCATGGTGCGAACAGATGTAGACTACCAGTTCTCCCAGTTGGTTGTGGACAGAGTTGAGGCAGAGGATGGACAATATGATGTCATGTTCATCGGCACAGGTACACAAAGCCACGTGTCCAAGTGTCTGTGTTTCATTGTTTGTTTGTTTTTTAAGGTATATTTTTGACAAATAGCTAACACTTGTATTGCTTTCTTTTGTCTTTTAGACATGGGCACAGTGCTGAAGGTGGTAACAATCCCCAGAGAAAGCTGGCACGACCTGGAAGAGGTGGTACTGGAAGAGATGACTGTCTTTAGGGTATGCATTGAGAATAGTGATTCAATCATGAAGCCAAGGTCCTATAAAAATGAATAGTTTATATTCAAATTAAATGTACTCCGTAAAATTGGCATGACGTCCATAGATGTAGTGGTTAACATACTATATTTGTTTTGTGCAGGAGCCCACTCCCATTACTGCTATGGAGCTGTCCACAAAGCAGGTAAAGACTTATACTCACACATAATTTCTTTAAAGTTGCTGACAAGGGTCAAGAAAACAAGAACTTTTCTGGGCGTTTTAATGCAAATCAGTCTACCAAAACAAAGATATATAATGTGCCTTTTGGGAATCAAACCCGCAACCACATTGTCTTACAAGAACTCTACTCGAGCCACTCAGAACATTCAGATTTTATGTTTTTGCTCTTTCTTTTGGCTCCTACAGCAACAGCTGTACCTTGGCTCAGCCCTGGGTGTATCACAGATGTCTTTACACCGTTGTGAGGTATATGGGAAAGCTTGTGCTGAGTGCTGCCTGGCCAGAGATCCTTATTGCGCCTGGGACGGCACAGAATGCTCAAGATACTTTCCTACTGCCAAGAGGTAGGACTGCATAGCAAACAAATGCTCCTCTTTAACCTTTATTTATCCTCAGAGGGGTTGCTGAGGTTATATGCTTCTTTTCAACAACATTGTGTCTTTGTATTTATGCCATCACATGCAGTCACACCTGGGAGTTATCAGTACACCTGGCTTTAAAGCAGATTGTTATAAATGCTTTGCTCAAGGGCATCTCAGTATACAACCTTGTTTCTCTGACCTCAGATCCCCAACAGCTTGCGAATCCAAAACATGTACACAGATGCAGGATAGCTGCCAAAAGATGGAAGTAATCTGGAGTAAGAATATTACAGAGACATAAAACAGTAATTAAATGTGCATGCACACACTCGTACACACAGACACAGTTTGAATTCCAAGAAGTACTATCCAGCAACGTGGGTTAGAGCTCCTGCCAAAAACAGTTGTTCTCTGTTGAGATCCTGTCACCCTACAGCCAACACGCACACACACATGCATATATAAAGAGATACATGTGAATATACATGCACACACACGCCAAATTATAGCCAACAGGAGCTGTCTGACCACGTCACCTCACAGCAAAGAGGTATGAACATACACACCCTCAAATTACCCTCTACTGTATCCAGCGGGATTAGGCTGACCACTGCAGCCCCCACATGCACACACACAGACAAAGCACTCCTCCCCTGCATCTCATTCATCCAGAACTTCTCACACCAGCACAAGTGGGCCAGTGGGTATACTCGATCTTGGCAGGGTTACTGGGAAGGTGGCACACCCCATGGTTAAGGCCAGGACCGGCTCCTCTCAGCTCTCCTCTACACTCCAAATATTTTCTCTCCCGCATTCTCCCGGAATGAGAACCAGACTCTCTGCCCTGCACATGCTCCGATGGCCAAAAAGACAGGAATTTTAGCCCAGGAAAAGCGCACAAGAGAGACATGTGTGAGGAAGAGACACAAAGGCGAATGTCTACATGTGTCACACTCAGACATAACAGAATGAAAAGCAGAGTAAAAGCGAAAAAAAAAATCAAAGAAGAGAATTCACACATACACACACACACACACACACACACTCACACACACACACACTGACAGACCAATCGAATTTCTTTACCATTTAATTCCATCTGTTTCCTTTTTACCTACACTCATTCTACTACTTACCTCCCCCCTCACCTCACCTTTGGCTTACCCCACCTCTCCCAGCTTTGATTTTTATAGCCCCTGTCAAAGACTTTAATGCCATGATGACAATTAGGACCAGGGGAGACATATTTGCAGTTAGTCAGTAAAGCCAGGATATGAAAAAGCCTTTGCAGTAAAAAGCCAAATGACATAGTGGACATTGTTACTACAGGGACAAAAAGAACTTAGCATTTTAAGGGCAAAGCAGAACTGTATGTGTTTCATTATATCAGAGGGTAGGTTGATTTTTCTTCAATTCTGCCAGAGTTTTGTTGTTTTTATCACCCATGTGTTTTAACAGTGGAGTCAAGGTTCAATAAATACCCTTAAGTGAAAGTGATGGTGGTATAACATTGAGTAACATTGCCCCCTAGTGGTTGAAAATAGCTATCACAGACAGCAAGTATATTATGTCAGTACAGTCTGGAATATAATGTAGAACATGTGTTGCTTACATTGTAAATACACCGAAGTATGTGTTTTGTTATGATAGGTCTGTGGATGGATGTTTTTTTCTGACATTAAATTTCACCCCAACAATCTGGTCTCTTCACAGGCGAACCAGAAGACAGGACATCAGAAACGGAGATCCACTCTCTCAGTGTTCAGACCTTCAGCATCATGGTACTTTCTTGATTGTACAAATACACAAATACTCTCTTTAAAATTGCTATGCAGTTGTCATTCCTCTATCTTTGTGTTTGAGTAGACGACGTGGATGGTTTAGGAGGCAGCGTGGAAGACAGGAGTGTATTCGGTGTCGAGAACAGCAGTATGTTTCTGGAATGTAGCCCTAAGTCTCAGAGAGCACTCATCTACTGGCAACTGCAGAGGCCGAATGATGATCGCAAACATGAGGTGTGTAGTTTTGATAAGAAATATTTTAAAATTGTGAAATATGTGGATTAAACTCACATTTGAGCTCTTCTATTTATTTAACTTGGTCACTGGAGGTACAAGCTAAACTCTCTGCCAAAGGCTCCACCTCTCCTGCTCTGTACTGTCATCTAATTACCTAAGACCCTTTTGACTTCTGACCTCTTCCCCAAAAGGTGAAAACCTTTGGGTGTGGATGTTTTGACTAACTTGTGACCTTATGATGTAAGCTATTATTTTACCCAAGTTTCTACATGGCTTCTTTTGTCTAAGTGGGTGTTCATGGTATATTATTTCAGGCACAGATGAGACGCTGAAAGTTCAGGTTGCATTGTAGCTATTGTAACAGAAAAGCTTTCATTATTTGAATTAAAAATCAAACAGCGTTTTTCAAAAGCATGAAAAATGAATAAAAATTGCTGTGAACAGTGAAACATAAATTCAAAGAAATATAACTGCATATTAAAACTTTGTTTTCATTTTCACCCTCGAACCAAATTTAAATAGAATGTCAATTAATTTTATAAAATGTAATATACTTTTCAATAAAATGTTTCTGTGCAGTGTGGGACCTTTACCTTCATTCTTACATTCAGGTTTTCCTATAGCTGAAAAACTTCAATAAAACACTAAATTAAACTAAAAATAAACTAAACTACTCAATTCCTCATAATAAATAAGCTAAATAAAACTACATAAACACATTTAATCTAACTAACAAACAATTATGATTTGTGATGTAAGGCTTCTCAATGAATAAGTTATATTTTGTCTGAAAGGGTTTTTTATTATTTACCTTTGAAAAGTGGACTGTCCCCTCAAGACATGATTAATATAGTACATAATTAGATACTTGCAGAAATTCTAGGTCTTACCCCCTATTGTCTTTTTTCTAATATAATGCTCCTTATTAATCCCTTTTATTTATTTATTTATTTATTTCCAGATCAAGCTTGACGACAGAGTGCTTCGAACTGATCAGGGCTTGCTGATTCGTAGTCTGACCCAGTCAGATGTAGGTATCTACCACTGCCAGGCTGTTGAGCATGGTTTTATCCAGCCGTTGCTGCGCCTCAACCTCCAGGTCATCCCCACACAGAGACTGGGTGATATCTTACCAGGATTTCCTGGTATAGGAGGCGGGGTAGGTCCTTCAGCCAAGCACAGGCTTTGGTACAGAGATTTTCTTTCCCTTTTGGACCACCCGGACCTCAACAGCGTAGAGGAGTTTTGTGATCGAGTTTGGAAGAAAGAGCGCAAACAGAAGAGGGTGAAGACGCCCAACGGCAACGGTCAGGGTAAACCTGACGGCACCAACAATCCCAACCCCTTATTAAGGCCTAAAGCTTTGGCTCCCACCGCCCAGAAACAGCAAGCTGGTCCACCACAGAGTAGGCCGTGGCTCCAAGCTGGAGCTCCAACAGCCGAAGGGCCACCACAGACCCAGAATACCCAGAAAGGCCCACAAAAGTTAAGTATGTTAAGTAGCCAGGCTCCTAAGAACAACCAGAAAACACAAAATGGCCAAAAGGGGCAGGCCAACCTGGCTGGTTCTCAGGTTGTAGGAGGGTCACGGGTGAGCAGCCAGCAAACAGCCAAGTGGAGACGGATGCAGGAAAACAAGAAGGGACGCAACAGGAGGACCCATGAGCTTCAAAGACCTCCGCGTAGCGTGTGAAGAAAAGCACAGAAATGCACACATTAAACCTTATCTGTACACACACAAGCACAAATCCATGCATCCACACATGTAAACACAAACACATTCTATAGTTGTGTATCCAATGTATGATTCAGTGACCTCTCCATTAGTGCAGCCAGAACATGAACCCATGAAAACAGCGAACACAGTTTTTAGGTAAAGACCAACTGCACTCATCTAATGACAATAAAGCTCTCATTAAAAGATGCATACACAAAGAAAACCTGTGAAGAGGACAATGATTGAAAGAGGACTGAAAAACTGGAATGCATACTGTAAATGTGTGAGGATATGGCTGGTTGCCTGGGATACCGCCTTGCAGCCACTTAAACCTCCTGTACATAAGCTACTAAAAAAAGACTGGGACAAACAGTTTAGTGAGGTGTTCATACAGTAGACAGTGGTGAGCAGATGGACTTAAGATGCTGAGAGGACAGTTCTGGAAACATTAATAAATACATGGACTTTTTATGGAAGCAGAAATGATACATCCACTGAAATCTGTCCTCTTTGACCTGAGCATGTGAACTGCAAATTAGCATACATGGAATGGATTAAAACTCTTATTTTAATGAACTGTTTGAAGAGAAAAGAACCTTCCATCTAGTCTTTCAAGTCATTTGAGTGATGACAGAGCAACAACAGCACCCTTAAAGGAGGACAAGAGAAGGGTTGCCATTGACGTCTAGTTGAGGTCTACACAGCTTGCACCGGTGGCCCTCATGTTGTGTAGAAAACAAGTACAACATTATTACATGCAAAACTGCAAAGTCATGGTGCAAAGAAAATGCTTCATCATAACCCTCTCTACCTGAAGCAGGGAAAGCATTGTGCATGTTGTTGTCAATCAATGTTTTAATAAGCTAGTTATTTTATTGATTCTAGAGGCTTTTTTTACACCCTACCTAAAAATAAATGTTACATTTTTCTTTTATATTTCCTTTCCTTTCCAATCCACTGCTTCAATTTTGGGGCAAAATACAAGCAACATCGTAGTTTCATTGTGCATTATCCCTTCTACTCCTGAGGATTTTGTGTAAGTTATTATGCTGTTGCTTTTTCTGGGATTTACAGAACATGGGCACGAATTCCAGTTGTAGGCTAAATGCTAAAAAACCCAGTCTGAAATAGACTGCCAGTCGTTTTGTGTACATATATACAATAAACTTATCTCTCTGTGTATATACAGTACATATACAGTACAAGAACACCACTGTATTATTATTATTTATTGCTCATTGTTTTGTGAAAGGGTTGCATTTATTTTTGATATTATGGTATTTTTGGCTCATCGGTATATTGGAGAATCAATGGCAACAGCAACTAAGAAAAAAAATTGATGGACCAACAAGCTGATTTTGTGTCAAGAAGTTCATTTTTGCAGATAAAAGGGATGAAAATTGAGTTTAGATGCACAAGTACAGGGGTTTGTGACATTAGCCAAACTTTTTAGATCCCACCAACGATAAGCACAATTTTGTCTGTTTTCCAAATTATTTCAACACTTCTTCCATTCTTCCAAGTCCATCCATCATGTCTCTCATTCACCCAGTAGCCATTATGTGTAAGATAATTCCCCAAACTGAAAAACATTAGCTGTGAATCTCTGTAATAGTGGAGAAAAATGTAAAACCTAGTCTGAGGAGAAGACACGTTATACTGCATGTGAATGCTACCTACAGTAAGTGCATCTTTTTTATTGTCTCTTTAAGTGTTTTGTGTGAAAGGTAAAGTTCCCTTAAAGCAAGGTGTGAATTACTTTTGTCCTTTTGCCAAAACAGTGATATTAACAACTCATGATACTCTTGCCAAAGCTGGGATCCACGCTCCCTAATCTTGATTCAGCGATGATACCCACTCTACCCCCCCTCCTCCCCCCATCCCCTAAAACAGTACACGACAAGAGAAATGTGTCAGTGCAATAAATTAGAGCATAATAGTGTACCAAAACTCAGCGTTTGGTGTGTCCCTCTTTTCGGTCTCTCCGTCAAAGTTAGAAAAGTGAGAGAGCTGAAAGTTACCACTGCTGTAACACAGTTCTTTCTGGCATGCATTCAGTTGTCTAAATAAACATCTCCGTTACAAAACAAGTCTTGTTGTTGTTCTCATTTCATTTAGAACTTTATGCACATGCCATCCTGAGCTACTTCCTAACGCTTTTAAATGACAACTTTGTGTTTGCTGTTGTTGTGACAGAGCAGCATGCAATATTGCTGAAACTTCACATCAGTTCTAGTCTGAATAACATACTATAACCTGGAGTTTTAATTTGTATATTGCAGTATTAATATGTAAATGTGTGTAAGAGGAATTTTAACAGATGTAAGTATTATAAACTAAGTAAAACAGAGCTCAATTTCTGTTTCTATCGCATTCTATTCTAGTCGTTAGTTATCGCATATTTTTACCTTCCTAAAATAATTGCCCAGTTTTTTGCCTAAATCATGAAATACAAATTTTCTGAAAATGTTTTTGTTTCCTGAAAAATCTGGAAAAATGACACAGGCAATTTTAAGAAGGTGATGATATACTGTATACCACAGGTGTCAAACATGTGGCCCGGGGGCCAAATCCAGCCCGCCAAAGGGTCCAATCCGGCCTGTGGGATGAATTTGTAAAATGCAAAAATTACATTGAACTCAAGTTCTACATACAGACCAATTAGATCTCAACTGGGCCAGACCAGTAAAATAGAGTGATGATAATCCATAAATAATGACAACTGCAGATTTTATCTTTGTTTTAATGTAAAAAAGTAAAATTACATGAAAATGTTTACATTAACAAACTATCCTTTTACAAAAAATGTGAATAACCTGAAATGTCTTAAGAGAAGTGAATGCAATTTTACCAATATTCTGCCTGTTACTAAATGTTTTGTGCATTTGTAATTGTAATGTAAGTTGTAATGCACACGTGTAAATGAAAAATTGAGTCTGAGACTGAGTTGTTTTTGTTAAAATTGCTCTTGTTTATCTTAAGACATTTCAAGTTCAAGTTTCAAGTTCCTGTTATTCATTTTTAAGGAAACGTTGTAGATGTAAATATTATCATCATGTAATTTTCCTTTTCCACTGTTATTATTTGGCTGGTCCAGCCCACTGGAGATCATACTGGGGTGAATGTGGCCCCTGAACTAAAATGAGCTTGACACCCCTGCTGTATATGTAACCAATATAAAAGACTGTGATAGTGCTCATGAAGAACCACAAGAGGTCAGTGTTGTGTAACTTCCTTTGCAGCCAGCAACTCAAAACATGCTCAGGGTGCTATGGTGAAATCCTTTGACATCTTAGCATGTAGTAATACTTTTACAGGAATATTTTTCACTCAAAGTTAGCTGTGAAGGCCTCTTGCCTGTAGTGCTGCTGTGTCCCTGTGTGTGGACATGAACATCAGTTGAAGTGTTCAAGTGTTCCCTTGCCTTTAAGTTTCACACATGCAATGAGTTTGCTTTTGCTGTTACCATGGCTACTGTCCTTGAATGTCCTGTGTGAGGATGTGTGTGTCTGTCTGCTTCTTGCAAAACACACATTTTCAGCTGTAGACTAGGGATGTCTTGACCATTATATTGGAGGGTTTTATTACTGCGTCCTTCGCTGTAGGGCAGCTTCTCTACAGTCTGAAATGCTTTCTTTTTTATGTCTCCTTCTCAGAGCTAAGTCCTACTCGGTTAAATATAATTTGATTGTTTAGTCATATTTTTTAATGTTGTGGCAGAGTCAATGCCACGGGCTGTTACAGGATATATAGACCATTAACACTCATAATGGTAAAATAGAATTGAGGACATTTCATCTAAGTTTTATCTCAATTTGTCCTGTATTTATTGTAAATTTAGGGGTGAAGTCAGAATTGATTCACCTTTGCACAGTTGTAGTTGTAGTAGGAAACACAAAAACGTGTGTATGTGAAGTTATATGGTATATACGGGGTGGGGAAGCAAAATTTACAATGAACATTTAGTTGTTTTTTCTCAGCAGGCACTAGGTCAAGTGTTTTGAAACCAAACATATATTGATGTCATAATCATACCTAACACTATTATCCATACCTTTTCAGAAACTTTTGCCCATATGAGTAATCAGGAAAGCAAACGTCAAAGAGTGTGTGATTTGCTGAATGCACTCGTCACACCAAAGGAGATTTCAAAAAGAGTTGGAGCGTCCATAAAGACTGTTTATAATGTAAAGAAGAGAATGACTATGAGCAAAACTATTACGAGAAAGTCTGGAAGATACTATTAAAGAAGAATGGGAGAAGTTGTTACCCGAATATTTGAGGAACACTTGCGCAAGTTTCAGGAAGCGTGTGAAGGCAGTTATTGAGAAAGAAGGAGGACACATAGAATAAAAACATTTTCTATTATGTAAATTTTCTTGTGGCAAATAAATTCTCATGACTTTCAATAAACTAATTAGTCATATACTGTCTTTCAATCCCTGCCTCAAAATATTGTACATTTTGCTTCCCCACCCTGTACATAACCAAAGGTCCTCACAATTCTTGAAAGTGGGCTCTGTTCACAAGCTGTGACTCATTCCTTCTCATCCAGGAGCGAACCCAACAGACTGTGGGAATTCAGGTCTGTGGGCAAGGAGAGAGGAGGGGATTTAGGTCAATGGCAGACCACCACCAGAGGTCTGCTGAACAACTACATAGATTGCATTATACATTAAGTACATCCTGCCCTCACAACTGTCATGTTTAAATATGTTCCATCTCTACTCTCTCTATGTCATTTTTTTCCTGTTTCCTTTCATTTCTCTCTCATCGCTCTCAATCTCTCCTCACTTCCTTGCTTCTTTTGTAAGCTCTCAGCTGCTCACTTGTCTCCCTCTGGCTGATGTTAAAAGATCTTTAAAGCTCTGAACCCTGATTTGCCCACTTTATCGCCCTGCAGTTAAACAGAGTGAGCCACTGGGAAAAGCAGTGACACATAAGATGTTCATGAACCGTCATTTGGCCGATGTTGTGAGTATATAAAAGCATACAGCTGTTGATAATGTAGGTGGGTTTCACTGTTGTACAAGAAAATGTCACGTGCCTTGCAGAAATCTTCAAGCGATCCCATAATTAGGAACCCTGCAGGTGAGTGGCATCTGCTGCTGAAACCATGGCAACTGGGGAGGCATCTACTGTAATACAGAGCAGCTCTCCTTGATGATAGATGACACTCGCCATCAAGACTGAACACTACTGAACCTCATTGTGCTTGGCAGGTTCAACTTTCTTTTCTTACACCTCCACTATTTGCAAATTACATTTTGTAAGCAGCATAATTTCCGTGATTTGGTATTAACTATTTAAATTAACGACACTTTCTTTCATCAGCTACTGTAAATTAAACAAAATTCAAATTAGGACTTTTAATTCAGCCTAGGAGTAATGAGGCGTTATGTTATACTGTGTTAATTTTTATTGCACCGTATTGTTTTTGTTGTAAATGTAGGTTTCACTACATTAACATTCAGCAGACAGATGTAACATTAATATGGCTACAGTTAGACTGCCAAAGTTACATTCCCATTACATCTCAACACACTTTTATTTGCAGTAAAATAAATGCTACATGGTTTGTTTACCTTTACCTTTCAGACACTAATCACAGACTCCAACCAAGCGCTTTGTCTATCTGCTCACACATTCCTGAGTGTGTGAGTACATATACAGTGCCATCTGGGAAAGATATTTCCCTGTCTGTTGTTAAGAAACCATGATTTATGTCTCTGATCCCACCTCCTCATCACTAGGCTACAAGATTATGAGTCATAAACAGAGGACCTTACACATCTGCACATGTGGCGGCAAAGATAAAAATGAACTTACACACAAGAGCATAAAGGTACATGTGTGTAGATGTATGTATGTATACACACAGACGGCAGTTTGACCTCATACACTCCTCATTCACTGATTGCTTAGGATTGATGAGGTGATCAATGACCTATTCTTGTTCATCTCCGGAGAGAATACTGATTCACACTGGACTGCAAGGTTACATTCGAGGACTTGATATATCAAGTGCAGCAAAGCTTTCTAGTCTGCGCATCACCTTAGCAACACTACAATGAGACAAGGAAAAGGATTTTATTAAAGCTGTAACAGTATTTGGGAAATTGCCGAAGGCCAGCGGAGGCAGTGGGAAATGTGGAGATGTGGACATGTGTTTGTATGTACAGGCACACATTTGATTTTCCTTTCAGCGTGACTCATCTGTGTTTAGCCTCACCAAACTCAAGGGAAGAGCGGTGACGTCACCAGATATGACGCACTACCCTAACAACAGGTGTGTGTTGTTAATGATTCATGAGCTGTGGAGGTGAGGCTGAACTGAATGGTACTCAGACATATTACTTGAATATGTTTCTCCTCTGCTTTTCTTTTCAAAGTGTATTCTTTACTTACTCTAGAGGACTCCCATTGCAGTCTCACTCCCTCACTACTGATGAATCAGTAGTTTAGATGTCAGCTGCTGTCAATTGATGTACAGGAAGTGGGATGTGGAGTGAGAATGGGAGATGTGAGGAGGACAGATGCATAGTAAGGAGGGCAAGACAGATTAAAGAATGAATCTTCCTTTTGAGAGTTTTTTTTTCCTGCAATCCTACATCTAGTAACCGTCAGAACAACACTATTTGTTTGTATTTACTAATTAAATATTCAGGCAAAAACCCACATTTGACCTGAAGTAAATATTTATGAATTCAGATTACCTTCTGTTTAAGACACACCAGTTTTCAGTTGTCAGGAAATACCGTGCGATTCCATTCCTGGCTGCAGCTTCAGTGAAACACGCAGTAGAAAACCTGTTAATTAACACAAGCAGAATCTACTGCACAGACAGAAATGACTGCTATACTCACAGGAATTCAAACTTCCAAGGAGCAAGACATCAGAGTGCTGTCACACTGTGTGACTGATCTCTGGGAAATACAGAAAAAGCTCACTAGAAGGAGCTCCAAGAAGCAACTGAGCACAAAGTGGAAATGGTATATGCAGGAATGTTACTATATCTCCCAGGTGTTACTTTTAGGATCTATGATTACAGATGTATCTGTTGACCAGTTGTTTTCCTCTGGTGTCACTTTACTGTTTGCCCTGCATTTACAAGGAGACTGTGCGGTTGTTACATCAATCAGCCACTGGGTTAGTGGCTTTGCAGATTGACTTCCAGACTGGTTAATCCTATTAACAGTTCAGTTACCAGTTACAGTGTCCTTCCTCTGCCCTTCACCCCAGCGCCATAACACACATGTTGACAGACACTGATTTAGTCTTGATTTTCATTTGAAATGTTATAACACTGGATTTCTTCTAGCTATCTTGATAAGCGGGAGAAACAAATGAGAAGACTATGATCATGATCCTGTACTGACTCCTCCTTTTAAATCCATATTAGTCATGGCAACGGCAAGCAGATGAGGACAGGTGACATTGAACGGGAAGATTGTTAAGCTCCCGCAAAACTCAAGCACAGAATGTGTGATTTATATCTTTAGGCATGACGGCTAAGATTTTACACAATATATGCTATGTAAGAGTACGTCTTCAGCTTACAAAATATTAATTCAAGCTTTTCTGCAGTTTGATGCACTTGTCTGGGTGCTCAAGCTTTTGTATTTGTGCTGCTATGTGAAACAAAAGGACTTATATAACTCTAATATTGTGTCAAGTGTCTGAATCAGACCGTTTTGTATGTCTTCAGGGAGTGAGGAACATTGTTCACAATGAATTTGGCGGAAAAGAAACTTGGCTCTACATGCAGTGAAATAAATATACCTATTTCTCCAATTCTGCAGTGCATTTATGCATATTTGCTGAATTATTTAGCCATTCATTTTCTTTACTTGTGTTTCCTGGACTAAATGGATGATGTTTTAATAGTACCACAGAACATCTTTGAAGGCTTTTGTGGCTGCTGTGAGAGAAATTAACAAATTCTGAGGGTAAAGTGGGGTTTGGCAAGAGATGAATAATTGATGCAGGCTTTTTTCTGTGTTTGTTTTGTTGTTTTAGTTGATTGCCAGTGAGTTAACTTAACCCTGTGGCAGTGTTGTGAGAATTACAGCAGGACGTCATGTAGTGTGTGTGTGTGTACAAGAAAAGGACTTACTGTGCAGAGCAGTGTGTGATTGGCCTATCTCTCAGAAGAAAAGAGGATTAGAGGGACCTCTTATGTCTATGCAAGAGGTTGTCTTTGTCTGTGTCACTGCTTGCATTTATACATAGGATATATGTGTGTGTATATGTGTGTATATGTGTGCGCATGTCGGCAGCAGGTGCATCCAAGCATGTCTATTCTTGTGCCTGTGCGCGTGCATGTGGGTATCAGATACTAAGATTGACTAAAGGACGGAAGGGAGCCGCTGTGACTTTAAAAGTATTTTTAGTTCATGGTGTCTCACTGGTCAGAAGAATTTGGTGTTGAGGGTGGAATCAGGCGCGTGCCAGGTTGCTAATAAGGATGAGAAAGGCTCAGTCCTAATATACCAGCAATTAAACGTCACTCGCAAGTGCACGGTCTCTTGGGAGTTGACTCACCTCATCAAACACTGGCTTTGAGGATACTACCTGATGTTCACCACCTGACGTCCACACATACAGTCTACTGAACTCAAGGTATGTAGTTATTGTTTACTTGTTTTACGGAAAGGTAGACCCTTATCTCTGGAGTTGGGGGCAGCAGAGGTTTATTGCGTTAAAACTCTACAGGGAAGCTTTTAGATGAAAAGAAAACCTTATCACAAGGGAAAGAAAGCTGTTGTGGTACATAGCTTTAAAATGTGTAATACCTGCAAGGTTGTATTTGGTAACAGCTCTAACAGTGTCTGTAACTTGTGTTTGGAAAGTTTAGTGTTTTAAACTTGAGGTTTGCGGTTCAGATGATACCAATCCATAGAACAAAAGCAATTCCCTTTGTTAGAGCCACCCCTACTGAGTATTCAAATTTAATGAACACAGTGCAGTGTGTGTTATCTGGTTACCAGACTCAGGTTACAATGCCCTGGCTGCCCAACAAAAGCACATAATGTTCAGGAAATTCATTTTATACATTTGAATAAAAGTGTTTTTTTTTCTGAAGATGTAATACTTTGTTTGCATAATAAAAGTAACATAATGGGTCCTAGCTCAGGTAATTTTATTCATACTGAGTCTGCTAAGGGTATACTGTATACAGGTGTGTGCACAAACTGTGGGGTTGACATATGCCTCAGAGAGCGCTCGTCCTCAGGCTTGTGTTTGATGTGTATTTACACCTGTGTATGTTTGTGCCGATGTCTGTCTGTCTGGTTGGCTGTTTTTATGCTTTGCTTGAGTGAATATCCAGTGTGTTTACGTGAATATGTGGGTGAGATACAGAGAGAGAGAGAGAGAGAGAGAGAGAGAGAGAGAGAGAGAGAGAGAGAGAGAGAGAGAGAGAGAAAGAGAGAGAGAGCAACTGCTTCCATCTCACAGCATAGAGACAATCAGGACATGCTCCAGCAATCAGTGGGGGGAGGTGGGAAGAAGGGGAGGAACGGAGCAAACGCTACACTACCATCGTTTATCACTAAAGACAGAAACCAAACTCACCTCTGCCTACACACACACACGTACTGAGATGAGGAGGAGGAGGAGAGAAAGCAGGGAGGAAAGAAGAGTGAGAGTAGAAAGCAGAAAACCATAAAAGACGAGGCCTGTTTTTGCATAAGAAAACCATGGAGATGTCACAGAATGCATCATTCTAAATACCCATGTATTGAAGAGGGGGGCCATTGGAAAGAAAAAAAAACTGTGAGAGTAAAAGGTGACAGGAAAGAAAGACCGATGGCTGGGATTTGAACCCATCTACTTTAAAAACATTTACCGTATATTACTATTTTCCACTTTAAACACTTACAAAGAATCTTGTTATTTGAGTTATGCTCCTCAGAACATTCTCATATTAATCTCTTGCGTTTATGGTTGTGGAAAAAGAATTGCTCACACCCCCCAACAGCAAAAACATGTAGAAAACAGACTACCGTCAATAGTAACATCCATGGATTGATCTGTGATGTCACTTGACCCTTCATACTTCCATCCAAAACTTCTCCACTTGGCAAAAGAAAGGAAAAGCAGTTATTTCCCTCGGTATATTATAACTAGTCCACTTCTGCCCAGGTACAATGGGGTCTGAGCTTTACACAGTGAGGACACATCTGCCCCAGAGCTTTACAGACACAGCAAACAAGCACTTGCTGTCATATTGCAACACATCTGTTTGATGTACAGCAGAGCCGACGTATTTTAATATCTTGCTTTCTGGATCTGGAGCTTGTTGTGCATATACTCTGTACAGTGCAGTATACTGTAGGTTTGTTTTAGTTATTTTCAGCTTGTGGGCAGACATTAATGCAATTCTGCTGGATTGTTTTTTTCTCTGCGGTTGATATTGGTGTGTGTGTGATGTTGTTATGGTCATCTTATTGCATTATTTAGCTTTTATATTACAACCATTTCATTAGATGGCAATGTACATCTGCAACATGACCATAAGAGATGTATGCAAAATGAGACATCCTCTAACCTCCATCTGGAATAATAAAAATCATGAAATATTATTCATATTATGAGTCATCTTCACATGCAGTCTGTGTTATTGAATATTTCATGGTAACATTTTTTCCTCTTTAAATAGAATCATGCAGCAAAACATGGCAATTTTACTATCATCTGATTCATTTTGCATGTAGCACTATTATGGTACAATCAGCAGTGTCCAGATAAAGCTCAATAGAGAATGACTGATATTTTATGAGACATTTAAAGGTATTAACTAGACTTGTCAAAATTAGTGTTAACGCAGATCAATCCATCATCATGATTAATCTGATTCAAACTTTTAATGCAATTAACCCATCTGCAGTGCAGAATGACTCTGAACACCTCTGCCAACGCATTTGGGTCAGTTTGTCCAAGTAGAGTTAGCGTTGCACATGAACAAATGAGCAGTAGATCCAGTAGTGACAGGCAGCAGAACCAACCCATAAAGATAGAAGACAATAAACAGCACATTGTCCCTCTGGATGGAAATATGAGGACAAAAAAACTCCAAGATGGAACAGTCGACCGATATAAAAGTATTATGCACAGTCTGCAGGAAGGAGTTTTCTTTTCACCGAAACACTTCTAGCCCTAAATACCACGTTAACGTCAAGCATACGTTAGTCAGGGATTCTGCTAACACTTCAGCTAATGCGTTGCCCAGCTTGCAACAAACACATTAAGTGCGTATATATTCGCTTCTTTGTTGAGTCTGTTTGCTCATGCAAAATGAAATGTGATTAATATATATTAAAAATGAATGATATTTAATTGTGATTAATCAAAATTAATCCATAGAAACCCTGTGATTAATCTGATTAAAACTTTTAATTGTTTGACAGCACTAGTTTTAACTCATTATTGTCCACTGGGTCACCGGCGCCACCTCTAAGCACTAGCATAGACCCTCCACAGTGCTTATTATGTCATAAACACATTACTTCAGCCAATGTATAATAAGTCTATTTAACCCATAAAGACCCAGTGCTATTTTTATATCACTTCCCAAATGAAGCTTTCTCTCTATTTAACTTTTCTTAAGTGATTTATCACAATTTATTACAATGTTATCCTCTGTACTTTGCATTTTTCTGTGAAAATCAGGTATTTTCCTATATTTAAATGACTGATCATATAGATGTTCATTAAAGTTGAGGGATATTATATCAGAAACAGAGAAAACTGAAGAAAAAGTGACTTTTTCTATAAAATCTCTCATTAACTGAACATAAACCCAGTGTGTCCATCCACTGTCATTGGTCCAACTCCATGGGTTTTACTGGTGAATCAATATTGTAGAAGATGACAGTGTTTCCACAGTAACTACGGAGCCTCTGAATGTCCAAATGGGTCATATCTGATGACCATGAAAAGACGACAAACTGCATTTTACACCAATTATTTACATGGATTGATAGAATTAGTGAATCAACAGGTATTAAACAGTTTAGATAAGTAGATGCTTTGGGTCGATGGTGGCTGTTTAGGTCTTTATTGGTTAATATATAATATAGATGTGCCGCATGTCATTAGAAATCTTAGATCCTCCGCAATCTCACTATTTGGGTCATTTTATGAAAACCATGATGGCTAAAGTGTAATTCATTTAAATTTATCAGCATAGTGAGGCAAATAGATGATACAAACATCTGCAATCCCTCTTATTTGAAGCATCAGAAAGTCAGATCATGTGTCTGTTTGGGGATCATTCATATTCCTATAGTTCAATATTTTGATTATAACACAATTTCCCATAAAATTGGAATAAGTTTTGTTTTCAGACACATTCCACTTTTCTCTTTTATTTATACACATCGGTAATCACCTTTGACCAAGTGTAATGAATACACACTGAGTCTTACTTACATTTTATCAAGAATGAATCCCATTGTTACAATTATTTAATGAGAAGATGCACAAATATTTTACCCCAACTTTATGAGCAGCAGTGTATGAAAGATATAGAAGATATGAGGTGAGATATGAGGTTGTATAAAACTGGCATAAAGCATATCCTAGGTGCTGTTATTCATATTTGACACATTTTAGGCAAGGACACAATAAAATGCTTTTGAGTCATGCTTTAACTTATATAATGTAGATTCTGTTTTATCCAAATGTCAAATAAACACAGTTGCAGACAGAAGATGTTATACTGCCATTGAGCTGTCATTCTTTTATTTACAGTTGGCCTTACAGTTATAAGCTAATGTACAGTGGCGAAGTGGTCCCTGGAGAAGTGGGTATACTCTCAATTTTTGCCCTCTTTTTTTTTTTTTATTAAGTAGTCCAGAAAACACCATTTTAGAAACAGTGACATGTCAGACTACTCTATTTAGTTTACCCAAAAATCCATCAGTAGTATTTGCTCACTATTATAAAATGATCATGACTTGATCAGTAGCAGTTTGTAGGTATTACTGGTCACACAAGCAGCTGCATGAATGTAAATGTATTCAACATGAGGCAAACATAGGATAACGTTAGTCTTTAATAACATTAGCCTTTCCTACCATTAGCCTGTCGTAACATTAGCCTTTAATAATGTTAGGCTTTCATAACATTAGCCTTTAATAACATTAGCCATTCATAACATTAGCCTTTAATAACATTAGCCTACTCACACAGTTTAACAATTGGTGACAAAATTTCTTCTCCTCTAAATGTGCAGTCATATGACCAGTAGTTTAAAACAGTGACTCATTCTGAAACCACCTTAAAACTTACCTCAGAATTATGTATTCCATGAAAGTAGGTTCTCTCAATACGTGCCACTCACTTGAAAGACATTTATTCTGCCTTTCTCATTCAGATTTCCAATTATCGCGCATCTTTCAACGAGACATGCAGTGACCTGTCAATCAACTGGGGTGGCACTGGCACCTGAGATGTCCAATCAGGTTTCAGAGGTGGTCAGCTCTAAGCAGAGCCCTGGCTCTGGCACTAGTTAGCAATATTTCCTCGGCATCACCCGCCCTACTCTGCCTCTGATTGGCTCATCAGTCCTCATGCCTAAAGGTAACCAATCTAATCAGTCGATCTAATCATCATACCAAGTACTAGCCAATTAGAGGCAGAGTAGGGCGGGTCATGGCTTCACCATACCAGGGGAACATGAATTGAAAAACATGGGCAATTTGGCTCAGCTACTACTGAATGGTGCACATTAGGGGATTTAGAAATGGGTATACGCAATACTAACTGAAAAATAAGTAAGTATACTCCGTATATCGCTGTATACCATGGACTACACCACTGCTTATGTATAGGCAAAAACACAATAATAATAATAATAATAATAATAATAATAATAATAATAATAATAATAATAATAAATTGCATTTATAAAGCACTTTTCATTCGGCAGAATCTCAAAGTGCTACAGAGAAATGGAAGAAGGTAGATGCCAACAGGTTAATGATAGAGTGTGTGTGTGTGTGTGTGTGTGTGTGTGTGTGTGTGTGTGTGTGTGTGTGTGTGTGTGTAGAAATATGTGTGTGTTCACACAGTTCACACCTTTTATTTTTCCAGCCCAGATAGTTGGACATCTGGCACACTGACTCTGTTCTGTCTGTTTAACTTTTATCTACAGGAGGTGTAAGTCAGGCCAAATGACCCAACTTTCATCCTCGTTACACTCATTCATGACTGCTTAAACGATCACACCACATATATTTAGTTGAGTCAGTCCCCTTTAAACCCACTATTTCCTTCCTTGATGTCTTCTGATCACCTGTCAGAGGCGGGACATGCGCGGTGGGCAGGAGACACTGGAGACGGTGGGAGAATCTGCGTCAAGATAACTGGTGTGACACGGATAAAAGCGGAAGTAGTACAAATTGGGCTTCCATATAAAAGCAGAAACACGGTTACATTGGTTGTAAAGTGTTTGGGTGTCGATGTAAACCAGAAATTAGCTCAGAAGGTTTATTTTCATCCTACCATGTAGACCAGGTGAATGATATAGTAGATAATACTCTTTGTAATGTTAAGATGGAGATTATGAATTTTATTTTGGTGCGGGTTGCTCAGAATGCAATTTATTTAGGTTGCCATTTCACCAGTGAAAACTACACGGACGCAAATGTATGTGAATTTTATTTTCTGCACCGGTAGTTGTGTTGTGTGCATGTGAGCAGTACTCAAGCAGAGACCCCCTCAGTGAAAACTGTGGTAACTGGTGTACAGCTGCAGAGATGCACGACACAGAAAAACAAGGAGAAAACGAGGAAATGGAAAGACAGGACAGAAGAGGAAAGTGACAACTGAAATTAATAATCTGAGATGCTTCGACAGACCGAGGAACACCGTGTTTGTTGCGGACTTTGGAGATAAAACGCAGAAAGAGCATCGGGTCCCGGACTGATCCGAATACAGGGGACGGGAGGGGTCGATCATGGGGAACGAAGCGAGCCTGGAAGGAGGCGAAGGGCCGCTGTCTGGGCTACCGGAGGGGCTGGCACCTGACGGGAAAGGCGGCTTCGTCCGGGTCCCCGGTGGGACTCCGGTCGACCTGAGTGAACTCACCGAGGAGCAGAGGAAGCAGCTCACCGCGGCGATGTCAAGGGCGCAAGGCAGGCAGCCCGGAGGCGCAGCAGCTGCACGAAGGCAGGGCTTTATAACAGCATTTTTTTTTTTAAATTCTCTTAAAATATTCACACCGATCAGATCATCACACTAGAGCGAGGAACCAGAGGATGTATTATGTCTGTGAGCATCATCCTTTGGAAAGCGTCTGTAAGGAAGCAGAGAACCCGTTCACGCCCATCTTAAGCCCCCTAACTGCAGGGAAATGATTTCATTATCAGTGCTCATAGTAAGGATTTTAAGTAGCTGACATCTGATGATCTCAATGGTTGATCCAGATTATGTTTCTTCTCTAATGCATAGAACCTTTACATTTGCCTGGCCATGCTCATCTGATAAACTACAGCTTTAAATGTTGTGTTCAAATGAAATCTCTTCCTTTCAACTACTCAGCAAATGCTCCATTTCAAAGACGGAATTCCTGAAATTGCACTAAATTGGTGAATTGTTTGTGTCACTGTGCGCGGCTTGCCTTTATGTGTGAGATCAGAGACACACCTCCAGTATTTGTGCGAAATTTTCGAAATGCCTGCTGGGTAAGAAAATCTGTCGTGCCCAGTGTTTTTTTTTTTTTTTTCCTCATCTGACGACGCCTTAACACCTTACAAAAACAAACAGGCTAACTACTAATATCATCCATGTTCCTGCTTCCTAATTCAGCCCATTAGCCTACTGAATGTCGGTAAATTAGATTGGACGCAGTTGTGTGTGGAAAATGCTGCGTTGTGGAAGAAGAGGTTGAGCGCTGCAAACAAAAACAATACGCTTCCACTTCTAATATACTTATGATTTTACATGCTGTTTCTATAATGATTAGATCTGCTTTAAATCTTTCGATGCCAGATGCCAGGGCATGGTGTGTTTTTCTGTTAATTGGCTTCATTTGGGACATAATTGTTATTTATATCTAAGCCAGAGACAGGGGGGAGGGGTGCATCAATATTAATATGACTATAAATAGAACAGCAGCCGTTAATGTCATCGCTCATGGACTTCCCTTCCACTGCTTTCTGATTTCCCCCCCTTTTTCCATTAAAATTGGATATTGGATAGAATTGGATAGAAGTATCAGCTTTAGAAAGAGTGTGTATGTGATCGCTGTCCATGGTGCTGAAATCATCCGCTGCTGTCCGTGGTGCTGAAATTCACGCTGCAGTGGATTGGCCCACAGCGGGGATTGCAACACCATTACTTGAAATATTCGCTGGCTTCTTACACTATAAAGTCAGAATTTACTTATTGCTAAAAACAAAGATCGAATATCTGTATTCACTATACCATTAAAGTTTATTACATGAGAAGACAAATTATATCAGTGTAAGGACATGGATATGAAACCAACACAGATATTTCATATACCCATCGTCATGGATAAATAAAACAGTATGCAATCAGCCCATTAGTCAATTTATTTGGTTCTGCAAGTATACTCATAGCTTTTATGGTTGTGTCTGGCAGTGTGTGTAGGGTGTGTATGTTGTCTTTCAGTTAGAGCTAATAAAGACGTCTCAGCTTACCCTCATGAAGCTGAGCATTTCCCTCTCTATCTCAGTGATCTGCATGTCATTTGGTGGGATTCACTTTCCTGTCAGCTATACCCTAGGGCTGCTAGCTACACATTATGTGTTCACTGATGTGTTGAAAGAGTGGAAGAGAGACAGTGCTATGGTTTACCTTTTAATTATATACTATATTAGCATTTATGGTGCTGTTGAGGCAGTGGCGTTTACAAACTATAATGAAATGAAAAGTGGCAAAGGGATACCAGAGACTATTGATCGCATTTTATGCATTTTGTCAAATGGAAAAAATAGATTTTCAAAGCATTACCCATGTTTTCTAAATATTTGTTATAATATTGACACAAGTGAAAGAAAAAACAGTTTATTTCACTGTTAGTTGTATATAGTAATAATGACTGTGTGAATGTGTGACATAAACACGATTTTGAAGTTGTGTCAGTCTGTTGATAATCTCAGAAGGGGTGAATGTATTTAACATGAGCCTTGAAAATTCAGGTCATAGTAAAATATTCAGCTGAAAGACCTATTTAAGGCCTGCATGACAGTCACATCTAAAAGTTTGATTCATAGTGGTGGGTCTGTTATTGCTGTTTTGGCATCCATCAGGTCAGCTGGGGATGCTTTGACTCATAAAAGCTTCTCATATTGCCAAAGAAAAGACACATTAACAGTATTGCTTATTCAAACTATGTCTGTTTACCTTCTTCTTCTTCCTCAGACCTTCAGAATCTGATGCCCAGCAGCGACCTCAGCAGGTAGGGGCCTCTAGGGGCCCTACTGGTCTCAGTAAGAGCCGCACTGTTGATGCTTTCAACCAGGGTCCTGTTGGTAAACCCTCTCCAGGCCGCAGTCCTTCATCCCTAAGCCTTTTTGAATCCAGATTTCGACAGGAACCAAAAGATCCTGACACCAAATCCTCCGGCATGTTTGGCTCCAGTTTTCTCAGTGGGGCTAACCCCCTCAGTGCTGTGTCATCTATGACCTCCTCTGTCTCCTCGTCCATATCGTCCATGGGCGATTCTGTCAACATCCCAAAGTTTGGGCTTTTTGGGGATGAGGAGGAGGGAGATGGATCTTCAACACCAGACGCCAAGCAGGGAGGAAAGCCACCAGCCAAGGGGCCTCAACAAGGGCCAGGTCCAAAAGGACCACAACAGGGTGGACCCCAAAAACAGGGACAGGGTCCACCTGGGCAGGGGCCAAAACCAGGTCAAGGTCCCACTGGACAGGGACCAAAACCAGGTCAAGGACCACCTGGGCAGGGACCCAGGCAAGGTCAGGGACCAACAGGTCAGGGACCCAAATCAGGCCAGGGTCCTCCTGGCCAAGGCCCCCCAGGGCAACAGACACCTAGACCAGGGCAAGCACCACCAGGTCAAGGTGCCAAACCGGGTGGCCCTCCCCAGCAAAAGGGTGGACCCCCACCACAAGGACCTGGAAAGCCTGGACCTAAACAGCAGGGACCACAGGGCCCTGGGGCTCAACCTCGTGAACCTGCTAAGGGTGGAGGGCCTGATGCTCAGCAAGGTCCTGGGAAGTCTGGAGGTGCACTTTGTCCACTGTGTAAAACTACCCAGATGAACACAGGGTCGAAGGAACCACCTAATTACAATAACTGCACTGAGTGTAAAAACCAAGTCTGCAGCCTCTGTGGGTTCAGCCCCCCAGACTCAGCGGTAAGAAAAGAATTATGTATTCTGTTGTATTATTATTTAAGAGATCATTGGGCCTTCAGGTGTCAGTGTGGTACAGAGTTATTGTAACAATTCCATCTGGAATATTTTGCTGTCAGCTTAAGCTCAGTCCACTGCAAGGTATACAGCATATAGTTATCATATTTATCTAATAATATACATGGAAGGCTGTGGTACTGATGGCAGAGGGTGGGAAAGGTCACACATTTTATATTCCATGTCAATGAGATATTAAATTATCCTGTCAGGTCCCAAAATCCACATTGCACTGCAAAGATAATATGGTATGTCATTGTATTTGCTCTGGATTTCAGAAACATCTGCCACTTTGATAATAAAATAGAATTCTGATACACATACAGAGGAACTTAAACATTAATCATAAATGCTCAATAAAATACTGACAATTAGTATATTTTATTTTTCCCTATATAATTTTTACTTGCATATTTAGACTAAATGAATACATTTTACATGTGGACAGTAAGTACAGAGTTGTTGTTCTCTTAGCTGGCACAGGGAAGGCCTCTTATAAGAGTGGCACATGATTTGAGGAACAGAGGGACCATATGGACCCAGGGAATGTTGATCAAGGTGACTCATGTCATGGCCACAGGAAGATACTGTGCCAGGCAGTGAGGACACTCAGTCATACATGGATGGTAAATGCTGGTGGCTTATGATTACAGCACAGAGACTGATTGTTTTTGCTCAAGCTTCTTCTGTGTTTTTGTTATAGTGTGTAGTTCAAGGTTTGTGTCACTTTATTAGGAAACTATCAATTTAAGAATTGTTTTTTGCTATGATTGTAAATTGTGTAAGTGTAACAAATGCTCACTCGTTTCTAATATATAAACAGCATTGTGCTGTCCTACTGAACTGGGTTTGGTTTAGATCACATCCAATAGGTTCAATTATAGACACTGTTCTGTCAAAGATAGTGATCAAATTGTCAACACTGGCTCTTTTAAACACAGAGGAAACCAAGGAGACATCCTGTGCACAGAACAAAGAGCACTGTGGTGTAGCCAGGTTGCTTTGGAATAGATGCTGAGATTTACTGTATGGACAGAAAAAAAGACAAAAAAATAAAGCTAATGAAAGCCAATAATTTATTATGACTTAACATACAGTATATAAACCCTATAATAAAGGGAGGAATAAAAGGCATTGTTAACAGTGAAAGATTTTGTGCTAGATTTAGACACTAGTATTTTCATTATAGCTAAGCTAATATGTAGTGGAAGATGTTTTTACTCTAAGATGTGGTTAATCATAAAATGGATAGAAATATCCATTACCATTGTAGTGTAAAAATTATTAGAATTCTTGCAACTGGTGCCCAATATGAAACGCTTCATGCCTGAGCAAAGGAAACAGGATTTTATGTAATCTGAAGCAGACTAATTAACAGACATGTCTGAATTTTTATGTTTTTACTAAACAATAAGAACATGATTATTTTGGGGATTTAATTGGTTATGCTTGCCTGTGCGTATACTGTAATTGCACAGTACATTGATGTTTGTGCTCATAATAGAATGTACATGTGTTGTAGTAAAAACAAACTGACTTTTTGTTCATGTGCAGGGCAAAGAATGGCTGTGTCTGAACTGCCAGATGCAGCGAGCAATGGGAGGTATGGATCCCCCCGGCATGACAAAGCCCAAACAAGGCTCGGCCCCGCCGTCACCACAGAGACAGGCATCTGGTAAACCTGGCAAGCTGCTAATAAAGCAGCAGAGTACCACCGACCAAGGGTTAACACCACCAACCACACCTCGGCAGAAGTCCCCAGGTCCTACATCTCCAGGGCCGCTTTCCCCAAGCTCTTCGATGACAGGATCCCCCAAAATTGACCCTAAGACAGGACGCCCTATTCAGCAGAAGTCTAGTCCCCAGCAGTCTCCTGCTAAACCCAAACAGGAGTCCAGTTTCTTTGGGGGTTTAGGTGGTATCAGTCTCGGAGGCTTGACAGACACTCCCAAATCCCCTGCAGGTGCTTCACAAAATTCCGAGTCTGTTACAGGGAAACTGTTTGGTGGGTTTGGTGGGCTGATGGAATCATCAAAACCTCAAGCACAGAGTACAGCCAAACAGGAGGAGTCTGTGGCTGGGAAGTTGTTTGGAGGTTTTGGAGGTTTGACTGAATCAACAAAATCACCTGCTTCAGCTTCTCAGATGTTCAGTTTTGGATCGTCCCTCTTGAGTTCAGCCACCAACCTCGTCACCGGAGAGGATGACAAAGCAGCAGATACTCCACCCGGCTCGCCGCCAGACTCTGAGGCTGACTCCGGACCAGGTTCCCCTCCTGACTCCCCTTTCTCTGCTCCAGGGTCTCCGCCTGATTCAGAATCTGCTCCTGACACCCCACCAGCCAAAAGCAAGAAGCCCCCCAGGTCTATTTCTGTGGAGCAGGAAGAGAAGGCTGCTGAAGCCAAACCCACTCCTGCTTCAACCTGCACAGTCAAGGAAAGCTGTCCTCTGTGTAAAGTGGAGCTGAACGTGGGATCAGCTGACACACCCAACTACAGCCTCTGCACCGAGTGCAAGAAGACAGTGTGCAATCTGTGTGGATTCAATCCCACTCCCCACTTAGGAGAGGTAAGACACCTGGCAGATTTCTTAAAACCCGCAGCCTCATGTGCTTTCAACACACTGCACCTAATAGTATTTTATACATGCTGTCAAATATAAATAGAACACAGACATCCTCTTCATGTTTCATTGAAGTAGGTCACTGTAAAGATAACATCAGGAGCAGCAGTGTTCAGCTGTGTGTGTTTTCCATCTGCTGAAATGCATTGACAGGAGAACAAGTTATACTAGTACATTATTAAAAACTATAAAAACATCTGCACGCTTGACCGCTGAATGAATGGATGTGGTCAATTAAGATGCAGTTAAAGTGGAAGTCTTGTTACTGTCAAGCTTTCATTGCTGAAGAGGGCAAAGGTAAAGATAGATTAGGTTGTTTAAAGGGATGTGCTATTATCGAAGAGCCCTTCAAACAACTGACACTTGACACTGTCCATATGTGTATATTATGTGCTTACAACAATGTGTGCATGATTATTAAATGAACATCCTTCTTATGGAGTGTATGTTCTATTGTGTGGTCAGATACAAGATTATTAGACGAGCACATGTAAATGTAAGAGTGTGTGTCTTGTGTAAACCAAACACTTTTGACCTGCTTTTCCTCTGGTGTGTGGGGACTGGATTTACTGGTGTAAGTGTGTCGTCGTCTCATATGAAAGTCACAATGCTGTGTATTGAACTCTACAGAACAGATGGTGTGGGAACGGTATATTATGAGAATAGAGGCCAAAAAGGGCTTGTGGTTGAGCGCTTCCTCAGCATGTAACCCAAACATATTCACATATGTTACACCCACATCTTCAAGATTCTATGTAAAATATACCAGTCATAGTAAGTTACTGTACCATGATAAACCACTCAGTCTTGCACATTCATTGAAAACTGTAAGCCATGAATGATTAAATGACCTAAAACCATAGGCCACTCTGGATGCCCCGCAGGTCAAGTCAGACTCACGTGTTTGTAAACTAGGAGATGTATCCTGGTTTCACGTGTTAACGACTTTGTTAGCGAGTGGTTTAAGTGTGCCTTTAGTAATCTGCTGTGTATTTCTGGCTCTGCAAAGAACCTTCTGTAACAGCGGGAGGAATTAAACTGAGAATGAACCTCACCACTCCTGTAAAAATAACAAGTCTAAAATATTTGAATAGTTTTACATTTTAGATCACATTAAACAGTTATTGTTTTTACAGTGGTATGTAATAGGAACTTGTCAAGAGATTGGAGAAAAAAAATCCATTCCCCATGGATAGAATTCCTCCGACAACATGGCCACCTCTTGTTTACAGTAGAGATAACACTACTAAAGACCCAGTTTCTTCTGAAGTTTTCATATTGTACAGCTCTAAATCTCACTCACTTACTGGGATAATGAGGGACTGAACTGCAAATCACTTAACTGAGGCCAAGCATGGGGAAAAATGTAATTATGCAGTACAGATGGACATCCAAGGCACTGATGTTCTAATTGGGTATAGATTTATCCTTTAGACACAGCTACATCTGTAATCCTGAATCAGTTCATTCTTGAGAATCAAGAAGCTAGGTTTAAAATACATATCTGTTATATAGTAGGGGTGAATCACATTTAATATATAACAAATAACATATAGCAACTGGAAATAGTAGGATACTACAGACTGAGAAACAAGACTACATTTTAAAACTGCAGCTGTAGAATAAGATTGTAGAAAACACACACAACACCTTGGTTGAGTCATCTGCCCCCTCCATACTGTGCCTCGCTTCTGTGTCATTTGCTGTCATAATGTCGGCTGTCAGTGAGGGTTCACTTGCTGACGCATGTGAGTGGGTCAGTGAGTGAATGTACGTGTCAGGATGTGTGTTGGAAGACTGAACAGTATGTTTTATTTGCATGCCTGTTTAGATATGTGATTACAGCTACACTGCATATGTAGTGGGTTGTTTTATACATGTATGGGGTGTTCTGGGCTGGGGTCCAGCTAGCTTCAGTTCTACCAATATTGAAACACTTTAAAAATCTGTCAGTCTGAAGGGTGAGTATTTATCTGCTAGCACGTGTAGGTGTGTAGGCCTAATCTGTGTTTCCTAAAAGGATTTAAAGGTCAACAGGATGCTTGTCTTTTCTTTCGAAGCTTGATCTTAGACTCAGGTGCTAATGTTAAATCCCCATCAATATGAGTCATGAAAATAGGCACCCTAGAGTGAAAAGGCGGTTGGTAGTCAAAGGTGGGAATGTTTTTTTTTTTTTTATTTGTAAAGTGCCTCTCTATATCCTTTAGTCTTTTCTTTTCTTTCTAAAGTCTGTTAATGCCTGTGGGTTTTTTTGGTACTTATCCCCTTCTGAAACAGTGTGTCCCAGACTCCTTGGTGGTGCTATCCCTCTGCTTTTCTCACTGTCACAGCCTTTGATGTAGAGAATGTCTGTAAATGTGAGCATGCGTCTGTGTCTAGTG
Organism: Sphaeramia orbicularis; assembly: GCF_902148855.1. Lineage (NCBI taxonomy): Eukaryota > Metazoa > Chordata > Actinopteri > Kurtiformes > Apogonidae > Sphaeramia > Sphaeramia orbicularis. The sequence continues at coordinate 42,500,510 of NC_043968.1, read as the reverse complement.
CTACCCTGCAACGTTACTGTAGCTGCAGCTCCATGTCATGTTGCCCTTATCAGTAATGAGTGTGCTTGTCGGAGGAGCCTTACGTAAAATGGGAGAGCCACCACTTTGCTAACAAGCATTAGTCAAAGGATCTAAACAGAAAAGAGGCTGTAGGAGAACCAACCAAGACCCACTTTTGTTGACTGGCTTTGAGAAATACTGAGAGTCACTGCCACTGAATTCTCATATTTTGAAGCATGATAAAAATCAATTGTTGATTTAATTGCCGGTAGCTTAAGTTCCAATCATAGCTCTGTAAGTTCATAAAAAGGCATTGGAGCCTTTAAATCTGACATCAGTATCACCAAAACATCTTAAGTGCACAGTCCATTCTACAACTCTGCAGGAGGGATAGACTTGTGCCCTATGGTTGGGAGAATTGCCATTCTGGAAGAAATAATTCCCATTAGGCCAATGGTTCCCAACCTTTTTTGGCTCATGACACCATTTTAACATCACAAATTTCTAGCAACCCCAGACATTCAAAACGGAGACATTTTTTTGCTAAAATTAATTTGTTTTTGATCATGTAATAGTTTGCTATACTATGTTGCAAATAAACATTAATTTTAAATGACATTTAGTCTATATAATGTATATTATTATGGACGGAGGCAGAAAATCCAGGTGTAGATTACTGCACAAAGTGAGAATTTGATTTTCCTTGGTCAGGATATGTACAGTCAGTCCAGCTTGGATTTACAAGGCTGACAATTTATACTGAACAAACAATAACTCAAACTATGAATTATGAAAGAGCTGCAGCATCTGAAACTGACCACAATGAACATTTGACAGATAAACAGTACCACAGTGCTTCAGTTTCAGCTTCACCATACATTTTTTATTAGTAAGTTCTTACTTTTATCAATTACTAGAAATTTTAGGCGACCCCATTTGAATTCCAGGCGACCCCATGTGGGGTCCTGACCCCAAGGTTGAAAAACACTGCATTAGGCTGTCCCTTTAATTGTCATTATACATTTGTGCTCCAGGTAATATTGCTATTTGATATAAAGTGGAAATTTTACTTCACAGGTTTAACAGCTGTAATTATCAGTCAATCAATTAAATTGTATTTATATAGCACCAAATCATAACAGAAGTTATCTCATCACACTTCACATTTAGAGCTGGTAAAATAAACTATGTCATGTGATAACATCTTAACAGTAAGTAAGTCCTTCATTTCAGTCGTTTTTACTAATCTTTGCTCACCAAATGTCTAATGCAAGCCATAAAAATCATAATAGCACAGAATTGTATTTTCAAGAAAAATTCTTATCTGCAGTAAAATTCCGCAGACAGATAAGAAGATGTCTGCAGATGTCTCATGTCTGCATATTTTTCACATTTGTTGGAGCTAGAGTCACTGTTTTGTCCTTGCTAAGCCAGGCCAAACACCTCTGTGACACCTTCCCAGTTGTAGTTTTGATCTTCTCATCTGACTCTCTGTGAGATCGGAATCAAACGTGTATTTTCAGCTGTTAGATCGCTCCTTTACCTTTTCATCGTTAGAGGGATTAGTGTCTGAATGTGTGTGCTAGTGTGTGCATATCTGTTTGAGCTGGCCCACTTTCTGCACATCCACTCATCTGTGAGCCATCATATGCACTGTCACATACACACTCACTGCCTGGTGTTTCCTGTGTCCTCCTTTCTCATTGTTATTCTTTAGTCGTACCGACGCCTCCGCCCACAGTCTGAACCCTTCTGAGCGTGCGCTGATAGATGTGCTTGAACACATATCCATGGTCATACATGCACACATGAACTGTACATGAAAAGTATCCTAACTTTCGAAGGGCAACTAAAATTTCCATCATATTTTCCATGTATAAACCAGCTGATATATACATACATATATATCACACACATGCTTTCTGTGTATACCTAAGGGCTTTATACAGTCTAGCTGCCTCACAGGTCTCCCATCACTTGCCCGGAAGCTAGGAGAATATAAAAATAGTCACAGCCACAAAAGAGCCACAAAGAGGAGAACACAAACTACTGCAGGGCAGCTCTCTGTCCCCCACACATACACATACACTTGCTTTTCACTCCCCTTTGTGCTCTTTTGTGTACCCGCTTTCATATTTTTCCTTTTAAAAGGGTCTTTCTGCTCGACCAAGCTACCCACAGAGCCCGCTGCATGGCCAATCCTTGAAACAGATGGTATTTTTAGGCATGAAGGTGTGATCTATGTCTCTCTGGGCATATGATAAATTTGGCAACTTGTGTGCTGTGTCACATGTATGAGAATATAGTCATCAGTGCTGTTTTGTCAAGACTTTTTAGATGCTTTTTACTTACCGTCCATCAGTCAGTCTTCTTTTCGGTCTGCCTGTCCATCAATCGCCATTATTTTTCAAATCAGCTATTCTTTGTCAGACCAATCTGGAACTTGTTAGGCAGGTTGTTATAACTGAGATGCTGCTGATACAAATGTAAACACATCATTGGACTTAACGGTTCTTCTTTTATCTGGGTCAGTGTTCAAGCTATGATAAGTGGTTTACCGTTATCTTACAAATTGTAATTATTGAAACAAACAATCCCCTGCAAACAGTCTTTTTTTTCCTTTTTATACAACTCCTCCTCCAGCTCTACTCCAGAATGATTTCCAATTATCCCCTTTCTAATTTACTGGTGCTTGCATGCCTAGCAAGGGCCACGTTTTAGCCACTGAGGCCTTTGGTGCCAAGAAGAGGGGGGAAAAAGCCAAGGCATCATGTTTGCCAGCACTGAGCCATGGTGAGACAGAGAGGCAGGCAACGATAGGCCGGAGAGACACACAGACACTTGAACACACACATTTTCTGGCACTGGCTGCATCTTGTTAGCACAGGCTGTTGTATTTACATCCTGACTGTTCCTGCCCTCTCTCCTCCTCACTTTACTACAGTGACAGGATAGTCTGCTTCACAACAGCACGTCTGTTTGGTGTGTCTAACTGCTATTTCCTCCCTTAAATTAATATTACATGCAAAGAAAAAAGTTGAGCATGAATGAGGAAATAGTTAATCTTCCAAATCATTTTAGTACATAGTTTAAAAAACGAAAACCTTTAGCTGGAAGGAACTCAAAGACTGTGAGAAATATCCTACTTAAATCCACATTAAAATATCTGAAATTAAGCTTGTTTTATCAATTTTATTGATTTTTGTAATTACATTATGTCAAATGTTTCTGTAAACATTAAAATTCTGAGAAATCTTAAGTTGTTTTTTTTTTTTTTTTTTTTTAATATAATGACCTATTTCATAGTTCATTAGTTGCGTCTGTGTGATTTCCTCTTTGCGAATATTAATCTTTAACATGACATGCATCTGTGTCCTTAGAATGAAGTGACATACATTAAATACATGTCACTCTACATTATGTAAATACAACTTTAATACCTCCTTTATTACCTCCTCTGTGAATATGATATCTCCCTGAGATATGTTAACATTTTGACCGGCAGTTGTGGGAAAACCAACAACTCCCACAAGCTCATGCTAGTTTATTGTGTCATTTACTAGTATTGTTATCATTATCCTTTTAATTAAAAGACCCACAGTGGCAGAAATTAAATAATGTGCATCTAAGCAGTTTATAAGTGTAACATAAGCAAAGAAAACAGGCTGGAAGTTGCACATCATCTACACCACAGGTGTCAAACATGCAGCCCGGGGGCCAAATCCGACCCACCAAAGAGTCCAATCTGGCCCGCGGGATGAATCTGTGAAAAACTGCAAAAATGACACTTAAGATATTAACTATCAATGGTGTCAAAATCATTTTAATTCAGGTTCCACATACAGACACATACAGTCCATTAAGATTTCAAGTGGATCAGACTAGTAAAATATTATCATAATAACCCATAAATAATGACAACCCCAAATTTTCTCTTTGTTTTTTGGTGTAAAAAAGTAAAACTACATGAAAATGTTTACGTTACCAAACTATACATTCACAAAAGATGTGAATAACCTGAACAAATATGAACAAATGGAAATCTCTTAAGGAAAGTAAATGCAATTTTACTAATATTCTGCTTGTTACTAAATGCTTTGTGCGATTATAATGCACATGCGTAAATGATAAACTGATAAACCGAGGCATAATATTGTTAAAACTGCACTTGTTTTTCTTAAGACAATTCAAGTTGTTCATGTTATTCAGATTTTTAAGGAAACTCTGTAGACGTAAACCTGATCATAATAGAATTTTACTTTTTTTTTTACTGTAATTATTTTACTGGTCCGGGCCACCTGAGATCAAATCAGGCTGAATGTGGCCCCTGAACTAAAATGAGTTTGACACCCCTGATCTACACCATCATACAGTGTATAGAAATATATGTGAATTTATATGTGAATTGACTGACAGCGCACAGGCGTGTAACATAAGCGTAAAAATGGAGTGTAGGAGGACAGTTTCAAGAGGACATGGCTGAGATGATTGTGATAGGAAGAGAAGTTCAGCAGGGGAGATGAGATGAGAGGAAGAGAAGTGTCACAAACGATACGGGTTCTGACCTTAGGAGCCTTAAGCAGTGCAAAGCATGACAACCTGACCAGTGTGGTTTGTTTTAGCACTTGTGACTCACACTTCTGAGTCACATTAATGACACCTGTAGACAGACTTCACTGTCAAACAAGAGTATTTGATAAAACTAGAAAAAACAACGTTGTAAAAGTTTTTGAAGATCATAAAGGTACAGGAACATCTCAACATAGTAGCAGCTGCAGTTTTTGTGGTTATGTGTTTTATATGTGAAGCTGAATTGGATCTTTTTGCATTATATAATTTGATTTGTTTTAAGTTTAAAATGAATATTGATTTGTGATTTTTGTTTCAAAATTAACAGTAAAGTGACTCCATTTATTTTCCCAGTGTGGCTATAAAGTCTAAATGTGTGTACTTGAAACTGTATGGCTTTTTATTATATATTATGTGTGAGTGTGTGACTTATAAAATATTATATTTAGGATGACTAAAGGACTGGAAGTGGGTTTCAAGAATTTTTAATACCTAAGATGCAGTTCCTCATTGACAGAAGAAAGGAAACCAAATCAAAACAAACCTACTGTTGGGAATGTCACACATGCAGACAGATTATGCAGTTGAATGTGGATACAGATGCAGACAGAAAATGCCCTTAAACAAAATGTCTCTCTCTCCTTAATCCCTGGGCTCAGAGTATATATAGACTCTGTCTCACACTTCTGCTTTTGTGTCAAATCATTTTAAAGGCACACGTGAATGCACATTTTTGCTGATCTCTCTCCTCTGGCAGTTTTCTTTCACCTGACAGGGGAATATCGGTCCACAAAAGACTAATCCTGACACTTTCAACAGAAACACTTAGGTCGCTGTTTGTCATTTGTCAATTTTTTGTTGTGTAAAAGATTTATTTATAGAGCTGAATTATTCATTGTTCCTTTCTCCTTTATTTATCCCCTTAATGTTTGCTCTAGAAGCGTTTCATCTTACATAAAGTGACAGTCTCGTAGCATTGTTTGAGGGTTAAAAGTACTTCTCTCACAACAGCGTCACCCTTATTTAGCCTCGCCTCCCACATTTCCTTGCTTATTTTGGAATTAAAGCCAAAAATCTTCTGGTCTCAAGCCTATTTGTCCAAGCTTAAGGCTATCACCACTCACACAACATTTTGTTTCATGACTCAGATGAGAATTACATCAACACATGTGCATGGACCCCAGGGATGGTGCACACAGCACAGTGAACCTTAGTGGTGAACATCTTTATCGGTGAGACTTTTATTAGGACAAAAATCTTTCTTGGCTTGCAAAGGAGCTGATGCTGTGATGTTCTGCTTACAGTCTAGTGCATTGTAATTAAGTTGGCCACTCAGCAACACTCATCAATGAGAAAGGGCAGGGACGCCAGACTTTAATTTTACCAAAAGCTTTTGCACTGAAAGGTGACTTGAAAAAGGACAGCCTTATTAAAATCTTGTTTTACATGACTTATATGGTATTTGATGCATATAAAATTGTTATTCCATTGCAACCACCTACCATCAGACATATTATCAAGAACCTTTTGACAAGATGCTTAGTCTCATCTGCATACAATAATAGGCAAAAATGCCTATTGTTCTATAGGGTGTCCCAAAAAAAATGTACATCATTTGAGATGTCCATATCGATGGCCAAAAAACAAAACCTCCTATCTGCAAATTTTTAGATTTTGAGTTTTCACATTAAATGGTGAGAACACGGATGACTCCACATTTTCAGTCTATTTGCAAGATAATCCCGCCCTTTCTTATGACATGAAGGTCACCTGACAACAACAACAAAGACCATACTATAATAAAACTAAACCATCAATCAATCAATCAAATTTTATTTATATAGCGCCAAATCATAACAAAAGTTATCTCATGACACTTTACATATAGAGTTGGTCAAAACCAGATTCTAAGCCAATTTACAAAAACCCAACAGAATCCTCCAGGATCCACGTTTTTTTTGTTTCCTGAAAAAAGGGATTTTTTCAGATAAGAGGTTTTGTATAGTGGCCATCGATATTGGAGTGACTACATGGTCAGGAGAAATGATACTTAATAGGATTTAGGGTAAACCTAACCCTAACCCTAACCTAAATCTGCTTTCCTGTTGGTGCTTGTTTACTTCAATACACAGAACACCTTTTCTGTCGGAGTAAACAGCATGTCTATTCCTGAAAGCAGAACACTAAAAATAATTACACTTTGTTGAGAAAATAGAGCAAACTAATTTTAAACAAATTATTAGGTAATGAAATGATGTCAATTTTTTTTTTTTTTTTTTTTTTTTTTGGGACACCCTGTATATATATTTATATGGTGTTCATGTAAAATTCTGTAAAATCAGTTTGTTTTATTAGCAGTGAAACACACAGTAACCCATTAATTGGAGCAGCAGAGGTTTTGACAAAGCTGATAAAGTAACAGATTATTTATTACCTACTTTCCAGTTTAGCTCAATCAATCGTTTGTTAGACTGATCACACCAGTATTATATTTCAACGTCTCTGGATGATGGGGCAGTAAATGATAAAAAAAAATAAATTACACAAAGTAATAAAAGAGGGTGGAACGGACGCTAACCTTGAAGAAGGGCAGGCTTTGCCTCACTATATTTAGTGACACTAGCCAAGTTCTCTATCTGTACTATAACATTTTTAGATCTTTCTTGGCAATCATTGTGAGTGCAGCTTGTCCTAGGTTTCCAGCCATTGATTTGCAGATTTACAGGGTGATAATGTTAAGCTTGTTGGCAGTAGCTGGTGTTGAGTCACCTCCAGTGACCATCAAGCTTCTTCAATTCTGCTTCTTTACCCTTTCTCTCACTACATCCCACATCTTCCTGTCCATTATTCCTCATCTTTTATCCATCTTCTCTCTCCGTTTCCTAACCTCTGTCCCTGTACTGTACATCCTTCCATCCTTTCTCCTTATTCTATATGTCATGCCCTACTATATGTCCTCTGCCTCTCCTCCTTTCTATGCTGGGCTTAGTCTAAATTTAGGTGGTTAAAACCCTCATAGGATCCTTTCTCTTAATCAAAGATCTGCTCTGACCTTTCAAACTCCCTGAGCCCTAGAAAAAAATCAGTTATATGACCAGTCTTATCTCAATATCTATTTGCTATTTGAAGTTTTCAGTGTGTCTTTTTTCAAGGTTTTTTTTTTTTTTTTTTATGTAGTTTGCTGAATTTGCTGAATCTGAGCTTATTCAGTCATGTATCAACTTGTATATGTTAGAGAGTGTCAGATAGGAAGAGAGACCAAGTTGTCATTTTCTGTCTCAGGCATCCCATGACTTTTATCTGAATATATGATTTTCATCACAGTGTTACCTCTGTGGGTGCTGGTGTGTCAGCTCTGCAGTATCTAAACACAGCATGTCCTTGTAAGATGGTTATGTGAGCAAGTGACTTTGCTGCTTTTATGAATCATCTGTACACAGGCATGCCACATTTATTTGAGGGCTGCAGTCGGAAAGATTGTTATGTAAAAATACACTTATCTTATTAGTGTTAATTATGAGGTAGGACTGCAACGATATAATGCACTGTCCTCATTGACTCAGTAGGCGGGTTTTCATTTGAATGAATAATGTGCCTTTTGAAATTTGACACTGAAATGGAAGTGGCAAAACATGAGTAAAATTTCCAGATTTCACAAAGAAGTGTTTTTTGCTCACTTGAGTCAGTTTTTGGCCTTATTTGTGGAAGTGTAAATGTGCATAGAGGGAATGGAAAACCTATTTGGAATACATTTTGACGTAGTGAATATTTAACTCCCATGACTGATCAGATGGCTGCTCAGCTTTTTGCTACGTCTTTTCAGATATTACAATTAAGTGTAAAACATGTCTAGTACAGTAGGTTATGTGGACTGATGAGGACACTGAATTATTCCTTTTGTCTCATCTGTGAAAATGAAATTAGCTTTTTGTCATGATCCAGCTCAGAGGAAAGACAAAACATGGAGACCACACAGCAGTCTTTAAAGTAAAAAATAAACTTAAAAATGGAATCAATATGGAAGGTAGTTCATCCGTAATGTGTGGATGTTTGAAAGTGTGTATGTATGATGGCGATGTAGAGCAAAAGTTAATTAAGTGGTGCCAGGCACAACAAACCCTGCCCCTCGAACAAATTGTAGCTTATTTTAGTATCGATTCAGCTGATGTCATGATGTCTATGCATGTCGTGATGTCAGCATATCAACCGCCTCTTTATATGTGCCAATTTTAAAGTACTTTTTTTTTTAAATTACGTTTTTTATAGATATTTGAAATTTTGCCCATTATAAGTAATGGGAGAAAAAAAAAAGATTTAAAAAATTCGTAAAAAATTTGAACTTTGACCTACTTTTCCCAAAATGTTATGACATCTATTGTGGGTGACTGGCAATCTATAAGGCCAATTTGGTATGAATTCAACCAAAAGTTTTGCTGCTACAAACATTTGAAATGTTGCCCATTATAGGTAAATGGGAAAAAAAAAGATCTAAAAAAAATTCGTAAGAAATTTGAACTTTGACCTACTTTTCCCAAAATGTAATCAGATCTATTCTGGATCACTGGCAATCTATAAACTTATTATGGTATGAAGTCAACCAATAGTTTTGCTGCTGGAGTGTTTCTTTTTTTGTTAACAAACAAACTGAACCAAAGACAGTACCCCTTGCCTCCCCTTCAGGGGGCAGGGTAACCAGCCAAAGTCTAACCAAACCAAACCAAACTAACCAGGGAGGTGGGGAGGGTAGGGGAGGAGAAAGTGACTTACAGCCCAGATACCTCTATATATAGAAAAGAGCTCACAGGATTCCATTTGTCAGCCATTCCTGTCAATAGGCCACTAACCAGATCCCAGGAAACTACAAACCCAAACTGGAGCTGAGGCCTGGTACTATCACACAATTTAGATGGAAAACAACAACAGACTCCTGCACCTCCACCTGCTTGCAAATACAGAGCTGCCCATTTTATTCCCTCTAAACCAGTTTATAGAAATGCACATTATTTGCATATGAATTTTTAGAGTTTTTCAAAAGTGACTTCAAATTCACTTCAGATTTTAAGAAAAAGCTGTGTCCGTTTTTTTGTGAAATCAGGTGCAGCTATTATCTGAATGACTCTTTTTGGTGCTCGGAGCTAGACTTGAGATGTCCATGTATCAACATTAAGTTATATTAAAATCCCTTTAAAATCCCAGGATGGGTTTTTCCAATGCCATGTGAAGAGGTGATTGAGTTGTGCACAGTACTGTAGCCATGGGAAACACACTGCCCCAGTGTGTTTGGGACAAATAAAAGCTTTAAGTGGGCCTTCTGCGATGTGTCGATAATGTCAGTGATGATTGGGTTCTGAAGTGGCTGCGGCTGACCGACTGTCTGACTGAGTGGGTTTTCAGCATTTCCTATCAGCGGCCATCTCTTAAGCTCTCTGTGTCTGCTCTCTCTGGTCTAACTGATAGAGCCATCAAGCTGGAGAAACTCCCATCTCACATCCTCCCCACTGGGGCTATAGGGAGGGGTCATGGTGATAACACCTGTTTGTACACACACATGCACATATAGTCACATCTGTGCCCTGTCCATCATCATGTCGGAGGGTTAACTGGATTTCTGTCAAGCTGAGTAACGTAACTCACTAATGTCAGCACTCTTGGGGTGGAAGGCGCATAGCCCTGTATGTTTTGTTTTTCTTTTGCTTTCATCCTTGTGTTTTCTCTTGTATCTCACCCTGGAACAGTTTGACTTTTCAATTGTCTCTCTCACCATCATTTTTCCACACAGTCTAAAACATTCATCCAATCCAGACATCTTATCTGCATTTTTAGGGTTGTCTTACTTTTATTTTAGTCTAAACTTCCTACTGTTTAAACGCAACATGACACATTGTCTCATGCCTTATTTACTCTGGTGTTGTTGCTGCGACATTCTGTCCTCCTTCTCCCCACTTGCATTCTTCCCTCCCCTCTTATTTTCTCTGTCTCTGCTTGGAGAGCAGTGGCTTGTCTGCTGCATGGCTTAACATGCATGCTGCGATCTTCTCTGAAGCCTGAATTTAGCATAAACCCTGCTGTTAAGCCAGGCGAAGGCATTCATGAGGAGGGCATTTCAGAGGAATGCTAGAGCATGGGATTTCTTGGTCAAATGTGAAATGAGGTGTTTACCTCACAGAGGATGCTCTAAAAAAATGCTGACTCTTACCTCTTCACAGAATGTGTGCATGTGTGTGTCCGACTGTATGTGTGCTCCCATTATTCCATCATGTTCTAGTGCTGCAGTTGCAATTTTTTTCAGCTATATTGTGTGTTTCTTTTTATCACGACATGTTGATTCTTTATCATTGCTTTTATTTCTGAGTTTTGTACGTGTAATATCATGACCCACAGAAATACCAAAATTGTTGCGGATTACCAATTTCGTCTCTAATGTTTTTTGCTTTTTTTCTCTGTTTTTATGAAACAGTATGTATCCAAATGCTATTGATATTACACAGATACATACCCCTCAACCCTGTGTCCTTTCAAGCACAGTTTCTCTGTTATATCTGCTATGTGCATGTAGTGTTTGCACAACTCACCCAGCCCTCTCTGACATGCTTTGGTAAACCCCTGTCCCATTACCATGCATTATGCATAGACCTATCTCGTAAGTCCCATAAATGTAAAAGCACCCCTTGAAATAGAAGAAGTTACACTGTTCCCATGTCATCCTAGCATTTTAACTATATTTTAAAACACACTTTTTCACATTTTTAACTTTGATCTTAATTCTCTTTGTTGTGAAGTCATTTCATGCAATTTAGTCCTGGTTCAGAATTTAATTCTTCAGACAGATGTATAACATGCCTGTCAATTAATATGCAAAGCCAGACATATTATAGTGGTAGAAAACATGTTGCTGGAAAGATGTTTAAATAATTAACATTCATTACTCTGCCAGGGTATTGTTTTCATTCATGTCTGTGTGTGAGATATCTATAACTCATGAATGGATGCATAAATCTTCACTTTGAAGGATTAAGTTAATATCTAGAATATCTAGAAGTAATTATACTTTGGTCCATTTAGCTGAAGAAATGTTGCCACACACAGTCTACAGAGTTTGGATCACTAATTTGTTTCTGTCTTTGTCTTACAGAAAGAATGGCTTTGCCTCAACTGTCAGACCCAAAGAGCCATGTCGGGTCAGCTGGGAGAGACATCACCTCCAGCCATGGCTTCCCCAAAGAAACAGCCACCTGCTCCTGTTCCCCCTACAACCCCTACCCCTGCCTCTGTAGATAGCAAACCTGTAGTAGAAGCACCAGCACCTGACACCAAGGTAGTACCCACAACCCCTCCCACATCTGAGAATGCCAGTGTTAAATCCCCACCTCCTATTATTAGTCCTCAGGAAACACAGCCAAACGAACAAAAACAGACACTGCAGCAAGAATCTCCAGTTTCAGAAAGTGTAGTTGAGAGTACCCCTGAAATATCAGCAGCTCAGCAACAGCAGAGCAGCTCAGAGAAAGTAGAAGACTGTCCAAACCCAGAGACAGAGCCAGCTAATTCTGAGCAGCAAATGCAGAGTGTCAGTGCCAGTGAAATCCCAGCAGTTGAACAAGAGCAGAAGAGCTCAGGGGACGTAGAAGACCACCCTAACCTTGAGACAGAGCCGTCTAACACTGACCAACAAATGAAGATTGCCACTGTCAGTGAAATTCCAGAGGTTCAGGAACAGCAGAACCTCTCAGAAAAAGTAAAGGACAGTCATAATCCAGAGATAGAGGAGTCATCTAATGCTGATCAACAAACACAGAATGTCACCATCAGTGCAGATGTTCAGGGACAGCAGAACAGCTCAGAGAAAGCCACAGAGGACCATCCTATCCCCATGCAAAGTGAGACGCAAAATCTATTGAATACAGCTTTAGACAATACAGCCCTCACAGAGACAGAGCCAAATCCCAAGATTAGTCAGGTTGAAGCAGCAGCTCCCTCCAAAGATAATGAGAAAGTGGGGGCCACTCCAGAAAATCTTTTAGAAGTGACAGCAGTTTCAGATGAGCCAAAGCCTGCCTCAGTTCCTGAAGTTGCCACACAGGAAATTAATATTCAGCCTTGTCCAGTGCTTGACCATATATCTACAAATGTAAAGGAGGACAAAGTAATAGAAGGGGAATTTATTCAGACAAATGACAAACCTCAAGTTAATCCACCAGAGCAAACTCAAGCAGATACAGCTGTTAATGTTGACAATGCAATGTCATCAAAATGTGAAACTGAAACCTTAGCATCTGACATCAAGAATGAAATTAATGCAGAAATGAAGACACTGTTAGAACCAACAACAGAGAAGGGACAAACAGCAGAAAATGCTCCCCATCCTCCAACTCAGGCTGCCGAGAGTTTAACTCCTGTAGTGCCTGTTGACAAAGATGAGGTCCTGAAAAGTGATGAAAAAGTTAGCGATAACGTTATTGTTGAAGGTGAAACAGCTAAACAGGAAATACTTCAAAATAGTACAGTGGAAACAACAGTTGAAGTAAAACCAGTAGGGGACATTACTGAGGGGGAAGCTTGTGGAAAGGAAACTACTGACAAGAGTGCGATTGAGAAGACCGGAGCTGAGGATAAATCATGTGATGGAAAAGGTTTTGAACAGGATGGAGCTCCGATGAATGCAGGTACAGAGAAGGTTACTGAGGTGACAGCTGTAGAGAGAGGAGCTTTTAAGGAAGAGGAAACTAAACAGATAACAGTTGAAGAAAATAACCAGGCACTTCCTGGAGAGGAAGTTAATAAAATACAATCAAGTCCAGCACCCTCATTAACTAAAACAGAAGACATTAGTCCTGTAATAGAGAAAATAGATGCTAAAGTATTGGGAGAGGAAGTTCCGACTATAAAAACTGATGAGCTATCATCAGTTGAGAAAAAACACTTTGAGACAGCCTCACGGCCAGATGAGTCAGAGGCCAATGAAAAACCTGTGCGTGAAGCAGACATTTCAGCACTCAATGTGGAAAAGCAGACACCTACATGTGTAGTGTTAAAAGCAGAAGGTGAACCTGAGAAAGCAGAGGTTGGAGGTGTTCCGAGTTCTCCTGATTCTAATAGGCAAGAAAAGGTGAATGTCAAAGAACCAATTCAAAGTTTACCACCCTCAGCTGTCAGCTCTGAAACACAAGTCACGCATGAAGCCTGCGAGGAGAAACTCATACATGGCGAGGCAGACTCTGGCTCAGGAAATGCAAATAGTACTGCTGAAAGTCAACATGAAGTAAAGAAAGATCTGTCAACTCCAACAGGCTGTGATGCAAAACAGCTCGAGAATGTCACTGAGCAAAAAGTGTCACTCACAGAAAACGATGAAACTTTTGACAAAAAAGCGGTTGAGTCTCAGCCTGTTGCCGGCAACATCGAGGAACCTAATTCAGCATCAGAGCCTAACGTAGTCTGTGATAAAAACAGCAGCGCAGATTTTGATGCAGGAGACAACACAATAACAAAGAATGTGGAAATACCAAAGACAGTTACTGAAAATGGAGGTTTGTCTGTATTAGATGCTTCTGCCCCTGTAGCAAAACCTGATTCCCCTGTCTCTGAGCAGAACAGTGGCTCAAAGGAGGAAAATACTAACATGGAGGAGAAAGTGGAAGATAAGCCTCTGGTAAAGCTTAGATGAAGATGCAGTAACGTGACCATAGCACAGTTTTTGGTTTTTTGGTTTTTTGACATTCTGTTGTATTTGATACATGAGTCAATGCACATAAGAAATCACTGATAGAGGAAAATAGAGGATAAACTGGCTCTATACACCATATAACAGCTGAACCTTTGTAGTAATTTTTAGTGCATTTAGTTTTCATTTTCAAATATTATGGTTTCTGTAGGTACTAAGTGTTAAATTGAACCATTTAAATGTAACTAAATTAAATTAAATGTTACCTTTTCCACATAAATTAAAGTGATGCAGCCCAGTCGAGTAGCTTTTAGCTAGGTGATTTACAGAACCTTAGTATGCAGTATATTCATGGTTTGCATTATTATATGTATTTGTGAAATATCCCATTTTTGGTCACATTTCCACGATGTATGTGCACACACATATGATGCATATTTGTCTCAAACAACCAATATATTTGCAGTGTTTTATTGTAGTCTCAGGAAAGAGTATAATGGTGTTCTTTTTCAATCTACAGGTAAAAACGATGGAGACATTGAAGGAGCCCGGAGAGACAGAGATGGTTGCCAAGGTGGGCAGTCCCACCAGCCCCTCAGATTTGGCAAAACTAGAGAGCACAGTTCTTCCCATTCTTGAAGCACAGGCAAGCACACAGCCTAAGCAGGAAGAGGCAAAGTCCGTTGACACTCCGAAGACAAGGCGTAAATTAGAGGTACTTCCTCTCTCACCGGACTCGCCTAGCTCAGAAGATGACAAGGAACTGTCAGACAAGAATACCAAAGGAACAACAAAGAAAAAGCTCCTTATGCCCACAGATGTCAGGGCTGATTCACTAGATGATAGCAGTGAAAGCTTTGGAAAAGAGAGTCCTATGTCAGGGGAGGATGAGGAATTTATACGAAAACAGATCATTGAAATGAGTGAGAATGAGGACGCTTCTCCCTCTGATGAGGAAAACCTTATGCGGAAAAAGATCAGAGAAGATAAGAAGAAACAAACTGAAGAGAAGGAAACAGAATCTGTTGAGAAGAGTGTGTCAGGAAAAGCCAGGCGTCTTACTAAGAAAACCACTATAAGCCCAGATAATGAAGAAGATGTGAAAATCCATGGCTCATTAGATAAACCTGATATAGATATGGAGGAAGGAAAAGAACCAAAACAAGAAGATAGTCAAAGTGGCACTGCAGTTCGTAAATTCCAAACTATGGAGCTGAATGCAACCAGCAGTCCGATGCGGATACCTACTGCCGATGGAGAACCAGAGATGGAAAGCCTTACAGACTCGCCAGATGATCGGTCTAGAGGTGAGGGATCATCCAGCCTACACGCATCCAGCTTCACTCCAGGTACATCTCCAACATCCCTTTCCTCACTGGATGAAGACAGTGACAGTAGTAGTCCTGGCCATATTCGCTCTGGTGAGGGTAAACAACAGAGGAAAGCCAAACACAGACAACCTGGCCAGGTGCTGCCAACTATTGAAGACTCTTCTGAGGAAGAGGAGTTACGTGAAGAGGAAGAGCTGCTCAGGGAGCAAGAGAAACAGAAGGGCTCAGGGAAAAAATCAAAGAAAGACAAAGACGATATTCGATCCCAGAGGAGAAGGGAGCGTCCAAAGACACCTCCAAGTAACCTTTCTCCAATTGAGGATGCTTCACCCACTGAAGAACTGAGGCAAGAAGCTGAAATGGAGGAAATTAGACGATCATCATGCTCTGATTTCTCCCCAAGTATTGAATCAGATCCTGAGGGTTTTGAAATCCATGCCTCAAAGATTGCAGCAGTCCAAAAGACCTACCAACTGCCTACATCTGTATCTCTTCACTCCCCAACTGATGATCAAAGCATAAATAAAACAGAGAAAAAACCTCTCAGATCTGCCGACGAAGCTTATGAGGAAATACTGCTGAGGGCCAAGTCTCCAACAACTGACAAAGGTGAAATCCAATCAGAAAAGGAGTCCCTTTATGGAGGCATGCTCATCGAAGACTATGCCTATGCATCTCTTATTGACAATTCTGCTTCTGATCAGGGAGTGCAAGGGAAGATTGTTGTTCCAGCTCAACCAAAAAAGCTGAGGTCACCAGATGAAGTCTATGAGGACATGATAAAGAAGAGGAAGGAATTCATGCAGCTGGAGCAAGAATACCAAAATATGCAGCCAAAACAAGTAACCACTAATCCTGAAATTGTTTTACAAGCTGCTGAGAATATCCCCAACAACAGTAGCACAGTAACATTAGGTAAAGATGGGAAGCCATTGTTGGATGCTGAAACTGCCTATGAAGAGCTTATGAAAAGAGTGTTGACTCCTGGAACCAGTCCAACTCAGCAGGAGCCAGATGCGGAAACAGTTGCACCTAGAAGGGCACTCCACCCAATTCCAGACTTAAAAGTTACACAGTGTTCATCAGGAGAGCTGTCCTCTGATGATGAGAGTATGTTAAAAAAAGAAGAGGAGCCTTCTGCAACATCAGACCAGGGACCAGCCATAAGTGATCCTGTTACAGCCAATTATGTGTCTGCTCCATCATCTGACTATGATCAGCAGCCTCAGACCGCCATCACTTCATCTTACACTGATGTTGTGGACTTATCTGGTGTGCTCCCACGAACATCAGCTCCTGTGATGACTAACGTATCACCCTTGCCCACAGTTCCCCAGTACACACCCAGTATTCCCAGTGTGGTGTCCACTGCCCCACCTGTTCCCCCCAAGCCAAGTGTCTTGCGCAGGGCTAATTCTCAGGAAAAAGCAGATGTACCTGTTGCACCTCCACTGCCTCCCCCTACTGCACCAAAACCTACCGTTTTCCCCAGAAAAGCTCCAGTTCCACTTCCATCTCAGGCTACAGCATCTCCAGGAAGGCCGGAGACAGTGGCTATGACTATGGCCCAAGGTTCACCAACAAGACAACCAGTTACACCAACATACAAACCTCATGTTCCACCTCCTGTTCCCCCAAAACCATCTATTCATGTAGGGGTTGGAGAGGGCCACAGACCAGCACATGGGGTGAAACCACCAATTGCACCAAAACCTGGCTCACAGCCACCTTCACCAGCCCATGCTCCACATCCACCAAGACCTACTATGCTTCCTACTGGCCCTGCCGACACAGTCCTAAATCTGAGCCCCTCTTCTGAAAGTAAGCCATTTCAACCATCACCAAAGTCTCCTACTTCTCCAAGATATGCCAGTAATCTTCGTGACACATATGTGGTCATCACACTGCCATCTCAACCAAGCTCTCCAGTAGATAGTATTTCAACCCAAGCTCCATCCAGTCCCGGTCCAGCATCTCCTTCACGCCAACCTCAGCCTGCAAGTTATCACCAACCACCACCTCAGTCATATCCACAGCAGCATCCACAGCAAAACATCCCTCAAACAACCAGGGTTCCTCTGGCTTACACACGAGTGACAGAATCCATAGAAAGCCAAGAGATCTGTGGCCCAGAAAAACACGTGTCTAGTTCTTGTCATATAATTGAGGCTATATCTGCATCAGCACAGCCACCAGTGGTTATGCCTAGCCTTATCTCTCAAGTTGTCACCACTGAAGTCCAAAGAACTACTGTCTCTGTTGTTCATGAAAGGACACCACCCCCAGTGCCAGCCCCAAGGGCAAATGGTGTCCCTGTCTCAATGGAGAAACCGAAGCCCCAGTTACCACCACAAAATGGACAGGCCTTCCAACCTTGTGAAGTGGTAGATCTCAGGACTATGAAGGTGGACCTAGAATCAGACATGAATGGTGTAGATCTGTCTGCTGGCCCAGACTCAAGACGCCAGTCCTTTGCACCTGATGTTAATCGTCACACCAGTGCAGTGCAGTCCCCTGTGGTTAACCTCAGCGCTGAATCTTCCACTGTTTCTGTAGTGACTGACAGCATTACCATTGTAACCTGTGCTGCCACAATTCAGCGATGTGATAATGGAATCACCTCTCAGGTGTCTACAGTGCCCCTGCAGCTGACAAAAAATAAAGCTTTTGAACCTATTTCTCAAATAATATATCGTCCAATTGATTCACAGCCATCTACTCATACTAGCACAGAAATCCCTGTAAATCTTTCAATTGGATCAAGCACAGGTGGAGGACTCTTCCAGACTGCTCCTGTCACTATTGCACCAACATCTGTTGCAACATGTGTGGCTAATGGATTAGCTACAGGTACATCTACAGTAGCAGGAGCCGTTGACCTTACTACAACAAAACCATTCAACACTGTGGTCTCTGTTGATGCTGTCTCTACAGAAGTAGTCACATCTGTAATCACAGATGATGATGGCAAACCAGTGGATCTGACTGCAGGAAAACGAGCAGTCTGCTGTGATGTGGTGTACAAGCTACCATTTGCAGGAAGCTGCACAACTCAGCAACCCACCACACCCCTTCCTGAAGATCGTTTTGGTTATCGTGATGACCATTACCAGTATGATCGGACACCTTATGGCATGAGAGGGTTTGGTGGAATTAAACCATCAATGTCGGACACAAACCTGGCAGAAGCTGGGCTATTCATTTATAAGAGTAAGAACAGCTACAATTTCAATGGTACCACAGAAGGTGCAGTAGATCTTACCTCAACCAAGATTTCTGATGCAGGTCAGTGGAGTGATATTGCAGATCTCTCTCTTAAATGTCACTTTGAGCTGCCTCCACTCATTCATGGCTAATGTGGCAGTTTTGGCTTTTTTTGTTTTGTTTTGCATGGACAATTCTTTTTTTTTCTTTGTTCTGTGATAACATTTTTGCATGTGCCTGCATGCTGTTACCGTCCATATTTTTTTTTTGCTTGTTGCATTTCTCAGCATTGTTTTTCTCACCCTTTCCATTTTTTAAAAATATGGATACAGCATGGTTGTCTTCATCATTAAATCAGCCTGCATTATTTCAACTCAACTGATATTTTTGACTTTTAACAGGTGAAGCTGTTGACTACTCTAAGAAAGGAGCATATGCAGGATTGACAATACCACCTTATTCCCAAGCCAGAGTCACAAGTGCTGTTGGTACTCTTTTTGGTACAAGCAATGTCTTGAGGTCATCAAATGGGGTGGTCTATTCCTCTGTTGCAGCTCCAATCCCATCTACATACGCCATTACCACCCAACCTGGGTCAATCTTCAGCACTACATACAACACCCTCTCAGGTATGCATACCAGTGACACAATGCCTTCACTCTCCAACCTTCAGAACTTGCCACTCACTCGGTCGCATAGTTTCCTTTCCACTATTTCCACTATGGAAACAGAAGAACACGGAGATGCCCCATTAAATCTAGAAATCTCTAGAGGCGGTACTGTGACTACTGCTGATGGTGTCACCACTGGAACAACCTCACTGTCCTTGGACACTTACACTGATGCATCCCTGGAGGCCATAGCTGCCTCACTGGAGGCTCTGTCCTCACCCATGGTTCCTGGGGATGGCCAGTATCAAGCAGAACGTGAAAGACTAGAAATGGAGAAACTCAAACAACAGCGTCTGGCTGAAGAATTAGAATGGGAGCGTCAGGAGATTCAGCGGTTCCGTGAACATGAACAGCTCCTGGTGCAGAAGGAGCTTGAGGAGCTGCAGGCCATGAAACAGCAGATCCTAGCTCAACAAGAAGAGGAAAGACAGGCTCACCTTATGATGCAGAAAGAAACTTATGCCCAACAACAACAGCAACTTGAGCAGATTCAGAGACTCCAAGAGCAGCTTCGTTTGCAACTAGAGGAGCAAAAGTTCCGTCAGATGTATCCAGGTGGAGACGTACCAGGGCATGGTGTGCAGGAGGCACTTGTCTTAGGACCTGATGGGACAGTGCTGGCTAGAAAGATTACAGATAGTGGGTGTCAAACAGATGAAGAGGATGAGACAGTCAGCAAAGCTTACACAGCTGGGAGAAAGAAGAGAAGTGCTAAAAAGAGTGTTGACAGTTGTGTGCAGACTGATGATGAAGACCAAGACGAATGGGAAGCTCAGACCAGAAGCAGACAAAGTCGGCCACGCACTGCCAGGGGTGACAGGGGTGGGCAGTCAGACATGGCTCTTCAAGCCCACACAGAAATCTCAATACAAACTGACACAGAGGGGAATATTATAATGGAATCCAGAATGGAGCTCTCTGACTCTGAAAGGACCTCACCAAAGAAACGACCCACTCCTTTAGAAATAGGCCAGTCTCCTAACCTTAAAGCTGAGTCCTCCACACTTCAAGCTCACCCAAAATCTCCCAAAGTGCTCTATTCTCCTATATCCCCTTGTATATCCCCTAGCAAATCCCTTGAGTTTGTTTCCTATGAAAAATCACTTGGTGATACAAGTCCACAAAAGCTAAGAGGAAGTACAGAACCATCAAAAGCCACTCCTTCAAGTCCAAGGGGAAAAGCCATGCAGAGATCCATGTCTGATCCAAAGCCCATGAGTCCAACAGGAGAAGAGAGGGCAACATCTGGCACGCAGTATGGTGAAGGTTATACAGTGAGTATTACTTGTATCACATAAACTGACATACAGTATACGTACAAAAATAACACTGGCTAACAAAAACACAATTTTTTTTTTTTACCTTTAGAGGAAGCCCTGATAAATGTTTTGAATTACCCTTTAAAAAATGTGTTTCTGAGGTGTTGTGACAAAATAATGCCATTTTAGCTTTATTATTTCAGCTTTCCATAAAACAATCTATGTTTGTCATTGCTGTTACTTCAAAATACGACTGATCTGCTGACATACAACAAAATATACATTCAGAGCAGAAAATACATTATAAATTATACGCAATATTCGTTTAATTCTGAGTGATTATTCTGTTAATCTTATGTTATTTAGGTATTACTATTCCCTATAAAACTAAACCACATTTTACAGCGCAAACAAGGCCTTTACCTGTTACATTTACTCATGAAACATGAGCAGTATGATGGCTCAGTGGTTAACACTTCTACTCTACAGCAAGAGTTTATATTTTTTTTTATGTTTGCGTGAGAATGCGCGCACATCTTATAACATGCATGTCAGGTATTAAGAGTACAGATGTCATCTTCATTCATGGGGCTTGCTTTGGAGCAGATTTCCCATGGTTCAGAGTGTATGGTTCAGATTATACATTTGACAAAATAATTACTTATGAAATTCAGTAACATGGACATGTAATATGAGCCTAAGTTGTGTAGTCAGAATACTTTCCTGAGGGTGGAATATAATCAGATGTAGTTGTGCAGTTCTCAAGTCAGTTCAGTGCTTGAGATAGCAGTTGTATTAAATTTATTTGACAACCCTCTCTTCTTTTTCATCTATGTTCATACGAATAAGCACCAGAAAATCTTGAATTCTGCCCAGTTACTTTAAAAACTATGCACTTCGTATATACTGGGAAGTGTGTTACATACATACATGATGAAGTCTAGATTTAAATTCTAATTAAATGCTGGAAACAACAAACTGAAACAATTACATCAGCAAAAGATAAAAATTATATAGATTATAAATATAGATATTGATGATCTATTTTGGTATGTACTGAGACTTCTGCACATCATGAAGTGGTTCTGTCTGCACAGTTAAGTCTTGGCACCCATGTACATAAAAAAGGAGAAAATAAAGCTTGTAGGAAATATTGACCTCATAGTATGTCAAGAACTTCAGCAGCACTTGTAGTATGTAACTGCAAAGTGTGTGTGTTTGAGTGACACACTTTGACGTGTGACCTTTAACTTGGTCGCTTTTATCACTCTGATGAAGGCTACAAGCCTAACTTCATTGAGTTAGCTTTGATAACGACTTCATATACTACAAGGGCTACCAGACTTCTCTTGACTTCAAGTTTTTTCTCCTCCATGCATCTTGGAAGGAGGTGAAGTGGCAGAATCTTCCACTTTGTGTCTAAATCAGAAAATATTGACCCCTAAGAGAACTGTAGTGAATCTGTTGATGCATAAAAATGTTTTGGATGTGGCCACACATGTATGTCAAGTTTGTCTGTCCATTGATCCCCATCATGTTGAGAAAATTATATCACCAGAATAGCTTGACAGAATGCCTTAAAATTTGGACTCAAGGTTGCACTGAATACATATTGGTCACTAAAAGCCTAGGTTGGTATGACCACACAAATCATGTGTTTAATCATACATCAAGATTATGATGACAACATAGCTGGCATATCTGATTGAATATAGGGTACTTGTTTGGCCACGTTTACAAAGGCAAATGAGAAACATTTGAGGACAGGAATACATGCTGTATCTTACTGGAGACAAAAGATTTTCTATTTGAGGTTTTTGTTCCGAACTGTTTTACACAATGGTTAATACACTCATTTTCATTATTGTCTTCATTTGTAGTCATGACTGTAAATTTGCCATACAAAACTAAAATTAATCTTTTTTTCCCTTTTAACATTATAGAGTTATATAACTGAAAACATTGAAAATGCAGCATTTAAACAATTTATAGATTTTTTTTTTTTTTTTTTTTCTGCGTAATTAAGTCCAGAGAAAGTTATTTTTAAATTTGTATACAACACTACGCACATACTCACCAGACTCATTTACTTTGGAGATTAGGCCAAAACTTTTAAATTATTTTTTTTTTGTTTGATTTCCAGCAGGGCAAAGGCTCAGGTGGCACACCAACAGGCACTCAGAAGAAGGTGAAGAGGACCCTCCCCAATCCACCGTCTGAGGATGAGTCCACTACCAGTGGCCAGACTGCATACAATACTGG
Organism: Sphaeramia orbicularis; assembly: GCF_902148855.1. Taxonomy (NCBI): domain Eukaryota; kingdom Metazoa; phylum Chordata; class Actinopteri; order Kurtiformes; family Apogonidae; genus Sphaeramia; species Sphaeramia orbicularis. The sequence goes on along the minus strand of NC_043968.1, from coordinate 42,477,553 downwards.
TTCTGCTCGCCGAAGAATGTGCCGCAATTCCAACATGGCACGTGCCAAGATACTACAAGACATTGATCGTGAATTAGATCTGGTAGAGCGTGAGTCCTCTAAACTCCGTAAAAGACAAGCAGAGCTAGATGAAGAGGAGAAAGAGATTGATGCAAAACTTAGGTACTTAGAAATGGGCATTAATCGAAGAAAAGATGCTCTGCTAAAGGAGAGGGAGAAAAGAGAAAGGGCTTATCTACAAAGTGTTGCAGAGGACAGAGACTACATGTCAGACAGTGAGGTTAGTAACATACGGGAGACAAGAGGTGTGCATGGAGATGGAGAAGATGAGGAGATTGAAGGTCATGGTCTTGAACGCCCCAGGACAGCACCGCAGTCAGAGCTAGATGACTTTGTCCCACCTCAAACCAAGCACGAGTATGGGAAATATTCACAGTACCAATATTCACAAAGCCAGTACCAGCAATCTCTGTACCAGACTCCCCAATCCTACCAGTCACACTCTATCTACTCTTCTGTCCCCTCACTCACTAGCTCTCAGCAGCAGAGTTACCACCAGATGCTGCTACTGCAGCAGAAGGCTGCTAGACAAGCAGCTCTTCTCTCAGAACTGGATGCAACTAAATATGATGTCATCAGCCGCCAGCCTGATCCCACTTCATCAGCTTACCTAGGTGTCAAGTATGACAAATATGGTAACCACCTTGACCTCAGAGCCTTGGAGGTAGGAAGTATCGCGGGTACACCTATGTCAACTGTCTCTGATTCATATTACACAGATGTAGATCACCACACACCTAGGAGTTACATGCTACTGGAGGATGCTGCAGAGCTGGCTAAGGGCTCCACAGGTCTTTCATCATCGTATAGTTTGGCAGAGAGGGAGCTGGCTAAAGCAGAGAAGTTGCTACGAAGGAGTGCTGCAGATCTGGGGTCTACTGACTACTTAGGATCCACTTCTAGACTACATACCTTCGGAAAGACCCCTGATGAGGAGGATTCAATGGAGGAGCCCTATGAACTAAAACTCCTCAAGCAACAGCTCAAGCAAGAATTTAGGAGAAGCACAGGTGGTACTGAAAACTTGGAACAACTGTCAGGCCTGTCCCAACACTACTATACTCCCACCACTGGCATCTCTAGTTATTCCCAAAGACACTATCCAAAATCAGAAAAGTACAGTATCAGTCGACTTACATTGGAAAAGCAGGCAGCTAAACAACTTCCAGCATCCATGTTGTATCAAAAACATAAGACGCCAATTTTGGATCCTAAGATATCCTCAAAGTATTCTTCTATAACAGACGGCAGGGGCCTAGACACAGACTATACCAGCTATCTGGGGTCTACCAGTGGATCCCCCAGATCCAGTCGTCTCATGCAAGATGAAATTACCTTTGGCCTTCGTAAGAATATTGCAGAACAGCAGAAATACCTGGGGTCCACCTTGGGTGCTAACTTGGCTGGATCCTTAAACTTAGGTCAGAGCTTGGGTTTGGACTCTGCCTATCCAAGTGGTAGTCGCTCAAGACCATCATCCAGGCCTACATCTTGCTATGGTCTAGATTTATCTATCAAAAGAGACCCTTCTAGCTCATCTCTCAGGCTCAAAGGGGATGGTGAAGCATCCGGAGACGTACCAAGTTATCAAACTCCCTCTGGTCGCACCAAACCTACCAGTCTCCCTATTGTACAAAGTGGACGTGGTAGAATACCCATAGTGGCTCAGAACTCTGAGGAAGAGAGTCCACTGAGTCCTGTAGGACAGCCAATGGGCATGGCCCGTGCATCAGCAGGACCTCTTCCACCCATCTCCGCTGATTCAAGAGACCAGTTTGGTTCCTGCCTGTCCTTACAGGACTCTCAACAGCAGCAAAATATCAGGGAGGAGCCAACCAGGGGTAGGGGTTATGTGCTGCTGGATGATCTTCAGGGTACCATGTCAGATAGTGAAGGTAAAAAACAGACTTTTCACATTGCTGCATTTCTTATTGAATGCTTCATTTCTGGGAAGTCTGATTTTGGTTTATCTTGCATGCATTTAGTACTAATATACAAATTAATTAGTATTTGTCAAAAATTTGAAAAGTGCATGTGTTTCTCAGTTTTCATATGTTTAAGTTCCTTATCTTTGATGAATGTATCTTTAATTAATTTTCTTGTGTCACATACATTTGTTCAGTCTGTTGTGCATGCATGCCTATCTACTTCTTGTATGTCTTTTAGGTTTTGGTTGAATATATCTTGCATGCATTGTGTTTCTGTTTTGTTTGTAAAATAGTTGACATTTGTCCGTAATAGTTTATTGCATGACATTGAAGAGTATAACTTTATGTTACGTATCAAGTTCCATGTATAAAGTAAGAATTTATACAGTCTGCAAACCCTGCATGTTAAGAATATAAGGCTGCAATACCAGAATTACCCTTTAAAAGTCTAAAAGGGATTGATTTCTCCACACATACATTAAGAAAGTGCCTCCACCACTGGCAAAATCTATACAATCAGTCAGTTTAAATATTACCTTCGGCTAAATATTATTATTTATTGGGTTTTTTTTTTTTTTTTTGTCTGTGATGTGACTAGACAATGTGTCAACATGTTCCAAAGTCATATTTAAGTCTGATAATGTATTTTCTAAATGTGGTAATAATAGCAGAGTACACATCAAGAATTATTTTATGAAAATCTCTAAATAGCAGCATTTAAAGTAGGTTACTGTCCATTCAGAATTTAGCAGTAGAGGAGTTGTGTTTATTTTTGTATGGGATATTTGGTTGCAACACTAATATGTGCAAAATAAATATAATTTTTCACTTGCATGTTGTGTTTTGAATATTTGCCTGTACTGTTTGCATTATGAGAAGTCAGTGATGTCTTTTGTTGCATGTTATAACCTGTTTGTCCTTCTATCCACTATTTCATAAAGGTATTACTGCCTTAATCAAAAGTACATGTTCCTTCTTTCTCTGTTATAAACAGGTCAAAATCCAATTTTTTGAAAACTCAGTAATTCACCAATAGCACTAAAATTCACGTTAAGTTAAGATAGGGCAAGCCAACATTCTGTTTCACTGTTTATTCTTTTAATTAGTGTGAGGGTGTTATTCTTGTAGCTTACTTGGATTTTCTCTCCTTTTCACTCTACTTTTCTATTTGTTGAAAACACACTGAGCTGTCATCACTAGAGGAGAAAATTACATTTTATACGAATGTGTAAGTTAGCACAAAATCTGGCTCAATATCAGTTTAATTGAATTTAAATGTGGAATTTAGTTCAAATTCTAAAACCTTCAATTTTGGGCAGATAGTTTTTTTCACATACCAATATCAATGGGTTATTTAACTTTAGAAACCTTAACTAATGAGGTATGGTCCTTTTCCATTTACACAATAAGTTTACACAATCGGGATGCAAAATGGGCCAGTTTTAGTGGTGATTCTCAGACTCAGAGGCAAGTTATGTGATGTGTTTCAATATAACTAAAGTTTAATGATCCTAGCCCCGAGCTGTCTTCAATGCACTATAGTTGTTTGTTAGTGGATGAATATGGATCCCATCATTTTGCATTATAAACCCATTTGCCTTGATTCCAGCCCTAAGTGATTCCCTGATGGCTTTGAACAGAGACGATGCGACCAATGGTAGAGTATTAGTTCAGTTTTTTAGTTTTCCAGTTCCTAACATATTAACCTGCACTATAAGTCAAATGCATACCTTACTAAAATAAAAATGTTGGGGTCTTCAATGCCAATTTATTGGAAAATAAACAGCTATCCTTAATTATATTACTTTGTATAAATGTCATCTGAGGCATACATACTATCAATTTTGGAAGAAACATGCACATCTTCCTTCCAATTGGCATATGATGATAAATAATGCACATTCACCCAACATTTATATTCACAAAAATGTGCAACACTATAGATTTAGATCATGCAGCTATAGTCTGTACTAATACTATTTGTTCACTTTCAGTCCATATCTCTGCTTCTAATTTTACAGTGCTTGTGAAAATATTGATTTGCTTTCCATTCTTTTGTCTTTAGGAAGGTCTTTTTACTATTTTACTCCTATCTCTGTCTCAACCTCAAATTAACACATATTGGCACATTTAGAGTTTTGCTTAACGGCATGTAATCACCTTTGAATGAGATGAAAATGCATTCCCTGTCACCGAATGACAATGCAACCATTTTAGACTGGGTCTGAAGTAGTGCCTGTTTCTATTCCTGAAGCCTATCACCTCAGACGAGAAGAGACAGACTGGTTTGATAAACCTAGAGATGGACGGACAGAAAATGGACAGGAGAAGAGACAGGTGAAGCACACACATACTATAGAAACAGACACTGAAACTGTTACATTTACAGTGTAACCTATATACTTGCATGGTTCAACACATGGATATCAGTCAGTTATTGTGAATGTGTCTGAACATTTAATCTATCACAATCATGACCTGTCACTATTGTGTGTGGACCACAGGGAAAAGGCCCTTATTACCCCTTCCCTCACCTCAGGGTCAAACTGCAGAGGGACCCCAAAGACCGCAGTGTCTCAGGTAAAGCATAATAATTCATTCAGTTTCATTCAGTAACATCAACAGCGACACTGGTCCAAAAATAGAAACTGCATTTTAAGTAACATGGACAGTATTGCAAACGAACATGCTTCTGACTGTGATGCATGCATTATGTTTTATTGACCCCATTGCTTACTGATCTAATATGTGCTATTTACACCAACAGCATTTGTTTTATTTTACAGAGTATACTCATTATTGAGTTGAAATATGTGTTTAACCCATGAAGACCCAATGCTACTTTGATGGCAGTTCTCAATTTTTTCTCTCTATTTAACCTTTCTTAAGTGTTGTATCAACATTTATTATAATATCATCATTTGTATTTTGTGTTTTTTCAGTATGAATTAGGTTTTTTCCTGTATTTAATTTGCTGGTCATGTTCATTAAAGCTCAGAGTAAATTCAAAGGTTATTAAACCAGAAACAAAACTGAAAAAAAATTGACATTTTCCACAAACATATCAATAACTGAACATAAACAAAGTGTGTCCATCCACTGTCAGTGATCTAACTCCATGGGTTTTAGTGGTGAATAAATGCTGTAGAAGATAACTGTTTCCACGTTCACTACGGAGCCTCTGAACATCCAAATGGATCATATCTGATGACCATGAAAAGATGACAAACTGCATTTCACACCCATTATTTACATGTATTGGTAGGATTAGTGGATCAACAGGTGTTAAACATTTGACATCAGTAGATGCTTTTGGTCATCAGTGGCTGTTTGGGTCTTTATGGGTTAAAAGTACAGTAGACTGTATGTATACTGTAATGGAACATACCATCGCCTGAGACTTCCAGAGCGTGACTAGTAAGGTTTATGTATTTATTTGTGTCAAATCTCAACATAGTGGCAAGTCAGTTCCCCTGCCATTATGTTCCATCACACCATTCCTCCAGGCTCAAATCAGGCAGACATTTCATTTCCTGGCTTCCCCTTTGATTTGGCTCTTCTCCACGCTCATCAGTCATTGCCATGCTCAAAATGGCGTATCCCTCACACTCAGGATTATCTTGTGCAATTAACAAACAGCCCACAAAGGAAGCATTTTGTTTACAAGTGCTGGGTACGGAACTGACTCATTTTGCCTCAGTTGTTTGTTTTTACTTTTGTAACCACACTGAAGTATTTCATATTTTAACATTTCATATGAGGGAGGTCCTGTATCTGTGCAGGTGAAGGCCTTTCATCTGTGATTTGTAGGTAGGAAGTATATTTTACATCCATGTGAAGTTGTCTATGGACTAGAGAGGTTCTCCTATGTGGATCCTTTTATTTTTATCACAGAATAGTTGACATTGCTAGTTCCAATTACTACTCATTTATTATCTTTTTTTTTTTTTTTTTTATCTTAACCAGGAAATGGTCTGGGTATCCGTGTAGTTGGCGGTAAAGAAGTTCCTGGCAGTAATGGAGACATTGGAGCCTATGTTGCTAAAGTCTTACCTGGTGGAGCTGCAGAGCAAACAGGAAAAATTCTTGAGGGTAAGGTCAAAGTCATCCTTTCTGGGTTTAAACAAAAAAACAACACAAAACTATGAAGATGATGCATTTTTGTGTTTCGTATAATTTTATTCACTTCAAGGCGATGAGAGTCTTTGAGATGTGTAATTCACATGAATCTGTCACAAGTCTGTCACGGATTACACGCTGTCAGAACTGAACGTGCTGTAAGAGTGATAGAAACAGAGCAGTGATAGAAATAGGCCGTTGATAGCATGATGTTTTACCATCTCCCAGTAGAATGTGCCATGACTCATATTTAACCATGAAAAGACTTGCAAAGTGATTCTAAGGCAGTAGCGGTTTATCAGTTATACTATAAGAGCCATGAGGTACTTCCTTGGGGTGAACAGGTTCACCACGAGGGTGGCACTGGAGGGAGGTATGGGCTGGGATCCCTGTGTGGTGAAGCAAAAGACAGGAGTGATTAGACTCTGGAACCGTCTCGTCTGCTTTCCAGAAGACAGACTCACTCAGAAAATCTTTACTTGGGATAAAGCTCACAAATACCCTTGGTCAAATGAGGTTTTTGAAACATTCTCTACAGCAGATGTACAGGACTTATTTATGAATAATTTACAGGGTAAAATAATTCAGCTCAGACAGACACTGTTTGATTTTTATAAAGAGTTGTGGAAATGGCAGGTGTTAGATAAGATAAGATAAGATAAGATAAGATAAGATAAGATAAGATAAGATAAGATAAGATAAGATAAGATAAGATAAGATAAGATAAGATACTTTATTGTAAATATAAGATACTTTATTGTAAATATATATTGTATATTTATATACAGAATGTACAATGAAATTTAGGTGCACTATCAGGATGCGGACTCATAAATAGTAATAGTAATAAATAGTGATAATAACTAAAAAATATATATAATAACCCTCTCATGCATAGTGGTCACTACAGTGGACAGTTATTCTACATCTATTCTCTTGTATATTCATGTGTTTTGTTGTTTTAGTTCCATATCAGCCAACACACTGGAGGCTTATGCACCGTTCCATACACTGACATTCATACTATTACTGTAATTTTGCTGTTCTTGATAAACCTGATCTGCACTAACGTGTTTGAGTGTAAATCATTTGCTAGTTGTCATTAGAATGTAATTAACAGTTTTCTTAAATAAAAATGTTTTTATGGCATATTATCTCCATGAAGTAAGTAATAACTTGTATTAGGTTATGCTAAAATGTGAGAAAACATCAGATTAGGTGCATTAAAAATGTTTTTATTTCATAGTTTATCGCTTTCTGTTATTGCACTTTAACCCTTTCATGCATGAATTATGAGAACCTTAATCATGATTTTTTTTCCTGAGTGTTTTTAATCCCTCTTTAGGCATAAAAATAATAATTCTATTGATTTTTGTTAGCCTATTTTTATGGAGTTACAAAAATGTCCACTCAGCTGGACACCATGCACTTAGTTTTAGAACCAAAGAAACATGTATTTACTGATAAACTGTGTGAAAACTATGAAATAAAAACATTTTTAATGCTGCTAATCTGATGTTTTCTCACATTTTAACATACCTGCATGGAGATAATATGCAAAAAAAAAAAACCTGTTAATTACAGTCTAATAACAATTAGCAGTTTTTTTACTCTCAAACATGTTACTGCAGATCAGGTTTATCTAGACCAGCAAAGTTACAGTAATGTATGAATTGCAGTGTATGGGATGATGCATAAGCGTCCACTGTGTTGGCTGATATGGAACTAAAACAACAAAATCCATGAATATACAAAAGAACACTTTTGAACATCTGTCCACTGTAGTGACCAGTGTGCATGAAAGGGTTAAATGCTGTCCATACATGCTGTCCAGGTAGGTGGACATTTTTGTACCTCCATAAAAAATAGGTTCATTGAAAAAATTTCAATCACATTGTTTTTTTCATGCATAAGAGGAATAAAGACAGTCAGGGAACAAATCTTGACTAAGGCTCTCATAATTCATGCATGAAAGGGATTAAAACAAAATATGCATCACTCACATATCAACATCCATTCATTCATTCCCTCACACATCATCCTCCTTCTTTATCACACAGCAATATGTCACACACACATCACCTAAGCCTAAACTAAGAAGCTATATTCACTATAAATATGATTTCTCCACAGAACCCTATGTTACATGTAATCTATAAAGAGCCCAGAGGTCTGTATGTGTGCCCAGGTCAGAGCAGGGGTACTGCCTCTGCAGGTGGAGCTGGGGTGCTTTGAAGGCATCCTAGAGGAGGACAGGTTATGTGTTTTGTGTGATTTAAGAGGTGTTGAGGATGAACGGCATTTTCTGTTTTATTGTCCTTTATATCATGATATCAGAACTGTTATGTCTGAAAAAATTCAGTGTAAAAAACCTGATGTGTTTTGGATGCCTGATGAGTTGGTTATTTGAAAATGAAATATATAGTTTGGCAAGATTTTTAGAGAAGGCATGGAAACTCAGATGAAGAACTATGTATCCCGAACTAAAATGACCTTGTTTGATGTGACTGTTATTGGGATGAATATATGCTTCATATGTTGGTCATCTTCCTGTTCTGAAGTCAGTAGTGTCTTATAAGCCTATATGGGCAGGGCACGTAAAATATTCATTCATTCAGTCATTCATAAACATTAAATAAAACACCAGATGAAATATACAACACTTATGATTAAACTTATATATACAATGCGTACATTTCAAATAGAAAGAAACTGCAGCAGCTACAAGTAGCTATTCACCAAGTCACCCAGTGATCGTTGTGCAATAACCCATGGATATATGACCTGTGAATTCACCCTTACACACCTCTCACTGACATTACCTCAGGATAAATGGCTGTGTGGTATATTAACAGGACCACATTTCATGAGGTGTTATTGATTTCACATGGTAGTCTGGGATCGGTTAACCCTCTCCCATTCCCAGGCCATCTGTCTTCTCATAGTCTCCTTTAATCTCTGTGTTGATCCACATTGAGGGTGTTTGAAAGTTGGTAAAGCTGTGGCCCGAGCCTTTTTTAAGGCTGCCACGTTGGTGATCTATGGATGTTAAGATGGGGAGATAAAATATCCTGCCTTGCTTGGACCTGTAGTGTGTGTGATTCATCTGCCTTTGCTCTGTGGATGTGTATTTGCTTGAGTGTGGGCAGTTCTTTTCACACTGTGTGTTCCTGTTGTTCTCATTCTACTTCTGTTTTTCATATTTCATCCACTTCGAGCGCTGTATCTCCTTTGTGTTTCTCTCTTTGCTTCTTTTACAAGTCATTGTAAGAGATTACCGCATAACCTGCATTTTGAATAATAAAAATACAAATATTAAATATTAAATTATAGCCTATTGTAGATTTTTCTTGAATAGATTTTTCTCTGTGCAAATGTTCAAAAGTAGGTCATTGCAAGTTATAAATATTTTAAATTCAGATAAGTATGTGCACTTACTTTCTGTTGATCAATTTTAAAACAAAGCCACTGGGGTTTTTGCTGCTGACTTGCATACCTCAGTCTAACGTTAGAACATTATACTTACTTCCTCTGCATATTTAATCTGTGCCTTCCATTGCTGCCCTGCCTTTGCTGGGCTCATGTATTTGATTATACTTTACAATAAATCAATAGTATAGACGAATGCTGTTGGTGATTGTGTCATTCCAATGACCAGGATGCCGCTGTGGTGTTTTGAGCTGTGAGGACAAGTCAACAAGCATAACCCTGTCATCGGCGCTGAGCAGAACGGCTGCAAAATCCTTTGGTTCTGCCAGTGGGAACATAGCGTCTCACTCTCCGTGGTGTGAATATGGAAAAATGTCGACAGATTCAACAGGCATAGAGGCTTAGTGTCACAGAGGGGCAGACACACTCTTTGTATGAGTGCATGCTTGTTTGTTTGATCTCTGAAACCTAAAATTCTCTAAATGTGGGCAAACTGTAACACACATGGCATATAGTTCAAGTGCGACCAATTTCCTCAGTAATATTTGAGTGAAACAACCGACGCTTCCCTGTCACTCACACATGCAGCTCGAGACTATCGTCGCAAACAGAAGACCCTCCTGATGAGCTGTTTCAATCTGTGTAAGTCCTGCCACTGGGCAGGGTGTGCCTTAAAGGATGCAGTGACTTTGCTGTGTTAGTGTGACTTTAATAAGCTTTTACTGCTGAATTGAATGCAAAAAACTGGTCCGTACAGTGAGCAGTGCTGGAATTGAGGAAATGCTATATTCCTTGCCAGCCATAATGCATCATGCTGTCTTGCAAATTATATTTTTATAGCTGAAATAACATGAGGCCATTTTCAAGTTCATTTTCCCCAGTTTTGTGCCTGAGTGCTCTACAAGCAGCTTTGTCACAGAGCTTCTGTTTCGGCTGTCACCAGCATTTATCTCTGCACTTTTGGGCCACAGTTTGATGCACATTTTATTTGAGTGAAAGAATCAAAGCTTGTTTTCTTGCATTGGAAAGCTCTGTGACAGTTTAGAAGTTTTATAATAGAGGCTTTGGTTTTCTATATGCTTTGTGTAAAGTGTTGTTTACTATTTAGACATTTCTAATCATGCTGTTTTTGTGGACTGCTTCTCTGTGAATGCTTATTTAGTGTTGTGTGTAATTGCATACAGGAATGCAAGTCCTGGAGTGGAATGGTGTTCTTCTGACAGGGAAAACCTATGAAGAGGTACAAGGGCTTGTTGGACAGCCATGTAATGAGGCAGAAGTCTGTGTTAGACTGTGAGTATTCATCATTTGCTACTTTTTGATGTTCTCACACTTGTTGCCTTTCTCCTAAATATATTTTTTTCTTTGTATTTCTTTCCTCTCAAACTCAATCTAATTGATGTTAGATTCCACTGCTCTTTAATTGATGTTTATACCTCCAACTGGTCAGGTCCATGAAAATTGTACAATAGCCTATGAAATATACAATGTGAAAGAATAGACTGAGTTATCATTTTAAATGTCTAAAAGAAAGTGGTTATAGCTAGTTTACTCTCTTCTCTATTTTGCATTTTATTGTCACTTTTTCACTTTAGGTTAATCATTAAAAATTGTTGTCTGCCTTTCAGGGATCTCAACATGCTAGCTGAGTCTGAGGGTTCCCAGCACTTGGATTTCCAGGAGCACAGTAAAGGTGAGCTCAAACATCTATGAACTACTGCTGCTTCTTACCTCCTCTTTAAACTCCATCATTGCCCACTCAAGGTTTTCTAATTAGCTTTTGCTTTTTACATTTTGTTTCAGCCTCATCTCATATTACATTAATCTCAGATTTTCTTGATTTTTTCTTTACTTCTGGCTGTTGTCCTCTGTCTGTGTACACCAGGAACATTAAAGGGGTCTCTTATCACATTTAAACAAGATGTGTGTTTCTATCTTAGATGAAAATCTTCATATATGTTATAAAACTGCACTAAAAATTACACTGGTACTTACCATTCTTCGATAATCAAACCCTACATAAAATGTGCTTTGCATATGTTAGTGGTTAGTTGCACCCTTCTGTATGGACAAGTTAGTGTCAGTGCCCTTGCATGATGCTCCCATGGTGTGTCTGGTGGTATTTTTGTAGGTGACAGACCTCCCAGGTCTCCAGGTGTTGACCCCAAGCAGCTGGCAGCTGAGCTGCAGAAGGTGTCCCAGCAGCAGGCCCCAACTGCCTCGTCCACATCCTCTGGCTTTCCCGCCACCACATCTGCGACCTCCAGCCCCGGTCAGCCAGGTTCACCTTCCATCAGCAAGAAACGCCACAGCAGTAAGGTAATGTATATTTGCACTGGTTTGAATAATTTATTTTATTTTTTTATTCCTAAAGTTTCAATATCATCTCAAACAACTCAGAATATTTAGTTGGCATACAAATGCTTTTTGCTGTTTCCTAAATCTTCAGCAGACCAGTGGAGACCATATCTTGAAATGTACGTTTTGCAAAAGCTGTGGTTTTATAATGGTGGTCTTCTACAGTAGCATATTCAAATGTGCCACAGTGGGATTGTTTTCGGTGACAATGTAACAACTATGATGAAAACCAATAAGAGAAAAAACTAACAACTAAAAACTCAACTTCAACATCAATATTGACACATGAACAGATGCATCAGTTTCAAAGATGCATCTCAGTAGTTTATCCTCCAAGTCCACTGAGCACAGTGCTGGAACAGTTAACACCCACCAGTAAACACTGTTTGCTTACACCTTTCATCTTTCATCTCTTACAGACTGCAGAGGGAACGAAGACCCAGTCCCACCCAGTCTCTGGAGAGATTCAGGTCTGCGAAAGGAAAGGATGGATGTATACTGAACATCCATAACCACATTTACATTTCTATATGTGGTTATTTGAACTCTTTGAGTACAGAAGATGAGTACTATAGCATTAGCCTAGCTTTATAAAATAATAAATCATGTTAAATAAGATAATGATAACAAAGTAATTCTTTTCCTTAGACTTTGTGTCCCAGCAAAAGTGAATCCATTGTGATTCAGTGTGTTCTTTTTGCAGCTTCAAATCCACTACGACAAGCAGCTTGGAAACTTGATCGTTCATGTCCTGCAGGCCAGAAACCTTGCCCCACGGGACAACAATGGCTACTCTGACCCATTTGTTAAAGTGTATCTGCTACCAGGGAGAGGGTGAGTCAAGAATGTGGAAACTCTAAGCCCTCCTGATATATTGTATTTTAAAGGAGGAAAAATAGTCTTTAAGGAGACAGCATATTAACTACATAGAATGTTGGTATTTTAACATGAATTTAGTAAATTTGGTGTGATAGACACTGTAGTTTTTACAATTTACTTTCTTTTTCAGCTATTTTTGGAGAAGGAATTTGAGTGCTTCACTTGCCTAAACATTCACATTGACTTGCAGGATTCACCGGCAGCCTCTTTGTTAAGCTTAAATGTGATTTCCATTCATCTTAAATTGATTTACAATTGATTTTGTCTTACCATGACATTTTCTGATGTGATCTCTAGTTTCAGTGCCATAGCACCTGTACATTAGACCTGACACAAGTTATGCTTTACAATCTAGTTCCACTGACTTTCCTATACAAATTCAGCGTTACATCACTCATTAGATACCTATAGTGACGGAACAACATTCACATTATGTACACGGTATGTGGTTGATATTTCTATTTGTGGTGATGTTGTACTGATAGATGTTCTACTGCAGGTGTGAGTGCAGTCAAAATCAATAGTGCTTATATTTGCAAGCAATCTGATCCACACTCACTCATACGTCCAGGTCTCCCCCTCTCACTGTGATTGCTCTGTAATGTAATTGACTCCCGCCTTCTCCGCTGTATGAAGTCCCTTGAGAAAGGGATTTCTTTCTGGGATTATTCTGATTAAAGCAATAATATAGGGCTATGAGTTCGCCACTGCAGAAGACTCGGGACAAGTACAGATGCTTGCAACAGTGTTGGTTGGTTAAGGTTATAAGACAGGTACCTGAAACTTGTAGGTATCTTATAGAAGATGGTTTTGGAAACATGCACTGAAGTGCATGTGGGCACATGGTTCGTGTATATGCTACATGTGTGTATACATGGACAGTTTCACAGCTATCAGTTTACCAACTGCAATCCATTCAGAGGCTTTTCAGCTGCATCACAGATCTTCTGGCAACCACATGGAGCTCCTGCAAAAATACAGGTGCATATGGACATAATTGCAAATACTGGCTATGTATGCTGGGGCAGAAAGGATGAAACATGCTTGTAATGGATACACATAGAGCAGGAGCGTCAAACTCATTTTCTTCCAGGGGCCACATTCAGCCCAATTTAATCTGAAGTGGGCCGGACCAGTAAAATAATAGCATGATAGCCAATAAATAATGACAACTCCAAATTGTTGTAGTGCAAAAAATAACATTCAATTATGCAAATATTTACATTTACAAACTATCCAAACAAAAAGGATGTGAATAACCTGAAAAAAAAGAAATTTGTTGAGAAATATAAGTACAATTTTATCAGTATTATGCCTCAACTTATCATTTATACATATGCATTACAGATCAGATCTACAAAGGCACAAAACATTTAATAACAAGGCAGAATATTGTTAAAATTGTACTTAATTTTCTTTAGACATTTCAGGTTGTTCATATTTGTTCAGATTATTCACATTTTATTGTTAAAGGATAGTTTGTTAATGTAAACATTTTCATAATTTAATGTTTTTTGCACTAAATCAAAGAGAAAAAATTGGTGTTGTCATTATTTATAGGTTATTATGATATTATTTTTGAGTTTGATGCCCTAACTTGCATTTTGCAAATTCATCCCGCAGGCCGGATTGGAACCTTTGGCGGGCTGGTTTTGGCCCCCGGGCTGCATGTTTGACACCTGTGACATAGAGGGTCAAATGTTAATCAGGTTTTGATCAGGTTTTTTGATCCTACTAAATTTGGATGACTGTTCTGCCCAGTGTACACCTAGAAGCCCATTCCCTTTGTACACTAAACTCTATAAATGTGAGTAGCTGTTCACTTTTACCCACATGCCTGTGATCTCCACTACGGTTGCTGAATGATGCGCTATGACCTGAAAGCTCTCTTCACACACATGCACTTCATGACTTACAAGTTCCCAAACACAAATTCAGTCCACCTACTAAAGCACTCCACAGTTCCCACCTCTGACCCCCGTTTCTTACAAAAAAATCACACACCAAATCTAAATTTTACATACTCTCCCCTTCCCAAATATGCAATCACAGTCCACAGGCACTCTTTCGACCCCCCCACTCTCCCTCTGACTATTGTTTCTGTATGTTGTTCTCTATATTTAATGCATGCTGGACCCCCTCAGTCAGGTCATGGTTGTCCAGAACGCAAGGTATGTGATTTGCCCACTTTGATTATAACACTTTGGTCCTTTGGTTCTGTTTTGGTTAAAATTTGATTCTTTAAGGTAACAAAGCAACTCAGTTATTCTGTAACAGATTTAAGGCTTGTTGATATAAGTCAGTGAGTTTAGTTTCACTCTCCTCACCTTGGATTAACTGCCTTTCCCTTGGGCCCCTTGCTGTCATAATATTCCCTTGACCTTCAGTGTGTTTGTATTGCATTTTAGAGAAAGAACTCCCCAGATATGTCATTTACCCATTTTATATAATGCAGTTACCCAGTCCCCCATGCTGACAATTGACATTTTCCCAACTAACTGTGTGTTTCCCCATTAGATGGTGTTTTGTTTATAACCATTGAAATTTTAAACCCTAACATTGCACCGACACCCTTTAATTTCCCCTTGTTGTGATTAAAATCCTTCAGTAATGTCCTACATTATGACCCAACATCATACTGTACCTTCAATGCCCTGCTACATTCAGTACACACTCCCATCAATTTGCTCTGCAGTCCTTATTCATTCCATTGTTTTTTATAATATAATCCTTTCTTGTCTTTATTGGACTAACTTTGACTGTGACACATGCCTACAGTTGTTTATCAGATCCTACATTCTGCAAAAAACATCCATTTTTGTGAGTCATTTGTCCTAAACCTATCAGTATACTGTTTTGGCAAATATTTTCTATTACGCCAAAGAAGCAGAAAAGAGTGTCAGAGGAGCTTTATTTATTTTTTTATTTTTTTATTTTGAATGCCAATAAAGATTTATAGCCATATTAGCACTTACTACAAATGAAAAGGTCTTTGGAATCAGAAAAAAGACACTGTCAAAAATTGCAACAATCTAAGGACGAGATGGACATCAAAATGGACTTTTTTGCAGCACACCCTGACATTGTTCCCTACTGTCCATGCACGTAGGTTCATACATTTTTACCGTCACATTGTGATCTCTCCTGAACAATGTGCGTCACAGTCATTTTCTCCCCTCTACTGTCACATTTAACCCTGCTCTGACTATAGTGTTGTCTCGACATTGTGGTGGTCCGCTGAACTGCAGAGATTTTGCTTGTGTCTGACCTAGTATATGGTGTTATGATGTGTTCCCCCAGTGCTGAAAACAAGAGGAGGTCCAAACATGCAGGCAAGAGTCTCAACCCCGAATGGAACCAGACTGTCATCTATAAGAATATTCATCTGGAGCAGGTATTTTATGTGACCAAACAAACACTTGGGTTTACTACATGTAACATATGAACCGTTTTTAAGCTATTAAAGGTATACACAAACGTAGCAGCATGTGAGCCATCATCTTAATACACTGGTTCCCAACCTTTTTTGGCTCGTGACCCCATTTTAACATCACAAATTTCTGACAACCCTGGACATTATTTTTGCTAAAATTAATTTGCTTTTGACCATGTAATAGTTTACTATACTATGTTGCAAAAAAACATTAATTTTAGTTGACATTTAGTCTATATAATGTATATTATTATGGACGGAGGCAGAAAAGCCAGGTGTAGATTACTGCACAAAGTGAGAATTTTATTTTCCTTGGTCAGGGTATGTACAGTCAGTCCAGCTTGGATTTACAAGGCTGACAATTAAAACTGAACAAACAATAACTCAAACTATAAATTATGAAAGAGCTGCAGCATCTGAAACCAACCACAATGAACATTTGAAAGATAAACAGTACCACAGTGCTTCAGTTTCAGCTTCAGTTTGTCATGTCTTTTATGGATTGGGATTGTCTCTATCAACTCACCATATATTTTTTAATAGTAAGTTTTTATTTTTATCTTTATCAATTACTAGAAATTTCAGGTGACCCCATATGAATTCCAGTGGTGTCCCGACCCCAAGGTTGAAAAACACTGTCTTAATGGTTGTAATACATGTAAAGAAATAGATCTACATTACTTCAGCTTAAGTCTTTAGGAAATAGTGACTGTACTGAAGTACAAAGAGAACCGATTCTCCAGGGAGACCAGAGAAAATACACAGTTACACAACAATACACACATATCTGCTGGCACCGTGGCCAGAAATGTACCCATAAGTTTTAGCTGAGCAGATGGATATGCCACTGGGATTTAATTATATCATTTTAGACCCAATTTTACCTTCACTGGGCCCATATCAGTCAAAACTATTTTGTGGATTTCTGGTCTTTTCATTTGTCTGTGATGTCTTAATGACTGCTTTCAGTGAAACCCAAGTTGAAAGTAGTTTCTCTATATTAAGCCTTGTATTGGAACATGTGTCCTTTATTTACTAAGTTAATATGTGCCAATACCACACTGTGGAAATACTCAACTATTGAACAAGTAAAAGTTCTGCATTCAGAACCCTTTTTATGTAAAAATAGGTACAGTAAAATGCTCCCTGTCAGTGTTGTGTATTTTATTCCGTATTATACAATTAGATTATTATTAATTGTGAATTACTTAAAAGCAGAATGTTATGCAGTTTAGTTTTTTAGTTGTATTTGGTTGGGGTGGATCTCCTTTCAAACAATTGTATGGAACTAAAACTAACAATATAGTGAGAATAGTGAGAATTCCAGTTATCTGGTATTTATTTTATCTAGCTACAAGTCCAAACTATAGAATATTTGCAAAATCCATCAAATGTATTAAAATAATTAGAAATAAAAGCTGCATCCTCAGATTTGATAGGTTGGAACCATAGAATGTTATTATGTGAAAAATGACAATTAAAAGAGATGCAGAATCAATTTGTCAACTAACTTATTTATTAATTGATTCAACTGTATTTTATGATTTATTTTGCAGCTAAACATATTTTATGTACACTTTACATCATTTGTGTAAAATTCTTAATCTGAAATGTAAGAAGTAACCAACTCTCTCTGACAAATGTAGTGGAATAATAGAATATTTGCTTCTCAAATGTGTTGGAGTGGTCTGAAACGGAAATGCACAATTAAAATATGTAAGTACATTCCACCAATAATTAAGCCACTGGAGGATTAACTCTGTATCTGTGTTTCAGTTGAGGAAGAAGACCCTGGAGGTCAGTGTGTGGGACTACGACAAGTGCTCCTCCAATGATTTCTTAGGAGAGGTAAAACCCAGTGACTGCGTCTGTACAACCATGAACCGTACATGTAGGTGCATTAGCACCGTCATTAAATTGTGTTTGCTCCCAGGTCCTTATTGACCTGTCCAACACCGCCCAGCTGGACAATGTGCCACGGTGGCTCCCTCTAAAGGAGCAGAGTGAGGGAGACCACCACAGGCGCTCCCACTCAGGCCAGAGCCGACACAGTTCCTCTAAACCCTCCTCACAGCATTCCTCCCCTAAAACCACCGGCTCCACCCACGATAATCAGGATTCCCCCAAATCATCTGTCATCAAGAGCCGAAGTCACGGGATCTTTCCAGATCCGGCTAAGGGTAGGACGCAATGAAATTCCCTCACCTGCTCGACTTTATCACCATCACCCCCTAACAACCCTCTGTATTCCACTTTTCTGCTGTATCCCCTTTTCTCTGTGCTCTGTGTTCTTACTCTTTCTTTATTTAGACTTTTCTGACTTTTTTCTTCCACTCTCCTCAGTGCTCCTTCTGTCCACTGGTTTCTCTCTTTTCAGTCGTGTCTTACCAGCTCCCTCTCAGCTACCTCTACTCATTTTTGCACACCCATTGTAGCTTCAGCTTCATGCTTTTTGCTTTCCCATGGTCTGTTTCCTTGGTTGTCATGATGTCACACAGCTCACAGGCCTAGCCTTAGCTTCCCTCTATCTTTCCTCTAACACAGAGGGCAACATGGCCGTGGAAGGCTTTGAATGCTCCCCTAATTTAAGGGAAAAAAATAAAAATCTGTCAAATTGTATGCAGGATGTCACAAAAATCATTGACTTACAAATTCAGTTACCATGCTGGCTAAATGGAGTAACTCAAAAGCTGGCTGCTCATTAACCATAGGTGGTGCCTTAAAGTTTACTAAACTAAAAGATAGATTTTTTTTGGTAATTTGGTGAATCTGATTGTTTTAGACACACAGGTGCCCACTATCGAGAAATCTCACAGTAGCCCTGGCACATCGAAGCCTTCCCCGTCCGAGGGCCAGAGCCAAAGCCACGGACACAGCCAACACTCTCGTTCACATGGCGCTTCTCGCTCCAGCAAAAGCGCCGCACGGCAACACCATCAGGACAGCGGCACTGGAAGTGGCGGAGGCGTTGCCATAGCAACGGGCGATGCCCCACAGCAGTCACAGCAGCAGCCACCGCAACGCCTCCAACCAAGTAAACCAAGACGCAAATAAAGCCTACGCAGCATGGCTTCCTCGCATTCATCTGTTCAACCTTCTGTTGAGTTATTTTTTTCTTTTCCTTTAGTTTCCTTTTCTATTCTCAGTTTCCCTCACATTACACCCCCTGGTTCTCCCTTTTGTACTCACAGTGTTTCAACCTCTCACCGCTTCTCTTCTGTATGTAATCACGTGTCTAAAGCACCTCACCTGCTCTGTAGCACAATGTCTTTGACTTTTCTAAGTTTCTCAAAGATCCCAAAGAGGCTTATTGGTTGCATATGAAGGCCATAATTAACTTCTTAAAAACCTTTAACCTTTAAAAAATGTAAACACTCTATAAATCCCCATTCCTAAAACTCTTTTAATGTGAGGTTAAAATGATAATATGTAAATAAATTAGATTAGTTTTGTGTTTTTAGGCTTTAAATAATGAGTTGATTGACTTAAACTAATGTGAGTAGATAAACAACAGTAATAAAAAGAATAAACCACTATTACGTAAATTAGCAGGACATTTTCTTTAAAATCTAATCAAAATACAGAGTAACTTCACAAGCTCCTCTCAAATGAAAGGAAATTTTTTACTCTACTCCTTCATCTGATGGAGTTCTCCAGGAAAACAGTTCTGGTTCCAAAAGACATTTCTGCCACCAAACAGTTAAATATTTTTTAACTGGTGAAAGCAGAGAAACAGAAGAAAGTTGCACTCACACTCCCTCCCCAAGATATCATTGACCCTTTTTGGTATTTATTTATTTATTTGTTTCACTTATTTTTTTGAGTTTGTTTTTACTTTGCATTTTGTCAACAAACAATGACCAGCTTTTCTGAAGCTCCTCCACTGGGATGGCTGTGCATGCAGTCCGTTACCCCTTTTTTTGTTTGACCAACTACCGGACACACTATGCACCTCAGTAGATGCTGCACACCCCACCTCTTAGTGACATGCGGGAGGGGAGAATGTGCACTGCACACTGTGGCTGCATGACATTTGACAGTCAAGCTGGTTGCCATGGTGAAGATAAACCGCTCTCTGAATCTCCATCTTGCTCCTCCCTCCTTCCATCTTGAACTTCGACCCATGACCTTTGTTACCTGGTGTTGACCCCTCACATCTGACCTGCGTCGACAAAAACAAACCAACCCAGGCCAAAGAGGCCGCCTTTCTCTGAGGCACCAAAGACACAGCGTAGTAGGTGTGCTCACCATTCAGAGAACCCAGTCTGATTGGCTGCCTGCCCTGCCATCGGTTGTATCAGCCAAAAGGAACACAGCAGACGGCAGACACCTGACCCTAAGGAAGGCCTTGTCTGAAGAGAGGCCACAGAGCATCGGAGGTGAGAGTTTGCCCAAGAGTCTCCTCTCTGTCGTATGACTGAAGCACAGATGGAGCAAGGAAAGAGAGAGAGATTGAGAGAAAGAGAGGATGCTATTCTACTAACGCACACCTGCAGAAAGAGAGAGGGGAGTCTTACAAGCTAATGAAAGAGACAGGAAGACAGGGAGAAAGTTGTACTTAGCCACATCACCAGAGATTCATGCAGAGAAACACACTTCCTTAACGGCCACCAACACAGTTCACTAATACCAGGAAATGAATGTTTCAAACTGTGATATGATTCATTGAGATTTAACACTGTGCCATTGCCACATCTGCTGCATCATGACTCCATTTGCTTCATTGAGCTGGTATTAGAGAGCTTTTGCGATCTCTGTTACATTGTGTTGAGTGGCCCAAGAGAAAAATGTGTTGGCATGGATCCTGTTCCGCACCACATTCACGCATCTCACCTCATTCATACTCTTCTCACACTGCCTGAGCAGCTGTTTGAGAGCACAGTGTTGAAAGGTTAAAGCATTTTGCCATAAACATGTATTTCTATATGATTCATAACTGAAATATGCCACATATAAACAGCTTTTTAAACACTTATACACATCCTTTAACCTTCTCCAGATAAAACTCTATTGTAATTTCACTAATTAAACAAAACAAATTTTGATATGAGATGTTAGATGTTGATTAATATTTCATATAGATGACTAACAATGCCAGTAGGGTCTAAGTGCCTCTTGTTTGGTTCTATGTATAAACATATATACATATTTGTAATATTTCTCTGGAATTGTTTATGTCTCATTTTAGTGCTTTATATGTGAGTTTTTCTGTCTTGTCTTTGTCTGAGAAAGGACACTGTCCACATGCTTCCTGCTAGTCCTCAGTGTTTGTGTGCTTTTCATTACAATTCAGTCTTGTGTGCTTCAAGTACGCTTCCCTTTATACTTTGACAAGAGCTAATAAATTATTTATTAACGATGATTATGAATGATCTTAGTTCCTGCTTCTTAATGAATAGTTCCTGGCTCTACTTTGCACATTCTTGGAGCCAGTAAAAGGTGCAATTTTTCTTCCTGTCTCTGTCTTGTAATGGGTGTGGTCGTATCTCTGCACAGCTCGGTCAAGCTACAGATCTGGTGACGCCCCAGTCACAGCCGCCTCATTGGACAGCGGTCTGAGCGGCAGTGCTTACAGCCTGTTGGACGAGGAAGGAGAGACAAATGAGGTGGACAGTGCCATCTTCCAAGTGCCCCGATTGTGAGTCATCTTATGCAGTGTTTTCATCTGGCAGGCTTGGTTATATTGGAAATGTCTCCTTGCGCTAAACTGCACCCACACCGTCAGATTAAACACAGAAAAAACTGCACATATTCCAAGTATTTGTTTTGAAGTTTTGTGACTTGCATTCCTTTGTTTCTCCTTTCTTTAGTGGAAAGATCCCAAATGGCACAGATGTGATGAAATCGATGGGACACGGTGACACTGACGGTCAGTACATCTGTGTGTTACCTTAAAAAATAACAACACATTAACTGATTCATTTGGTTTGGTGATTTGTAGGTTGGTTGATTTATCTGCTTTGTTATCTTTGTTATAATCTCACTGTTTCCTTCCTCACTGTGACAATCTGTGAAAGCAAGTCTATAAAACTGTTTGATGAGTCATTCGCATCATAGATTTTCACAGATGAATTGTTCACGAACAATTCTTTTCGGTTAGTATTTGCTGATTTTCATTTTCGCCTGAAGCTGTGAGTCATGTTGCGATGATTAATAAGGTGCAAAGATGACCTTAAAAGATAGATTTGTCAGCTCACTGCCACATTTAAAGCAGAGTGTGAGACTGAAGTTTAATACACACAGATTTCTAGTCTACCACAGTCTTTCTACATCTCATTTGGTCTGCTCTCTGTGTCTTTGTGTCACTCTCCCCTTTTCTATCTCGGTTTGTAAGGGTCTTGTTGACCCAGCTTTCAAATTTGTCATTTCCATTCAGTTACCAAGGCAACTACAGAACAGGCAGAGCTCATCATAACTTCTCCTCGCCCTTGTTAAACAAATAAATGTGATCGCTTTTGGGACATGTTTGATGCTACTCATGATGAGAGTATACATGGTGTCCAATAGAGGGCAGTCACAGCAACAGAGCAGATCCCTCTCTTCAGTATGTGCACTTGCACCTCAGTGTGTCAGTTTGAGTGTGTATTTATGTGTGTTTTTAGGTAAGTCCCAGGTAATGGGGGAGATAAAGATCGCTCTGAAGAAGGAGATGAAGACGGAGGGTGAGCACCTGGTCCTTGAGATTCTTCAATGTCGCAACATCACCTACAAATTCAAGAGCCCAGACCACCTGCCTGGTAATACTTGATCTACAGTCATGGACAGCACACACAGACATGTTTATGTATGTTCACTGCACATTGACAAAACATAAAAACATAAAAATATCACTTTGATAGAGGCCTGACATAAATATATACACACAGTGGTGGCCAATATTATAGAACACTCAGCATATGGGCCTGGCCAAGTGAGTAATGGAGTGAGAAAGCACTGTGCAGCAATACTAATCATTCCATATCTGTTTTTAAAAAATAATTTAGCAGCAACCATAATAGCTCAAATTGTAGGTCTAAGCAAGTACTTTAACATGCTATTAAGGAATAATAACCAAATATTTTATAAAAATATGAATTTATCATCATTGACAAAGTAACGGAATGAGGAAAAATATACAGCAGTTATTCAAGGTTTGGAAAAAATACCAAAAAGTGCAAATATTTAGCATGCAACACTTTTCTTAATATATGAGAGTACATTATATCCAAAAATGAAACTAATGTCATTTTTATTTTAGTTTTAAAAGACATTAATTCATAGTAATGGAGTGAGAATCCAAAAAAGTAACAGAGTGAGGTGTTTGTTCAGTGTGATGCACCAGAATAATAATAATCAACAATTTGATTAAGATACTGATAAAATTATCGGTCTTTGGCCACATATGTTTCATTTATATATTTAATACACATCTTTCTGCTGTTTTTTATAATAAATAACATTCAAAATCATTATAGTAATTGATTATTATGAAATATGAGATTAGACACAGGCATATATTTTGAGCATATTTATTTACACATTGCTGTTTACATTCTGAATTTAAGCTGTATACATTTATTTACAACCTTCACTGTTCTTCATTTACACTATATTCTAATATATTCTCTTGTATATCCAGTTGTACTTCAGCTACAAATTAAATAAACACTGTTTAAGAAAGTAGAGATATATGTCTTTCATGTTGAGTAATCAAAAATATTGTTTTAGAGAAAAAAGAAACTGACCCTGATGTTCACTTTTGCTTGGCCAGGCCCATATTTAAGAAATTTAATTACAAGGGCTATCCTGCTTATTAAACTGATATTAAGTTAAAAGAGGATAAAAACAGTAGGACACACTTCATCTGATATTTACTGTGTTCAGAGCTACTGTCTACATGTTTCATGAAAATTATGAAATGAAATCAGGTTTTGGAGGCAAAAAAAAGGTAAATATATTCAGGTATCAGGTGTTCTAATAATTTTGGCCACCACTGTAAATCATAATCATAAATAAAAGATTACATTCACACAGGCATTATAAGTGAATTCAAAGCTTCAAGTGCTGTTTTTCATAGATGCAGGTTTATAGTTTTCTTCAGCATACATTCCCTAGTACAGCAATGAGAATATTTATACACTCATGCAGATAGTTAAAACGGCATAAAACTGAGAAGCTCTCACCAAAATATGTACAAATACACACAAACACACACATTTATCCCCAGAAGGACTGTGTTTACTTTAACAGTCTACAGTGTTTAAAACTACATCTCCTTGGGCGATCGGACTGAAGTCAGCAGTAATAGTGTCCAGCATACAGTAAAAGGATGCATAGGAACTTGGCATCATAAACCCTGGACAAATCAGACTTGTCTTTTCCTCAGTAAAATGCAGATTGCCACCCACCTCACCTCCTCCTCCAGTATTTGCATTTTAATACCCACATGCCTGCCTGCCACTTGTGTGATATTTGCTTCCAGATGGGATCAGGACTTAAGTTTTTTTTCCATTGACAGTATGTAGGAGCTTTGCAGTACTGAATCTGAGACTCACTGCATCGGCACTTCAACATTTGCAATGTATATTTAAGACAAAGTCAATATTGTCACTTCACACTGAAATCTTGGTAGCAATTGCTCTTTTATTGCCCTCTAGTGGCTGGTTCTAGAAAAAATAAGAAAAACTACTCTGATGTTAATGATCAAATTACAGTTGAGAAAATTTGGAATAAGTCATATTTTTCCCTTTTTAACCACTGTACAGGAACAACTCTAAATAACGCCACTGCTGTGAATTATTTATTGTATGTTGCAAAGTTCTCTTCACATATTTGTAAAGGTTTAGACAAAACGTGCTTGAGATTTTGGGTCGGTTTACACAGTAGTGGGACACATCAGATTCTAGTGTTTCATTACCAAGAGGTTCTGGGCTACAAAACTATAGTGACAAATCTCATGCATAATTTTCCTATTCTGGTAAATATAATTTCAATATGTTTTTATTTCATCTTTAGGGGTTTCTTTTTACATTATCATCCATGTAGACAAAATGCCTTACAGTTTGCTTTTTTTAGTCGCTATAATTGTTATGTGAGTATATATCATGTTCAGACCATTAATGATCATTTTTAGCTACAAGTAAGCTCTCACTCAGGAAGAAAACTCAGCTTTTAAACCTAAAAGAAATATTGATTTGACATTAATTGTGATAATTATTGACAAGTGGCATGAACATTTCTATTATAACAATAATTCACATCAACAGAAATGGGAAGTCCTGTGATTTGTCCCAGTATTTTGGCCATATAGTGTATATTCAAAGTGCCAAACAGAGAGAAAACCATAATATGTTTATAGAACAGGATGTTAAATAATGAAAATCTTAGCTGGGTCAATATATAATTGAGGGACTTTTGAAGTCTGTGGGATATGTCTTGCATACATCTTTATTAAATGTAAAAAAAAAAAAAAAAAAAAAAACTTAATGTTTTTATGTTCATTATGATCATGAATTTAAAAATTCCATAATTATTTAATTACAGAAACAATCACTTATTAATAAATGATTATTGAATGACTAAATATACTAAAATGTCAACTAAATAACAACCACCTTCTTATTAGCTAAACAATAATAAAATGAGCTTATTCAAAACTTGTTTTGATTGTGTTCTTTTTATTAAGTTGATATAATCATGACAGATATGTCTTTTTTTTGTCAATATATCAAATTTTAGATGGAAAATAACAAATTATATCTGTGTCCGAGAAATCACTTTCATCTAAGTTACCTATTACAAAAACAACTCAAGGAAGTGTGTTAATTCCAAATCACATGACCTGCTCCACATGATGTCATTTCCTCCTGACGAAAACACTGGCAAGACTCAAAAATCTGTTCTTTCTCCTCTTTCTTAGTTATTTAATTTAATATAAAGTAGTGTGTGAGCCAAGTGTGTATTTATTGCACTCTCATGTCAACAGTATTACTACAATATCTTCATAAATAACTTTCAATTTCAATTTTACTCAATTGTATATATGATATTTAGAAGAATCTTTCTGTAAAAATGCCATGTGGTATTATGGTTATGTTGATTTTAGGCCTGAAAACAGCAAAAATGTCAACGATACCTGTCAACTATGTTACCCTGTAAAGGGAACCCAAAAAGTCCCTCAATTATATTTTGACCCAGCTTACACTCATAGCTAATGAAATATTAAATTGCACAGCATTTATCAGATTTACCTTCACGCCCACAGACCTTTATGTGAAGCTCTATGTGGTGAACATTGCCACTCAGAAAAGGATTATCAAGAAGAAGACCAGAGTGTGTCGTCATGACCGTGAGCCATCTTTCAACGAAACCTTCCGCTTCTGTATGAACCCTACTGGGCATTCTCTACAGGTGATGACTCCACACAGAGCCATAAACATACAACACTAGTTTATATCAAACCCTAAACTATCATAATCTTTCCTTCTACAACAGCTGTTTCTTGTATCCAATGGGGGCAAGTTTGTAAAGAAGACTCTGATTGGCGAGGCCTACGTGTGGCTGGACAAAGTTGACCTTCGTAAGCGAGTGGTGAGCTGGCACAAGCTGCTCGCCAGCACTGCCCAGATCCACTCATAGAAGGAGAAGAAACCAGCTCGGGGCAAAAAGAAGAGAAAGAACATTTTGGGACGTTTAGGTTCAACATGTGTATCACTGATCTAATCTTCTGGGGTCGGGGAAAAGGAACATTTGGTCAGGGTGGGTGAAATATCTCTTTCTTCAGTCTTTATTTGTACAAGTTGAGTTTTTTTCTGAGATTAGGAGAAACAAACAAAAAAAAAAGATCTGATATGATTTTTATAATACAGAAAGACTGGAGGAAGTAGTTAATGTGTTTACAGGAAATGAACACATGTTTACAGGATGTGCAGTGTAGTGTAGCCAGGATCGAATTCAGAGAGTTCAAACGTGGAATCAACCAGGTATTTCACACTTCAACACTAATACGCAAACACACACACATACACACACACATACACATATATGATCATTTACAACACCTTTGCATGCATTCATTCACTCAACTCAACTCAGACAACTCAATTTTAATAGATACAGGGAATGGACACACTTGTAGATTCTAATTTATTTACTTAGATGTTTTATCCATAAAAAAAAGATTCTTCTAAAGGAATCACCGCATCACTTTATTATGATCTGCAGAGTTTTATTGATTTACAAAACATTTTGGGAATGAAATATTGAAGACTCTATTACGGAGACCTCTTATTTATTTTTCTATTACAATGTTAGCAGGAATATTATTTGTCTTCTCAATTATTTAAGTACTTATATGTATCGTGGGAAGCATAGTATATTTTGTAACACACTACCTAGCATTCCGGTTCAAGAGAAAAGAAAATCTCTGAAGGCATGTTTTTGAATTTATCAACAAAAACATCCCCTTGTTCACATTGGACCCCATCTTTTCTCTCCCTGAGTGTCATTTGCGTTCTATCAAATAATGATTATTATTTGATATAGGATTAACACTGATATATATATATATCTCAAATTGGGTACTATATATTGTGCGCATGAGTCTATCTATTTGGTATGGAGTGCCACATGTTCTGCACAAAAAACACCTCTAAGGTTCACTTTGTATATAGTGAAATAAAATGTTATAGCTGGAGATGAAAACATATATGGATAGATATATATATATAGATATCTTTATCACAGACAATCGAGTGTTCATGATTGTGACATAGAGATTTTATTTATCCATGACCCCCCTTAGAATGTGAGGCATTTATTAGACATATGAGATTTAAACATTTTTCTGTTTTTTATGTTATGAGATCCAAGCACATGACCAGTCTTACTTCAGTCCTGCTTTTTGGAGCAGACAGCAACATGCTTTTGTGGTATTTTGCACTTTTCTGCTCAGAATGTAAAACCTGCGTTGTCATCCTGCTTTTAATGAGATAGCCAGAGATGTCTTTTATCCAAGGTGAGGAATTAGAGTGAAGCAGTGACAATATCAGGAGATACTGCAGCGAACAAATATGCCAGAAACTGTTCTCATGTTGTGATCTGAAAACAAACTTTCCACAGAGAAGCGCTATAATCTTTCTAAGAAAATATAGTGCCGTTAAAGTAACAGGTTTATGTTATATACAAGCTTTCTTTGTTTTCAGCATCATATTTGTGATGTCTTGTGTTTTACCAGTCACATCCTGAATCCTAAATGTTAAGTGTTTTGAAATCAATGATTCCCATTAGATTTTGGAAAAGTTCATTTTCTGTGAATGCATGGAGGTCAAGAGGCAGGACAGTGGGTTCATTATTATCACTAATGTCAAATTTTGCAGTGAAACTATATGTAATATCTAACTGATTTCTA
Organism: Sphaeramia orbicularis; assembly: GCF_902148855.1. Lineage (NCBI taxonomy): Eukaryota > Metazoa > Chordata > Actinopteri > Kurtiformes > Apogonidae > Sphaeramia > Sphaeramia orbicularis. Next base: position 42,448,959 of record NC_043968.1, on the reverse strand, counting down.
TGCAACATCTACAAAGAGAATAACTCCATCTTGACTTGCCAGAAACGTGACACTTTGTGGGAGAGGAACATTTCCATCTGTCAAATTTATATACATATTTCTTGCACTGCTGCATTTTTTTTTCTTTTTGGTATGGTTATTGCTTTAATTATTTATTGTATATTTTATCTATTATTTTGTATTTCTGTATGATCCTTTATTTATTTATTGCCTGTGAGACAATTTCTTATGTTATTTTATATTTGTTTACAGTACATATCAAGTGTACATAAAAAAAATTGAGAAATTTTGTTTTTATACACAAAGTAGTGCTTGTTTACAATGTTTAGAGGGCCTGAAACTCAGAGAACCAACTATATTTCCTTCATGCACGACTACACTCACATAAGAATATTAACAAATATTTAATTCCTCATAGCTTTGACTTAAGATAAAATTACACATAAGATTATCATCTTTTTAATGCACTTACCCTTTGGATAGTTTCATTTTTCCAATATGTCTATAAGAAACATCCAAGAAAAAATATATAAAAAGATTAATGAGAATTCTACATGAAATACTGAAAGTTTAAAGGTCAGTCTTTTTTTTCTGTTTTTGTTATTTTTGTACCCATGTGCTTGTTTGTGTAGCATACTCATATCAAGTCCATGCATGTCATTGGCTTTTATGCATATCTCTTCTTTTAAGTGTTGTCTGTCTAAAAATATCAGTCTGAAATTTCTCATGACACTTAACACAAAAAATAACACATAGTCACACACAAATGCCATCTCTCTATTTCAAACCTTGTAAATACATAGCTTTTTTATACTGGGGTTTGGGAGCAATAGGTCTTACAGCGGACAGAAGAGGTGTGTGATCATAGAACTAACAGGACTTTGTTTTTCTCTTGATCATTGTACAGTGGATAGGCTGAGAAACGACCTATGTCTGTCTTAACGGACCCCGATTTACCCAACCCTTCACCAAACACTAAAGGTTTACCAGAGTCTAACCACAAAGAAGTCTATCTTAACAACTCAAAGTAGTTGCAGGAGAAATTAAATGTGCTCACACTGGATGTTGCATGTTTTGTTGGTGGTTCATACTATTTTTGTGTCCAGATATTATTAAAGAAAAAAAGAATGAGGTAGAGACAGATATAGAACAAAATGTTATAGAGGGGGAAATTTATTGAAATTATTGATGATATTGTATGCTGAGTGTACAAAGATTATGCTTGTAAAACCTGTCTGGTTTTCACTTGTAAGTAAACAGAAAAAATATACTGTCATGGTTTTGTGATTGTATACAGGAGGTATTGATAAATTATGCAAATTGTGCTGTAAAAATGGCTGTTGCCCCATGTCTAACTATTAAATATCAGTACAAATGATGCTTGACTTGACTCCAATTCACACTGCATGAGCAAAAAAAAAAAAAAAAAAAAACTCCTTTATTTTTGAAAACTAGGGGTTTACCATGAGCTCTAGCTGACTTCCTGTTGGCAGTAGCAGAATGTAACCAAAAGATGGTGCTCTTTCTCTTTATTTTGAGCACCCTGACAGCACAGTGGGCCCTCCTGCCACAGTCAGCTACACTTCCACAGGTGTTTCCACTTATTGAAGTTAAAGTGTTCTTCTTGTAACCGTGGGTGTGTGAACTTTTGACTTGTCACCGCAGGAAAAGCACAGGTGTAACCAATAACGTGGCTCTGTTTGTTCGTCAGCTAAGATGAATCAGCAGTTCATTAACATTCAGATGTTTCATTTTATCTACATCAGTTCTTTGACCAAACAAAATACCTCAAACTGTCTTCACTTAAGAGACGTATTTGTCATTTACTCTGTGGATAACTATCATCTGTTAACGCATATGAAGTATGTTGAACAGCATTACCGGGCGGAATAGCAAAATAGCAGATAGCAAAATCATTATGGCAAAAATCTGGCCCAAAACTGACATGCCATTTTGGCAAAGTTCTGGGTGGATGTATGGGCCCTAAATGGCCCAAAATAGGCAAGCCAAAGTCAAACCAGAAGGAAGCCAAAATTCATCCAAAAGTAATTGCGAACTTCCAAAATATAGCCATAACTGTCCCAGAAAAGCCCCAAATCCCCATAATCCAGCCATAAAGTAGCCAAAACTGACTCGAAGAGAGGCCAAAATTCACCCTAAATTTATGCTGATCATGCTTTAAAATGAAGTGGGGTTTTCTTCTGGGTAGAAATTCCCGCTCTTTGCGCAGTGTTTTGGCTTTACAGAAATATGCCAAAACACAACCAAAAAACATCCATACATGGAATAAGATGTTGCCGCTCTTTAGTCAATCTTCTGGCATGCCATAAACATGCCATACCATCCTTATACTTGATCCCGCTCTTTGCCCAGTCTTTTGGTTAACCACACATATGCCGTAACTCAGCCATATATTGCTGGTGCCTCCATATCTATTATGGAAAACCTTAATCATACCACAGTTAAGCCTAAAGGTTTTCATAATGCCAAAAGAAAGCCAAAAATGTCAAATGTATGCCATAATACTGCCAAAATATTTGCTATCTGGGTACTGTGGTCAGACACACCAGGATTAATCAGTGTGTCCAATAATGAAAGACAGGAAATAAAGGAGCGGCCTTAAGTTCAGGAAGTAGTGGAGCTATGCAAAGAGCCCGTTAAAAAAACGGATGTTGACGGACGTTACAACAAGCGAAGAAGAAGAAACATGTCACAGTATGTGTGGACACACCAGGAAACCCAATCATTTTTTAATTTAGTACAAGATAGAGGGGTAAAATATAATTATAATGAATATATCTGTAAATAAACACCACATTTACGTTTGTCGCCATGTTTATGGAATGACTTCTCATGTCATCTCGCGATAATAAACAAATCATCTCATTTGTGATTTAATGGAAAAACCGACATGACGCACTTCTTTTTTTTTTTGACATTTAGTAAATATCAGTAAAGTTTCGCACAGATGTCCAATGGACAAGTAATTACAACATTGTATAGTAACGAAGTACTAATACTAAACTATTGTACTCAAGTATGTTTTGGGAGAATTTGTACTTTACTGAGTACTTTTTTTGTTTACTTTCACTATTAATTCACTACATTTCCTAACTCAATTGCATACTTCTACTCTGATATATTTTTTTAATTCACAGTATCGTTTCTCATTACAAAAATAAGTGAAAAGGTCCTCCACACACACATACACACACCCCTTTATTGAAATGGACTCTATGCACAGCCCCACTACTTCCTGAACTACAGGTGGCTCCTTTATTTCCTGTCTTTCATTATTGGACACACTGATTAATCCAGGTGTGTCTGCTACTTCTTGTTGTAACTACTGATTAATTAGACACACCTGAATTAATCAGTGTGTCCAATAATGAAAGACAGGAAATAAAGGACCCACCTGAAGTTCAGGAAGTAGTGGGGCTGTGCATAGAGTCCATTAAAGGAAATTTGGTGTTTTCAACAAAGTCAGGAAGCTGATTTGTCATTGAGCCTAATCGCGTAATGTGCACGTGCAAACGATGGTCCACACTCAACCTGTCTGTGATCTGTTGATGTGGGGGAGAGCTGAATGAAGCTATGCTAAAAACAGGTTGGTATTATATCAATGGTTTAGACTTTGGATTCCTTGTTTACGAAGTGTAATGTAGGCTCCATGTTTTGAGGTGCCACATAAGCTTTCATAGATGTTGTTTTTTTGTTTGTTTGTTTGTTTTCTTCAAAATTCTGACATTTCTAATTCCCGCAGTACTCCTGTTTAAGTTTTTGAAACCTTCAATATTTTGACCTCTTGTCTTTTACTTTACTATGTTTTAAAATCCTAGGTAAACTTTATAATATTCAAAATTCTGACTGCCTTTGGTTGTTATTAACATTTACTTGTACTTTTGCATTCATTACTTGAGTACATTTAATTGTAGACTATTTGATATACTTAAGTACAGTAAATACTAGATACTTACAGACTTTAACTTGAGTAGCATTTCAGTTGGTCACTTGAACTTCTACCGGAGTAATTTTTTGGTAGGATATCTGTACTTCTACTTAAGTGTGACTTTCCTGTACTTTATACAACAGTGGTTATTCATACACATCATTACCTGCCTGCACATAGAGTGAAAACCATCACTGAACAGTTGACATGTAAGGCTCAATCTGTAACAGCAGGTTAGAATGATCCTGCAGGGGGCGTGGTTCACCCTTTTAAGTTTATCCAGAGCCATAGAGCGAGAGATTGTGACAACTTTGATGTCACCGCTACTGTGATCACATGGTTCATGTAAGCCTCAATAGTTCCAAAACAAACTTCAGCTTTCATGTTCGTCTATGGGACAGACAGCAGTGAGTGCGTTATTGCATGGTAGTATCAAAATAAACCACACACACGTATATTTCCAACCATTGTTGCATTACTGTATGTATGTTTGTGTCAGTTATGCTTTTAAGTATGGGATTGACCACTGAAAGTACTGCATTTAGCAAACATTGGGCTAGTTGCTATGGTACCTCTCTTGTTTGTGAGCAGCTTGACATGCTCTAATCATGATCTTAAATCCAACACTGAAACCCTTGACATGCCCTGATCACGGGCTCACTGCTTCTTGACAGAGTTAGCCATCTAGTTTCAGAACTACAGTAAGTAGGTTTACAAAATGAGCGCAGGACAAATGAAACTATTTACAGGCATCACATGCCATTATGAATCTTTAAAAGATTACAAATAGAATAAATTAACTGGCAAAGTGGACCCATATTTCTACCTGCCGTAAATGACACTAATTAGCACATTATCTCAGCTGACAAATTTAACCAAACACCACCAGGTTCAGCAAAACGACTAAACTAAAACCTGCTGATAACCAAATCTGTACTAATGTTACTTTACCTTAGAAACTCCATAATGTTTAGTTATAGTGGTTAAATCTCAACAGCTAGCGAAGTCAGGCTAGCTAACTATTAGGCTACAGCTGAAAGTCAAACATAACGTTTGTATAAGATAATAGATTTATAGAAACGCTAACACATACCAAAGAAAACAGAATGTACAACATAAATGTCCGCTTATTCAGGAAGTACACTTGATAATTTGAAAGATGACAATATCTTATTAACTTACCACTGGAGTTGGTTGATCAGCTGCAATAGAAATGAATGTGTTCCAACACCGCGACACTCAAAGTTTGGAACTAGTTTGGAACTATTTCGTCGGCTTTGGAGTATATGAGGTAAGAGTTAATATGCGGTTATCGTAGACAGTGGAAAGTTCTTGCACCTTTTGAGACAAAATGTATTTGCGAAGAAAAATAACCCACCTCGGCACTGGCACCAAGACCACTTTATGAAGCTTCCAATTTTTTTTTTTTTTTTTTTTTTGCCTAGGCTAATCTGCAATTATTTCGGCTGAATACCAATTAGCCAAAATATTCTAAATACTTTTGAGTGTTAGCTGCTGATCTTTTCACAAAAAATTATATATATATACATATATATATATATATATATATATATATATATATATATATATATATATATGTGTGTGTGTGTGTGTGTGTGTGTGTGTGTGTACATACAGGGTGGGGAAGCAAAATTTACAATATTTTGAGGCAGGGATTGAAAGACAGTGTGTGACCAATTAGTTTATTGAAAGTCATAAGAATTTATTTGCCACAAGAAAATTTACACAATAGAAAATGTTTTTATTCTATGTGTCCTCCTTCTTTCTCAATAACTGCCTTCACACGCTTCCTGAAACTTGCGCAAGTGTTCCTCAAATATTTGGGTGACAACTTCTCCCATTCTTCTTTAATAGTATCTTCCAGACTTTCTCGTAATAGTTTTGCTCATAGTCATTCTCTTCTTTCCATTATAAACAGTCTTTATGGACACTCCAACTATTTTTGAAATCTCCTTTGGTGTGACGAGTGCATTCAGCAAATCACACACTCTTTGACGTTTGCTTTCCTGATTACTCACATGGGCAAAAGTTTCTGAAAAGGTATGGATAATAGTGTTAGGTATGATTATGACATCAATATATGTTTGGTTTCAAAACAATTGACGTTGTGCCTGCTGAGAAAAAAACAACTAAATGTTCATTGTAAATTTTGCTTCCCCACCCTGTATGCATACATACATACATGTTTGTACATTAGAGATTTGCTCGATCACTTTTGCAAGTGTACATTTTGGTGTTTTTTATACCTTATCTTATATCTGTATTGGTCTGAGCAAGTGTATTGTAATCTATTCTATTCAGAATCATTGTTAGTTAACATGCAAAAAAAAAAAAAAAAAGGAAAGAAGAGTAATATACAGGGGGAATAAAAGAGAAATTCTAAATATATATAAAATCTATACACATAAAGACACAGATATTAACTTATATACAATAACGGGGCTTTTTTTTAAAAAATCAAATGTTATAATAATATTTAAACAAACCTATGCCTATAGATGTGGAGCCTTCTCACCTTCTAAAACAAACATGTCATTAAAGATAATAAACATTCCAAATGAGGTAAAAGCCATTTAACTAATTTCATCTCTTTGACAGAAACGCTGATAGTTTGGACACTGATGTGATAAAAGTGTGTGTGAAGTCCAATAGCTAATGATGGGACTGTTCATCACAGCTGATGATGTGGTTTCATTTATAATCTATGACTGGACACCTGTTGGAGACACCATAAATGGCTGGAGTGGCTGTCCAGGGCTCAACAGTGGGCTGCTTTTAAATAGAGAAAACATTTTAAATATAGACAACCACTGAGGACTTTCCACAAGCTATATTTAAAGTGTTTGAATATGTGGCCATACTGAGATATTTAGTCACAGAGGAGGACATTTATGAAAGTAAGTTAGTTTATAATGTTATTTTTGAACTACTTTAGAATTGTGTGAATTATAGGAAGGTCATTTGCCTTAACTTAGGCCTTTCTTCCATGTTCTTTTGGTTTGCATAGAACAGATAACCTTAGTGTTTGTCTTAAGTGCATATTTGAAAACCAGACAGTGGATGATGTTTATGTCTTCTATTTTGTGATGATGGCATATGTTGTACTGTCTGTCAAAATATCAATGAAAAAAAAAAATTAAAAAAAAAAAAATAAAAAAGAACAGATAACCTTAACGTGTGTTTCTGCAGCTCCCCATATTATTTATTCTGGAGGAATATCTGAGTTAGACCTTTGGAGAATGAGGAGAATTTGAAGTGTTGAAGGACATTTCTTGGTTGACTTCTCATGTGCTTCTCACTGAAAATGCTGACGGTTTGATCAAAGCATGCCAGGCTGTCCCTGCCAGATCAGGCTCTGTTGTCTACATTATATCCTTCAGTCTACCTCTCTCTTTTTATGTTCCCTGTGTTGTCTCATATTCACCCTCTCTCTCTCTTCTCAATAACTCGGCTTCTGCTCTCTCCCTCTCTCTTCCTGATGGATCCCTCAGATCCTTTCACTTCTAAAGATCTGTTTGTTCCTCTGTTTTGCCTTTAAAGATGTGACCTGCATCAGACAGGAGCCTGGAAACGCATGGCTGTTGCTGTGTGTCTGTGATTCACAGAGCAGTGAGGGTGATCAAAATGACAAGCATTTGGCTAGCCCACATCAGACCACAACGGCGGCTGCTTCCACCTCTTTATGGTTAGAGGGGTCACACATCCATTGAATGTTTCTTGATCTCAAAAGACGTGTTGTTAATATTCAACTCAGGGGTCAAATATGTATTTTTAAGGCTTTGTTTCTTATTGTTTAAAATGTACGTGAATACAACCAAAAGTATAGGTAGCCAAGGCCAGAAGAGATTAGCTATTAAACCTAGATTAATAATATTAAACTCAGTGTATTGTAAAACTACAAGAGCGATTACAGAAATTTTGATTTATTTATTAAATACTCGTCTGAAGGGTTTTTGTCCTCTCCGTTGATAAACTACACGTACCGAACCATCTGACATCCTAACACAATTACCACAATTGGAGACCTGCTGGATACAAAGCAGGACAGTAGAAACCATCTGGACGTAATGACCAGAGCCTTTTCCTGAGATTTTAAATTTGTTCTCTTGTTCCAAAATGGACATCTAAAAAAGTCCAGATGTTCACATGAGGGATGTACTGTCACTAAACAGTGACTGTCAGTGGCATTATATTAAATAAAGCCAATTTCTTGGAAGATAAATGTAAGACATCCTGGCAAATGTCAAAAGATAAAACAGGACACGATTAAGTTTGGATTTGACAGGAAGTGGTTACATTTTAGACAGAAAGAACATTTAGTAACATAAACATTCCTATTATTCATTCATCTGTGCTTCCTGGTAATATGCCTAGCACATGCACCAACACGTGTTGAAATGGCAGTGATAAGTAGAAATGCAAAAACTCAATACTGCAAGACGGAAACAAGATTTGTATGTTTAAAATAAATGAACAGGACAGCTATGACCCTTCATGTCTGATCACCTCCGATCCCCCCTGAGGCCAAGTTCTTGTCACTGGATGCCTGTTTCACCCTACGGCACTCCTTCACTGGGCCATAACTTCTCCTCCTGACAGAATAGTTTTCCCTAATAGTAATGTGATCAGTCAGTGCACAGAGGGGACTAAGGCTGCCCCTGTCCTGAGTAAGACATCATATCACACACACTCGCCATCACTTTTCTTTCAGCGAGTCAGCATGGCACCGCTGTGCTGACTGTCGCCAAGGAGAAGACTGTGGTGCAAGAAAACACGTGTTTATTTTCACTTGTTGACCTACAAAAGCCTTACATGTATCAAAGATCAATGTGTTTTTAAATTGTGACTGAACATATGAGGAATCCATATATGAAATCCGCCTAATGACTACAATATCTCCAAAATGCTAGCTAAACTCTGTCAAACTGAATCTGTTTCAAATTGCCTGTCATATGGTTTTTCCATTCTCCATCATGTTCCATCTTTCTTCCATAACAGTTAGATGTGACAATGAAGAATGCATCAGTGTCAGCTTATGTGGAGATAAAACACATGTCCCATCATCTTTGCCAAGAAGAAACTGTGCGGAGGAGATGCCGATTAAACTTTAAACTTGGAAATCATTTGTTGCCAGGGTAACATACTTGCCCAGCAGATTTAATAAATGAATTGTGCATGGCAGCCTGTAGGGGAGGGAGAGAGGGAGAAATATAATGCCATATTCTTTATTTATTTCTTGCTTGAACGCAGTTTCTTGATTTTATTTTTTTTCCTCCCTCAAGCATAGCATTATATGCATACATCAATTTGTTTGTCTTGTGACACTGACAAAAATGACACAAAATGATAGTGACATTTCAACTTTCTGAACTGACAGACGCTTCATCATATTGTATCATGTTATATGACTTACTGCTCTTTAAAAGCCTTCAATCTGCATTTTTAAAGTAAAGTCAGCATTTTAAAAAATGAGCCATTTATAAAAAAAAAAAAAAAAAAGAAAATAAATATGGCAGATAACAGTAAATAGTCAGTGATTCTCTGTTTGACTGTAAAATGTAATTTGATGGGAAAATGACCCCAAGAACAATTTGGATGCACAAGCGTATGCCCTGTAAATGTGCTTTAATTAGATACTACATAGTTAAACAGTCAAACCTTATTAGGCAAGAGACTTTAGGGGAGCTAGTTTAAGCATATAAATAATACACTGGTTATTTGTTTTTGCTGTATCTGCTTATAGATGGAAAGGAAAAGGAATACATTCAGTCATTTTGAATGAAAGTCATAACTCTTCGATATGAAATGTGTCTCCATCGAGTGCCAACTCGATGGAGACACAGAAGAGACAATATTTGTCTCTTCTGTGTTAGCCTCTGTCTGCTGCTCCCAGCGAGAACACACATGTAAGTTGTGCACTCACTGGTTGGGAAAACAACAGCCTTGTGGCTCAGTTGTGAGGAGTTGGTGTTGAGGCAGCGAATGGTTGCTAGGCAACGGCAGCCGGGCGATTCCCTGGACAGGTGGGTGGGGTTGGGAGCTGGTGATAGAGGCCACACCTGCTGCCTGGCAGACACGCACCCGCACATGCACGCGTGAACACAACCACACACATGCCTAATTCTCTTAGAAACACATTAGCCCCCAGCTCCCGTCCTGTTGTGTTCTCTTCTGCTGCCGTTTTCTGGACATGAAGCAAAATGTAATTAATGGTAAACAGACTGAAATAAAAGTGTAGTTCAGTGTTTAAAACAAGAGTCAAACAACCTTTATATTGTTCGTATATCAAACTGAAAAGTACTTTTGCTGTTTTTCTTTTACAGAGGTCTGTTTCAGTCTGTTAGCCTGTTCTGTGATTTATTTGGACTTGTTGGCTATGCCAGCTTGCACAGGCATCATTAGTGGGCATGATAACAAACCAACAAAGCCTAAGTGTACTGTTATATACTGTTGCCTTTTTTATGGATAAACTGCATGAAAATGAAACTGTGTATTAGGCATCTGATCATTTATGAGAAAATGATGTATTTATTAAAATGCATCTGCTGTTTTGACAGGCTTTTGTGAAACACACTAATCCCTACAAAAATCCCATATAATCCTATTCAAGCAACTTTTGTATTTGCATGCCTGCTTCAAAAACAGAAGCAGCATGAAGGATTGGTGTTGGATTTTTGTACTTGTGGCAAGCAATGGAGTTTTTGTCTCCTTGGAACCGATTTTCATCCTGTTCTTGGAATTGACCATTTTAAAGCTTTGGCTGATGATTCCAGACTGATTTGTGTGCATCTGTTTGCTCACATGTACACCTGTACCTGTGATGCTAAAGGTGCTGAGAATATTACTAACAAAACAGCAAACTTACTATATAAGCTTTACTACTCTTTTTTCTGTGTTATGCTGTCTTTTATACAGTCTGTGAGTAGTTTGTATTCTTCAAACTAACTTTCCCCTTTCTGTGCAGCTGACATTATCCCCTCACCTGCCTTGCCTCTTCACTGTTGCTCTGTAAATACACTTTGCAGCTCAAAGCCCTGCCTGGCAAGAGGTCCCATAGGAGCAGCTTTTATATGGGTAATAGTGAAACCTGAGCAGGGGAGCGTGGACAGCTATTTGCGCTGTAAATCTATTTCTATGATTCATATAATAGCAAGTGAGCAACACTTAGTCTTGTTTGTCTTCTGTGGGCCTCTATGGCAAACATAGTTAACTTCCCAACTTTCACACATCCACGTACAAAGAAGTTGACTGAAGTTTAACTAAGAAATAATAACTCCCATAATAAGTGAGAAGCTCTGAGGAAATAAGTAAAAGATTAGTTTTGAATATGACAAGGGGCTTTAGAGAGAAACTCATTAGAAAGAAGTGTATTCTTTGAGTATTTACCTTGCTGATTGTCCTTGCTAAGGGAAATGTCACTTCATATTAACTTTACCCCAACCCTTCCAGCAACTGGAATTTATTAACACATTTCTGCATAAGAAGATGCTGCATGTTGTTTAAAAGTAAATGAAAGCTCATAATCACATATAATAAAACATTTATATTGCATTGAGCATTTTGTTGTACTGTTGTGTTTTTTTCTTCTCCTGAATATGGTATAAGCCGTAATATCCTAGAGCACAGGTGTCAAACACGCGGCCCAGGGGCCAAATCTGGCCCGCCAAAGGGTCCAGTCCAGCCCTTGGGATGAATTTGTGAAATCCAAAAATTCCACTTAAGATATTAACAATCCTTTTAGTTCAGGCTCCACATTCAGACCAATTCAATCTCCAGTGGGTCAGAACCAGTAAAATTCTATCATAATGACATAAAAATAATGACAATTCCAAATCTTTCTCTTTGTAAATGTAAATATTTTCATATATTTACACTAAAACAAAGTATAATTTTGCAAAAAATGCAAATAACCTGAAATGTCTTAAGAGAAGTACATACAATTTTAACAATATTCTGCCTGTTACTAAATGTTTTGTGTATTTGTAGATCCGCTGGGATCTGTAAATTATAATGCACATGTGGAAATGATAAACTGAGGCAGAATATTGTTAAAATTACACTTATTTTCTCATGTTATTCACATCTTTTGAAAGGATAGTTTGTAGATGTAAACATTTTCATAATGTAAATTTACTTTTTCACTCTAAAACATAGAGAAAAGTTTGGAGTTGACATTATTTATATATTATTACGTTATTATTTTACTGGTTCGGCCCACTGCAGATCAAATTTAGCTGAACCTGGCCCCTGAACTAAAATCAGTTTGACACCCCTGTCTTAGAGGGCTTAAAGCAATGCTCATGATCAGATGGAAGTAAACTAGTACCTCTGAGTACTCAAAAACCTTACCATAGATGGTAGTGTTAACAAGAATGGGGGGTAATAGTTATAACAACAAACTGATTCTTTGCGGGTTTTTACAGAGTAGATAACGGATCAACTGGTTTAAAAAGGAAACTTTTGTATCCTGCAAGAAAAAAAGTGAGGACAAAAGTGCATCCTTTAATGACAAACCACAACAGTAACCGTTTTAATTTATTTAGGATGAATTAAAACTGGAATGTAAAGCCACCCAATGTTGTTAGATGCTGAGGCAGTGTTTGTGTCAAGTGTCCACTATTTGATAAGACTCACACGGCGAGAAAGTCGTGCGTAATTCGTGCGGCATGTGGTGGGAAGACAGGGCGCCCGGAAACTCATTTGTGCGTCAGGAAACCACACGCTGTAAAAAATGTCAGTAACTGCCGGTCAAAAAAAAAAAAAAAAAAAAAAAAAAAAGTCACATTCAACAGCTGTCACTTTATTAATCAAACTGTACCAAAACGCTACCTTGCTTGTTTGTTTGTTTTTTTTACACTAAGTATATTAACACAATGACTTTACTGATATTTTTACCAAAGGAAATTACAGTATAATGTTACTTTAACACAAATAAGATAATCTGACAAAAAGAAGAGACAAGAAAACATTGAAAAGGAAGCATGGGGCATGGAAAAAAATCACCCTCTGTATCTCTGTACCAGTTGTTTTACGATGGGAACCCCACAGCTTCAGAAAATGACGCTTCAGATGGACATGTTTTTTACAGTGTGCGGAGTGGCACCGCTCTGCCGGCCGAGCTCCCATCTAAATGCGCCCTCCCCTTTTCTCCTTTTATATTTTGACACACGCTGGACATCTACGCTAATAACATATCGAAGTTTCAGACACATGCGTAACAGTCATACACACACAGAGACGCTGAACCAAAAAAGCCCACTCCTCAGTTCCACCAGTGGGGAGGGACTTCCAGACCAGATGAGATTTGTTTCCAAACGCGCACCGATGGCGGTGTAAGGCGTTTGGCTGAGAAGTACGCACGGCGCTGTGGATTTGTGGATGTTTTGTGTATCTTCTCCCCGAGTGGATCCAGTTTGAGGGGAAATAAACAAAACTATGGATTACTCTGTCGGCCTACTTTTACTTCTGTCGACCATTTCATCTGTGTCGGCCGGACAATTCCCATCAGCGCAAATGTAAGTAGAGCTTCAAACCAGCCTGTTGGATTATGAAAGTCTGGAATAGTATTCTTTGTAGCTGAAAATACATCCCTGATTCCATCCAGACCTTGATATAGTTTAGTCAGTTTTACGCACGATTTATATCTAAGGCTCTAGAGATGTAAAAACACTGAGACTACTACCGACTACTGACACAGGCATGTACAATCTTGTAAACAACCCGCCTTCAGATATTTCTATACTATTCCAACTTTGGAAATTGAGCAACCTTATTGTAAAGTATTCATGCAGAATTGTAAAGCGTGTCTTTCTTTCCAAGTGATGACGCTTGCACATTAGTTTGGCCATAAGTTTGCCTTGTGAAACGTTATATTTAAAGCCACTGTCTATTTGTTGCCAGCAAGCAGCAGAGTGACATGTGACAGGCTGTCAAATGAATCATCCTGGGAACTCAGATTGGTCTCATTTTGGCTCAGGGGTTCCCAAACTTTGCCGAAAGCACCTCCACAATTAAGCTTGTTAGACAGTTTGTCTACATTTTTAAAATAGATTGGCTGATTCTGACTGTTAATGTTTTTACTGTAAAAGGCAGTTGAGTGAGACCTTTTGTTGGTTTTACTGATGGGACACTTGAACTTCTGAAAATATCTTTGAATATTTTAAATTTGCAGACTATGTGGAATCCTTCAGATGTATAGTATCTGAAATAAAGGCTGTGTGTATTAATAATTCTGTTTTCAGCTGCTCACACATTTGTAATATGTGTACTATTGAATATTTACACTTTTTTCATCATGCAGGCAGTTTTTTTTAATTATTCATTGCTGAAGTCCCAATAGTTTTCCCTTGAACTACTCTATAAACTCAGATGTTTCAGTTTGATATGCATGTTTGTAACTTGAGTTAAAGACTTATGTAATAAAGTGTCAGTGTTACTGGCACAGTTGAGGTATCACAAGGTTTGTCTAAATTTGATTCCCGGTGTCTATATTTGCAGTGCAACATTAATAGATTCAGCAAATGATATGTATATGGTCACAGGAATATGTTTTCTAAATTAAATAAATGTGTAGGTGTGCAAGCCTGTGCAGATCCTGTGCTGCACATCACACTTCATCAACAGGTCTAAGATATTCCAGATGGTTCTAATGTGTGCAGGACTATACAGTGTTTGGTTTTAAACGAAGCCCAAGTATGGTCCCCGACACAGATGAGCCATGATGGCACTCAGCCTAATGGCCAAGTACAATGATGTCAGACTAGCAGAGTGGCCTGCCCACTCCCTATATTTCATGGGCACTAAGTGGATTGATCTGTGGGTTGTGTACATAATATTCACACAGGCTTGGTGAGCTGTAGACCCACTTTCACTGACACAGTTGCCTTCCTGTGGGAGTGGGATTGGTTGTCTAGTGAGAAAAAAACAAATATTATTAACCTTTACATCAGAATGGTAGGAACTTTTCATGTGAATTAACAAAACTTAATGTAGCGCTTAAGAAAAATGGCAATAAGCAATTTGTGGTGCAAATCCTTTAAGAAATAACTGTGTGACAAAACGTATCTCATACTTACCATGTACACTGTTTTAGCTATAGCTGGTCTTAGTGGACTCTTGTCTTGATGGTGATTTTGAGTGACAAGCTTCGCATTGACTCCTCAAGGTGAAAGTCACAGAGAGAAGCAGAAAGGAAACTAGAAGGGCAGGGATCGAGAGAGTGAACCACTGTGTTTCCCTACAGGAAATTTAGACATGTGGATAACCAAGGTCTTTAGTAGCTCAGTTAGGACTAAAATCAGACATTTTTAAGAGCATTTTTATGCTACTTCTGCTGCCTTCATTACATTTTTCTTTCTTGCACCTCTCTGTCTAGCACAGTGTATGACTGTTTATCTGGACATGTCAACATCTGTCTGGTCATCCCTCCATGCCCTCTCCTCCTCTTCAACACACTTCCTTTCCATCTTGTTCAGACCATGTCCATCTTCTTTGCATCCAGCTCCCTATATCTAAGTCCTTCCTCTATCTTTTTTGTGCTGCCTGAAGGCAGATGATTAACATCATCGAATCTGAAATGCAAAGCCTGATGTCATAGACTATGCCCTAGAGATCTTGGCGCCAGCCAGCACAATAAGAGATCAGGAGAGATGAATAGGAAAGATAGAGATGGAAAGAAAGGAGACAAAAAAATCCAGACTGCTTAGCCTTTTTGATGCCATAAGTCTGTGTATGTTTGCTGCTATATGGATTCTGAAAGTACCATTTATTGTTGCCGGCTTAAGAGCCAAAAGAGGGGTTTCCTAATCATCATGACCTGTGTTTAATCTGGCAATAAGACTAGATCTTATTTTCCCTCTGGCTTTGTCCTTAGTCATTGACAGACATATTTTACTCCCATCTTTTTTCTCACACTTCCCTTTCCCTCTGTCACCCTCCACTCTGTTTTCTCCCACTCTAATGCTTTTTAAGGCTAACTAGATTTCATGCTCAACCAGCTAAAGAGCTATGTTTCTCATGTTTGCCTCCTTTCTGGTGATCAGTGGGCATAATATGAGGAGGCACTTGAGAGCAGGAAGCCAGTTAAGACACAGTATATAGAGCAGCAGGTTCAGTGGGAATGATGTCTGAGATAACCCAGCCTTTTTAGTAGGACCACGCATCTGGGCCAGACTGAGTCTGAACCCCAAAAGACGGGTTAATTTTACAAAACAGTACAAGGAAAAATTGTAATGTCTTGCAGGGATATTAACTCTACATGGCTTTAGTAAGTGATACAGTGATCACACAACAGCCAGTCTTGCCATTTGGAGAAGTAGTAAGAGTAGTGGTCATGCTTTTATATTGGTTTTAAACAAAAGTATATAATTCAAAGATTTGAGCCAAAAAAATACCCATATCTGTGGAAAATCACCCTGGCTCCTTGCTCTTTTATTTATTTACTTGAAATATGGTTTTTGTCAATGGAAACAGCTTCAGTCCTTTTTTGTCTTGATTGGATCTTAAAGCCTTTTAACTTTTGTTTTATTTTTGAGAGAGAGAGGATGATTATGTCTCATCCAATATAACTGAGGAAGGATGAATGCCAATAATGAATTACAATAATGAATTACATTTTCCATTAACTTTTATTCTAGTTTCACATCTCACTTGTCATTGATATTATGCAGGGTTTGCAGCGGATGAATCAAATGAAATAAGCTGATGGAAATGATTAGCTCAGGGCTTTCTAGGGTTTCCTTGGCTGTGATTTGCACCTCCTAGCCACTAGGGAGTTGATGCCAGCAGGTATATTTCAGGAGGCATGCTCTTGCTCAGAGTCAAACAGCTGGTCGGTTATATCTGTTACACACACCACTTTCAAAGCAGTAAAATCTCTGCCTCTTGCTAACGTTGCCCTCCACTCCACTTATTGTTCTTCTCTTGTGTTTTCCTCCTTTCCCCCTACTGCTCACTCTTTTTTTCTTCGCTATCCCCTTACCACTTTGCCCCTTTCTATATTTAGAAAAGTGTCTGTCTTAAGTCAGACGTGGGAAAAGATACAGGACACAGGGGTGCAAAGTCACAAGGGAACTTCCCATAAATATCAAGATGCTTTTCTAGTGACAGTTTGTGGACAACCTTGGTTATGGGTGGCCTCTTGACTGTTGTTTTAGTCTCTGGTTTAAGTTTCTCATGCTTTGGAAGTTCCCTGGAAGAGACAAAAAAAGGGCCCTCTGTGCATGTTAAGAGAAAATTGGAGGTGCTAAAGAACACTCTTGGTGCTGTAGTTAACAATCCAATGCCACATATAAAATTCTCAAGAATTTTCCATTGCAGAGGTTCCTGGAAAAACCTTGAGAATAGCTAACAGCTGTTTGGATGGGAGCCCTGTCCAGTACAGGAAACACATCTGTATCCTGTAATATATGACTTGGGGAGTGTAGTTTTAGGGGTTTAGTGTAAAATGCAACATGTGTCAGTTCTCTCTTGTATTAAAGTTTATTTATGAACTATCCTTTATTTTATCAAATTTGTGTCACAGGAAGAAAGAAACTAACAATCTAGTAATATTATATTGTATATGTCACAAAAATAGCAAGTAGCAAAAAATAATACTGTTAAATATTGTGGGCAAAGCTGCAAACCTTTTGTTTAAGAAAGCTCTCAGTATGTTTACATGTGCACTAATATTCCACTATTATTCTGAATTTGACAATAATTGGAAGCTGAGTTTTCATGTAAACACTGTACTTATTCTGTTTTGATATTCTGAATTAAACCTTTTTCCAAATCCATCATGTGGACATGTGGAATATATCGATATGAGGATTCTTTGGACGTGTAGACAGTGCATTTGGAAAATAAATCTAATTTGCCTGTTATGCTGCAGGTTGTGACACACAGCCTTTGTTTATGGTCAGCTGGAGCTGGAAGAAGAAGGAGAAACACACTAACTGTTAAGCATTATAACAGATGATTTCAACAGGTTCATAGATATGAGCAAATACCAAAAGCTGCAAGGTTGAAATCACACAGTGGATCGTCTACCACTTTGTGGAAAAATTTGACAGACATTATTTTTAATGGGGTATACATGGCTACATGTGAAGAGGGGTCTTTTTGGAATTAGGGAAAAACAGAAAATTAGTTTGCATTTAAATGCAGTCAATGAAGCTAAGATCAGAATATCTGTGAGATATTAGAACATAGATGTGTAGTACAGCTAACTGATAAATTATGTTCTTTAATACCATCAGAATATGAACATATGTAATAAACTAAATCAAAGACTGAACCATGGTGATTTAGAAGAATTGTTTTATTTTCATGTGCCATACAGGCACCCTCAGCATGCAAATAGTTGGCCAATCAGTTAAAAATTCCAGTTTGCAATATTACACTCTCAAATTAATTGAGGGTGTCAGTTTGGTTGCATGCAAATTTATTGTCAAAAGTAATATTTTTACCACAATATTGAACTATGGTCACCACATGGTTTTCCTCATCGTGCAAACCTTGTGTGTATCTAATGAAGCGTTTTGAAAACAGTCAATGTTGATCAGTGAATGTAAGCATGGCTTCATTTGTGTGCCCGAGAGGAGAAAGCATGATGAAAATTTTTGATCTCCTGGGTGTAATTTTATTCTTAACATGAATTTATGTGTAATGATCATAAACTGTGCATAATTAGTGGAATGAGGAACTGTGACATCACCCACTGGTTTCTGAGCTGCCATTTTACCACGTTGGCTTCATGGAGCCAAACTACAAAGTCATTTTACAAAACTAATCTTACCAAAACTACAGCTGAAAAATCAAATCACATATTAGAGGTTCCAAATAAAAAGGATAAGACCAGAACAGGTCCTGGAAAAAAATTCATTGACTTAGTATTTATTTGTTGCTCCATCCAGGGGTTTTTTAGCAGTATTATAACTTTAAGATTCTTCAGCATTGGCTTCATTTCTGAGCCGAGGTCTTTGCCTCTTGGTGATGATCATCTTTGCATCTCAAAGCCAATGTGATTTCTGCACATGCTAGTCACCTTACATGACATTTGTGTTTGAGCCTCTTTTATGTTGGGGACCAGGTTTTCTAACAGTTATCTGTTACGCCCCGGCCTAGGGGTTTACCAGGGCGAACATAATAGGCTCAACCTTTGTCCCCTCCCAGCTCCCAAGCACACACGTCAGTCAAAACTAAAAATTCACAGTATTTATTATTAGTATTTTTTTTCTCAACAACTAAGGAAGGGTTAGGGGAGGGTGCAGCTAAAACAACAAACAAAATATCTTCTGTAAAGTTTAGACTAAATTACCTACTCCAAAATAAATGCAAGAAATAAAATACAGAAAACTTACCTAACTACCTAACCAAAAAACAGGAGAAAACGTGAAAACAAAGGAGCCGACCTCCCCTACCAGAAAAAGGATCAATTTACAAAAAAAACAACTATTTACAACTAGAAACAATCGAAGTGTCACAGGAACACACGAAGACTGACAGTCACACACACGAACACAGGGTTGGAAGCTGGCAGGAGGCAAGAGAGAGCGAGGACGGAAACTGCAGGGCCATTTTTAAAGGGCCGGGCAATCATGCTCCACCAATCAGCAACCTGCAACAAACAGACACAAAAGGGCACAGCACACCTACAGGACGGGGGAGAACACACACACTAAACAGAAAACACATACATATACATATAAATAGACAAATTATGACCCAGGGTCATAACATATCTAATGAACATCTGTCTATAACACCCACAACATGCTGACTGTATGTCATACTGAGACAGGCCGTAAAGGTCTCAGGTTGACTTTACCATGAAAATCCTTAGGCTCACTCCCAAGTTTGTATTCCATTTCTGCTTCTCTATGTACAAATGGAGTCAGCTGAAGTCAGAATATGATCAGGTACGAGATCAAAACTGATTTCAACTTGAACTTCACACAATCCGTACGTTTACATGACAACTTTTATTCCTGGTTTAATCTGATTAAAAGTTAGATCCTATTTAAGATGCCCATGTAAACACCTTATTCCAGTTGAAAAAGTAAAGTTCGGATTAAATTACTTTAGTCCGGTGGGGTCAATATGATCTCAAATTAAGGCTCAAATCATGGCGATGTGACTTACTGCACTAATAAAATCTGGGCAAATAAAAACTAATGTAAAGCTAAAACGGTAAAGCAAAGCTAATTTAGCGCATGCATCCCTTCCAACAAAAACATTTTCCAACTTTCGTCAACACAACAGTCCCAAGATTGTATGAGTGCAGTAAGTCGCGGATCTAAAGAAATAATTAAGGAGAATCGGATTTCAGAAAATCACTTACAAAAGACAACAAATCACCTTTAAAAAACTGGCTACGTGTGACCATGGAAATGCAGTAACTATGCTAAGCTAAGCTAACAGAAGGGCTGCGACAACAAGGCAACGCGAGCACTACAATGCAAACCCTTTTGTTCACTTATCTACCTCATTAATACCTCATGTAAACCTTTATTCAGGTTTAGCATTCCTATGTAAATAGAAGAGAAAATACTTTAGTTCCGAATTAATTTCTTCTGGAAAAATAAATTGGATTTAAAAAACATCATGTAACCGTACCCACTGAATAAGTACACACAGACATACTTATTACATACTGAACCTGCTGAATTCTTACACTAGTTTTGGCCATTTATCTGTAGTGATTTATTTCTAGAGAGGCCAATGTATAATTTTAAACTGAAATTTTCTTATAGATGTTTGTAAATGTGGCATATGCCTAGTTACCCTGATTGCACAATAGTGGCATTAAATGCTTAAAATATCCCTGGTGAGACACCACAAGCCCATCAGATGTGTAGTATTTCAAAAGAGACACAGAGAAAAGTGGACCCACGATGGTCTGTGATGGCCTCTCTTGAGCCTCTTAATGGAGTCGTATATTGCCACATAAGGGCTGTTAATGCCAGTGTCCAGACTACACTGGCTGGACAGTGTGTGTAGCTATCAGGGAGACTAGTGCTCAGTACAACACTAACAGTAGTCTGCTTGTGTAGGCGTCTAGATTGACGTTAATTGGACATTTTGGCCAGAGGGTTCTCTAATCTCTCTATTTATGCACATTGTCCAAGAGTCTGGGTGTGTGTCTAGTGAGGCAGAAGGTTAAGAGTTGATGTATGGATGGATGGGTGGGTAGGGGCTTTGCTCAAGAAGTGTGAAGGTGACAGGGATGTGGAAGTTTAGTCATTTGAGGAGAGTTCAAAATGACAAATAGCAGAGAAAGACTGCTGGGGGGATGAGGATGAGCAAGACGAAGAAGACGTGAAAGAATACAAGCGAATAATGTATTATCACCGGCTGGACCATATCAAATGGATATACACTTTCTGAATATTATATTTGCATTAATACCATATGAGAAAGACCTACTTTTGTACTGTAAAAAATGTCTTGCTTTCTGTACACACATTCTTTTTTTTGTTTGTTTGTTTTAATTTTAGTAATTGCAGTATATTAGTAATCAGTACTACTTGTGCAGTATGAATCATTATCCTTTTGGACCTAATCGGACCCCTGTTTGTCATATTAGCTATGGTAGAGCAGTATCTTAGGCTGTCTGGTAAGAGGTGAACAGGAGAAGCCTTGTACTGATATAGTTGCAGTCACCATCATTTAACATAGTTGTGATGGAATCTCACCAGCAGGTGCGATTGCTCTACAGCGGGAGCAAACACTTCCAGGTGTCACAACAATTCTGTTTCTTCTGATTTAATACGTCCAGACACCTGCAGGGAGAGGTGATACAATGGGAGCTGTTAGTTCTGTCAGGACGTGTATGCCGTTTGACATGGAGGGTGTGGACAAGGCAGACTAGGTGCTAGGGGGACAAGGAGTCAGTCCTGGCTAGTTGTGGTCCAGTGTGTGAGGTCAAACATGGTCAAGGGTAGAAGGGGAGTCTGGCCCCCAGGGGTGATGTTGCCAATTGACAGACTTCAGGGTGTTTGACTTTGCTCACATTTGAGAATATCACGGAGGAAGGAAGTCCTCATATACAGCTGAATTATATACCTAATGTAATTCTGTTTCATCTGACCACTTTCACTGTGATTTTTTTTGTTTTTGGAGATCTTGTTCACAATTTTTTCTCCTTTGCTCAGTGCAAAAGAAAAAATAAGTAACAAATCAGGGGGACTTTTGTTATATATAATATGTATGTGCCAAAGACGTTCACTTTTAGAATTACATAAAACTTACATGTGAAGCTGAGCCTGGTGGGCATTTGATGTTTTTTAGTTAATAGAGTACATGATCTGGTAAAAAAAGGTATTGAGAATGATATTTTCAACACACTCCATACCGTATATCATCCTGCCATCTAAAGTTAAAAAGCATAGTACAGTGTAAGTAGCAGAATAGAATGGAATAGAATAGAATAGAATAGAATAGCGCTTTGTTGTCTTCTTTACAATATAATGACAAACAATTTAGCAGCATCTTTCTCAGCAGTCACAAATAGTAATGAAATGTGCAAATCCAATAAAATATAGTGCAAATCCGACATGATAAATAGACATGACAGAATCAAATACTGTATACAGTAAGAATACATACAGAATCAAATACTACATACAGTAAGAAAAAAAAGGGACTATATGCTCAAACTATAAACTGCAAGATGCACGAAGAATGAAAATATTATGTTTTGCTATCACCTTAGAGATTCTTCAATTAAAACCAGAGTAGAAAAAGGTGAACTCATTGGTTTATCTGATTAGGACTCATTACAAACTATCAGTATTGGCAGAAGTCAGCACAAATTAACAACCAAACAGAAAAAAAATACTCCCATCCATATTTTCTACATTTTCAGTTCGACTTTTTGTGATTAATTATTTTGAATTAGACGTTCGGTTCAACTGTTATTCAGTTTCTTAAGTGGAAGTTTCAGACGTGCATAAGACATTTTCACTGATAATCAGTTTTGTGCTTTTCCCTGCTCCAAACTAGTGTTAAAATATCAGCCTTTAAACTTCCACTATCAGTCAACCTCTGATGCAGATCTCACGGTATGAAGGTAAACCTAAACAGAGCAAGAGACTTTATCTTTGGCTATAATTTCCCCTTTTAAAATCAGCCTCATTGGAAACCAGCCTCCTGTAACTTACACCTGCTCATGGTGCATATTTCCCCACCAGTGCTACCCCATCATTAGATAATGATCTCAAACCATGTCTAGTCAGCTCTTCTGTAATACACTCCAACATAAGTGCTTAATAGAGCATAGAAGATACTGTTGTTAAGGCTTCACTTAAACACAACTCTTCAGATCTAGGCAGGGGTCTGTGGTGAAATGCTCCAACCGATTTACTAAAAGGAAAATAGCAGAAGGGAGGCAGAAACATCAATAATGTCTTTCCATAGAAGATAATGAGGCTGTGAGACATTTACAAAGCCTGCAATTATGGTGTTATTGACCTCAATAAAGGAGACCACATCATCGCTTGTCTCGTTTGTGCTCTGTGAGACATGTGAGGCGAGGGCAGGATGAAAAGTAAATAATTAAAAGAAAATTTAGCATTATTATTACAAGCTTATGTGACATAAAATGCATGTCACTTCATGCTGATGTAACAACGGCTGCAAATGAGACCGTTAAGGACATGTAATTGTAGATACCAGCAATACGAAAGACAACAGAATGACTCAGATGCACAATAGGGCTGCGTGATTTTGGAAAAAACTGACATTACGATTTTTTTAACCCTGCGATATATATTGCGATCAGTGGCGGCTACTCGTCTTTCAGAGAGGGGAATCTCATTGTTGGGCTTACATCAAAAAAAAAAAAAAAGTCAAGTTATTTAAACATAAATTCGGCCCTCCGTTCCTTTTTAGGAAAATGGTCGTATTGTACCAAGTAAACAAGAAAACGTTGAAATTATGTTAAATTGAAACAAGGAAGTACAATAAGTGTGTTTTATTTACAGTGCAAGAAATAAACAAGTAATTTCGTAGTGGTTTCTCTCTTGATTTCACAGCAGAATGCGCAACTGTATTAAACTGAACTCTGTCAAGTGAAGGAGTAGATCTCAAAATAGCTGTCAATCAAACAGGATTCAGCCTTTCGACTGATCCTCCAATCAGCATATGAAATCCCGGTGTCCAGCCCGGCCGAGCTCCGCCTACAGCTCCATTCACCCCCAGAGATGCCGAGTGTCCGGGGGCGGGACAACATCGTGGCATTTATCCAATTACCGTCCAGTTTTGAGGCAATGAAAAAAACTGTTCCACTCAGTCCCATTGAAGTGCATGGATGCCAGGCGTCTATGGGCAAATGCATTTACCATAGATCGTATGAGAAAACAGCGCAATGGGAATGTATGAGATGTGAACAACATCGAGTCCGCTGATTTGTGATAAAGCTGATTCTAAACGAACTTGTCCTTGAGTTGAATGTGTTCTAACACATTTGTAGTCAATGAAATGTCAACACAACCGCACATATTTAACCATTTAATTTTCGTAATTTTAGGGGAAGCTGAGCTTCCCTTGCAGTCTATGAGAAATCACCACTGATTGCGATATGAAAAACTACCCAGGGGGATATAATAGCTGTGTGGTGCCGACGTAAATGTTCAAACAAATTAGTTGTGTTTCCTCTCGTTGTGGTGACAGGTGTAAGGTACTGTCAACACAGAACACGTTTCAATATCATCCTTCTTGTAGCATGTAAACAATTCCAGATAACTGATGCTACTTTTCTTTTTGGCACCAAGTCTTCATTTTCGGTGATTTTCTCTTGTTCGTTGCTCATTTTTCAATGTTGTTACCAGTGACTCACTCCATGTGCAATGGGCGTGGTCTGCTTCAGCAAACTGATTAAGAACGATTGTGATTGGTGGGTTGCTGCACGCAGTGTGTGTCAGGTACCCGGGGTGAAATTAGATGAGAACACGTCAAGTTAATTTGCCTGCTACATTGCAGGACCTGCGATGTGACTATTGTGCACACATACATTGCGATGACGATGCTGAAATGATATGTTGTGCAGCTCTAATGCACAATCATGAGAATAAATGGTTTGCTGAGGGAGGGAAGATGAAATACAAAAGAAAGGAAGAGCAGTGGCAAAGATGATAGAGGTCAAAGAAATGAAAGATTAAAAAGCTAAAGAGAAAGGGAAAAATTTACACAAAGAGGGAAAAGCAAAGAAAGATGAGAAGAGGGGAAGAAAGTTGCACAGTGCTCTGACAGGCTTGTTGCTTAATAGATGCCTGCTTCATCGTCAGAGTTCTTATTAGTGATCCCCCTGTGGCTCAATTACAACTAAGCTGCCATCTTCAAACATCCCTATCTTTTTGTGCATCTCCTCTACTTCCCGTAATGGTGTCATCCTTGTCTCTCTCTAAGAACAAATTAGAAGCCTAAATTACTACTATTAGAGAAGGAGTTAAGGTTTCAAGCTGCCTCCCAGAGCTGGAATAATGATGAACAAGAAGAAAGAAAAAAAAGAGTAAAGAATCCTTGCTGTCGGTTGCTTCCTCTGTGATGGTTTCAGTGGTATTAAGAGATCAAATGTGGATCTGTCAACTTGGTTCTGAGTATAAAAACATGAGGATGTTTACAAAGTGAGAGGGTGCTGAAGTGGAAACTCCAAGATTGGATATTGAGCTGCAGATTCATGTGGATGCTTGCACACAGACGTGTCAGGTCTGTGAACTGGCACGAAGCAGACTTTTGCAGTTATTTGGCTTGAATGATGGAGCGTCCAACATTGCAGCGAGGGTCAATATTCAGGACTTTAACTTAGGGTGTGTATTTTTATCTGTAGCTACAGAAGGAAACGGAAAATAAACATGCTTCTTTCAAGGCTGTATAAATAACAAGCATAGTTAAAATCTGATACTGAATGGCAATGGAAGGTCATCGTAGTGGAAGAATATATTTGCTTTTTTCTACTCCCTAGCTGATAAAGAGAATATGGTAAATACAGTATGAAATTAGACTATTAATGAGATGAGTATCTGTTGGGATGAAACTGTGGTAGTTGTCAAAAAAAAGAAAAGTTTTATCAGTGACAAACTTCCAATACATTGATGGCCTAAAGCATACCTTGCAAGTCTGCTAGGTATTTATTTTGTGCTCCCTCACTTCTTTCATTTTACAAAGGCCTCAGGAGCACTGGTTTAAAAGAAGAGACAGAAGACAGAAAAAGATAAATCTTCCAACACTTCTTTCCATGAACTCCATCTGGGAAATTCCTTTAAAAGTTGGATAACAAACTCTTGCAAAGTGTGAACTTTTTATTTAAACCTTGAACTAGTTTTAGAATATTAAAACATAAGTCAAGGACAGTTTTAGGCAGGTTTATACTGGTTTATTACGCTGTTTTATTTTCATAGTTTTTTAATTTCTATTTCTTATCAGTGTCATCAAAAATATTTTAAACCTGCCTCTAATTTCTTTAAACCATTCTAATTTTACAGTTAAGACACTTTGTATATTAGCTGTCCTTCATTGTAGAGGTAGACCAATATATTAGGCCGATTTATTGTTTTTTGTTTTTTTTTTCAATACTGGCCATCGGCCTTAAGTGTTTTTTGAAAGCCGATATTTGATCAGTAGTAAAAATGTTCAAAGATATTTGATCAGGCACCTGTGTGGGCAGCACTTGAAGTTCAATATAGGGTGGGGAAGCAAAATCTACAATATTTTGAGGCAGGGATTGAAAGACAGTGTATGACCAATTAGTTTATTGAAAGTAATGAGAATTTATTTGCCACAAGGAAATTTACATAATAGAAAATGTTTTTATTCTATGTGTCCTCCTTCTTTCTCAATAACTGCCTTCACACGCTTCCTGAAACTTGCACAAATGTTCCTCAAATATTCGGGTGACAACTTCTCCCATTCTTCTTTAATAGTATCTTCCAGACTTTCTCGTAATAGTTTTGCTCATAGTCATTCTCTTCTTTACATTATAAACAGTCTTTATGGACACTCCAACTATTTTTGAAATCTCCTTTGGTGTGACGAGTGCATTCAGCAAATCACACACTCTTTGACATTTGCTTCCTGATTACTCATATGGGCAAAAGTTTCTGAAAAGGTATGGATAATAGTGTTAGGTATGATTATGACATCAATATATGTTTGGTTTCAAAACAATTGACGTAGTGCCTGCTGAGAAAAAACAACTAAATGTTCATTGTAAATTTTGCTTCCCCACCCTGTAAATGGTAAAAGAGTACTATGTGTACGTGTTTAATAATTTCATTTGTATTGGTGCATAAAAATCTTAATTATCTGAGTGTTTCAATTGTATTTTATGGTCAATGTGCTTTTAAAAAAAAAAACTGCCTTAAATATGGGCCTCAAAAAAACAGCTGTCCAAATTTTAAAAATCCGCATTGGCATCGGCCTTAGAAAACCCATATCAATCAACCTCTATTTCATTGCACATGAAAAGTGAATGAACAATAATTAAGTTTAATATAGTAGTAGTTTGTGTGTTCATTTAACTGTTTATCCATTGAGTCCTTTTTGATGAGGAGATTAATTCTCATTTTATTTCCTGGAATATGGCAATTAATTTCCCTTAGATGAAGTTGTTAACAGATGACTAGCAGTATGGAAATAAGACAAATGAGACATTCAGAACTGTTTTTGTGGTGAATTTCACTTGAGAGATTATGTTGAGTGTTACCAGAGCTTATAAACGAGGCAGAAAATGTAAAAAAAAAAAACAAAAAAAAGAAAAGCAAAAAAAAAAGCACAACAGCTAATAGCCTGAGGCAGTGGTTTAGGAGAACATAGCAGGCCTCCTCTGTAGTCACACATAGCCCGGCCAGAGGGGTTAATGTGGTCAGAAGTAAGACAGCAGTGCTCTCATGCTGAGTCATGCTCTCTATTCTGGGATTATGTCCACTTTCCTGTGTTCACCCCTCGCATTGGACAGTCTGCTCCCATTTGGCACAGCAAGACTATTTTGTTTGAAGGTTCTAATGGTGAGTCAGGTTGCTCCTTGGAAATTAGAAAATATGTTGGGTTTCTTTTTATTTATCCCTCCAGCATAACAAATAAAGGGTTGAGTCTTTTGTAAACACACAGCTGTTCTCACATTAGTGTCTTGTTCTCTTTGTATTTCAACCTTTTAATTTTTAATTCTGAAATAATAGCAGATCATGTTTTGTTTATGCTGCCTTATCACTACTTCACAAATGATATGACCAAAAGCACAATTTCCTGCAGATCTTCCCTTCACATTTGGGAGAGTCTGTTTGCTGTATGCTGCCAAATATTTAATGAATTTAGCTTTTAGGGTTAGTTTCTTCTAATCTATCACAGTCCAGCAGTGCTTTGTCATGCATTGTCCCATCACTCAAATAGGGGTTAGAGAACACCTCTTACGCACAGAAACAAACGGGTCACACTCATTTCATTACATTAAGTGCCTGTACAGAAGAGGCGCACCTGTCCTCATGACCTTTGACCTCATACAACCCCCTACTGCCCTTTGAAAGACCCAGTGCTCTGGTTACATGCACACACACAAACACATAAACCTGACAGCTGCCTGATGAATGCAGCTTCCAGAGGAGGCTGAACGGAAGCTAAAAAAGGGATTTAGTAGGTGCTTTGTCTCACAATTAGCTACTGTACTCATGACCACATAGGTCAAGTACAAATTTAAGTCTGTGTGAGTGAGTATAAGCGCTACATTAGAAGACGCACGCTCATATGTAGTCTAGATTTCTCTATGGTGTATGTGCTTTTCTGAAGTCCTCTGACTGTAGAGCAGAGATGTTTTGTGGTACTATCTGCTATAATATTTACACTGTGCACCAGCACCTCATCTAATTTCACACCGTTTAACCCAGTGGCACATTTGTGTTTGTCACTGAGGACATGGAAAGAACTTGATGAAATTTTAATGTCATCTTTTCAGCATTGGAGCCCTTGTATCTGACCTGATCAGATCTGTTTGTCTAAACTCCAACCAAGTGTGTCTCCAGCTCTCTAAAGTCAGTGAACCTGTGGTGATCTGTACAACATGCACCTTGAATCACATTTCACTATCATAAACAATATGTCGAGTCAGACAGGTATCTGAGCGTCTCATCTCATCTCTAACAAGCATGAAACCAGTCCAAAGTACATGTGTGTTTAAGACCATGACTCATGGCTAATGTTGGGAGCAACAGTTACAATGAAACGACAAA
Source organism: Sphaeramia orbicularis (assembly GCF_902148855.1). NCBI lineage: Eukaryota > Metazoa > Chordata > Actinopteri > Kurtiformes > Apogonidae > Sphaeramia > Sphaeramia orbicularis. The sequence goes on along the minus strand of NC_043968.1, from coordinate 42,419,790 downwards.
GGTGAAATAATGAAAAACAATAACAAATGTGTTTCTCACAGTTTGGACATTTTCTTTCAATATACAGTCATGAAAAAATTATTAGACCATCAAAAGTCATCAAAAACAATGGTTATGCAATCAAGTACTAACTCCTGTGTGTATCATGTGACTAAAACATACAGAAAAAAAAAACATGGAATGCCTAAAAGCACTGTTTTTGTCAGTACAATGTAGGGCTGAAAGATATATCGTTATCGTATCTATATCTAGATATGAACATTCAAGATATTAATATCGAAAAAGTAATGATATAAACGATATGGATTTCCCCGCGCTCTGGAAGTCACAACAAATTTCATTTTTATTTATTTATTTATTCATACTTTATGTTAATGTTGATGACTGGCAGTGAGTTCTTATAAATAAAACTGCACTTTCCACATTCTTTGGTATTATGATGTTTGTATTTTTCTGAAAAATGCTTGGTTTTCACTGAACCCGTTGTCATATCGTATCAATATCGAGATATCTGGCATGAATATCGAGATACGAAATTTTGTCCATATCGTTCAGTCCTAGTACAATGCCATAGCTACTGATGTAAGAACTGAAGTGATTTTGGTTATTATCGAGAAAACATGGAAAATGGATAGATATCAGCTCTTAAATTAAACTCTTACGAGCTATTTTTGTTGTTATCATTATATTTGTCCAAACAAATGTATCTTAACTTGTAACAGGCATTAAAATAAAAAAAAAAAAAATGAAGAAAATAAGGGTGGTCTAATAATTTTTTTTCGCAACTGCATAATCCCGCAATTAGAACCACTGCTTTATCTTGATGATGCAAAATTTCAAGACCAGAATTTGCAATATTGCCCTCAACTAATGTGAAGTGAGGTGCATAATAGTTCAGTCAATCTGTTGTAAAATTACAAATAAAGATATTTTAAAAGCCTAAAGAGGTCAGGGCTTTATTGTCATTATACAGAATGTACAATGAAATTCAGGTGCACTATCAGGATACGGACTCATAAAAATAGCAATAGTATTAAATAGTATTAATAACTATAAAATATAAATATATAATAAAAACAAAATATAAAAACAAAATATGCATCACTCACATATGGACATCCCTACATTCATTCCCTCACACATCCACCTCCTTCTTTATCACACAGCAGTACGTCACACACACATTCCGTCAGTGCCAGCTGTGCATACATTGATGGCTGAATCCTTAGTGGAAATAACTGTATAGAAATTAGCTAATCTATCTAAAAACAATTTACCTACATCTAGAATACATTTTATTTAGAAATACTGGTGAGAGTAAGTAAATAGCATTTTTAAGGTTAAAGTTAACTCGTGTTACTGTCTCCATAGGGAAATTTTGTCTGTGTTTTACCCAAACACTAATACACACACAGTGTCTAGCATTAGCATTAGCACATAGCTAATGCTAATGCTAATGCTAGACATCAGCAACATTGGGCTGCTATTGAAGGCACTTGGGGTCCAACACCAGATCTTCAACATTATGGTGAGGCTGGAAAGTGTGGAGTAAGGATGTGAAGAGCAAATCAGGTTTCCAGCACATCTCAGGTAGTTATTATTTTGGCCCATTTTTAACTCCTTTTGTCTTCTGTTACTTTTCATTTGTTTGTTGGTGATAATATTCTTGTGTAACATCCTGTAATTGGTCTAAATGTCTGAACTATCCATAAAGTGTTTTGGAACTGTAGAGCAGACGAAGACACTGTATGGTCATTCCACAGGCTGTTAGGTCTGTATCATGGCTCAGCAGGAGTGTCCCACCTGGCAATGGGCTCTATGCACAGCCCCACTACTTCCTGAACTTAAAGTAGCTCCTTTATTTCCTGTCTTTCATTATTGGACACACTGATTAATCCAGGTGTGCCTGACCACAGTAGTCACAACTAGGGCTGTAAGAAAATATTGGTTCAGCAATATATCGTGATATTTTATTTCACAATACTGTATCGATATTTAAAAGTACTGTATCAATATTTTTAGGTATTTACTCAAATGCAGATATTGTGGAGGTTCATTTTTGTTTTTTTGTCTATATTTTATTTATTAGTTAACACTCTTTTATTAAATAATGTTAGTTCCTTTGTTGGGATTGAACTAAAGTATTGTTATGATATTAGTTATGAACTAATAGAATATGAACATTTGAACAGGATGTTAATCTGTAATGTCTGTAAAACACAATTTAAGTTTTAACATAGGAAAATTTTGTGATATAGCATTAAATCCTGTTGTGATCAAATAAAAATGTGTTTAGTATTTGTGCAGATTTCTGGTGTAATTCAATTCTTCAAGGAAATAATCATTTAAAAAAAGAAACAAACAAAAAAATTACCTGTTTAACAGTATTATGATATATCATATCGTGATTCTAGTATTGTGATTTGTATCATATCGCCAGATTCTTGCCAATATACAGCCCTAGTCACAACAAGAAGTAGCAGACACACCTGGATTAATCAGTGTGTCCAATAATGAAAGACCGGTAATACAGGAGCTACGAGTTCAGGAAGTAGTGGGGCTGTGCATAGAGCCCATTTGGTGTGAGGTAGGTGTGCAGGCACCCTTATTCAAGGTTCTTCATCTAAATTTATATAGGCTAAGTGAGCACATAATGAAGACAGTGATAGTAATCGCGACAGCTGTGAAGAAAAGGGGGGCTTCTTGCATGCCACAAAAATCTGCATTTCCTGCTAAATAACTTTCATTAATGAAGCAGTGTGACAAACAAAGCTTACAATGCCAGCAGGTCAGACTTTCACACAACTCTTCTCATCTCAGAGTGACTGGCTCACCAGCCAGTTTGGAGGTCTGCTTCCTTTCCACATTGCCCCCCTCTCCAGTTTCCTGAAGGAGAGAGGGAGCGTGAGAAGGCAGAATAGGAGCCAAGGGAGTGGATAATGATGCCATCTAATTTTTCCATGTCCTCCTCCAAGTTTCCGTCCTCTCCTTAAATGTTTTCTTTCTGTTTTCATGTGTTTCTTTGTCAAAGCGGTTGGACTATTTCTGCCTCTCTTTTCTTAAATAAACATACCTACTCTGGCTGCATTAAGAGGAAGCTACACTCCCTAGTATTTTGTAAAGAATGTATGCTTTTTACTGATAAGAAGAAGGTGGCTATTTGTTGTTATTCAGCTTTGTCAACCAAGATCAGAGAGATTTCAGAATTATTGTAGATATAGTAGAATAATTTGCATTGAGCTTGATTGCAATCTGACCTCCTGCAGGATGTCCAAGCCATCGTAGACCAGTAAGAGAGCTACAAAACACTTTTAACCACACGTAATTGGGAACTTTTCCTGGGTCATGTTTTATAGTTTCTGTGCTCTGCTCAATTGTCTGCCTTCAGTAGAGTTAGCCAGTTCATGACTTGCTGTCTGCAGTTTGTCTCCATAACACAATGTACTAGCAACCTCAAATTAGATTGATCTGAAAGAGTTTATTTCAAGAATATCGTTGAATAGAGTAGGAAAGAAGAGAAAAGTAGCGACTGGTGTTTGAGCAAAGTATAATGGAGCTTTTTGTGATGGAATATAACTGTACATCCACATAATGAGTGTTTTTCCATTTGACACCTGCTGTAATACCCCACCACAAATAAGTTCTGATGAAAAATTGGCATACAACAACCCCAATACACACCTGTTTGCTACAGGTATGAGCAGTAGACCTTATCCTGACACTGTGTGTAATTATATTAAATTAGCAGACAGAGCAACTGTGAATCTGACACATGAATCCACTTGAAATATGTCTGAGATTATGTCTTCTTATCTTTCCATCTTCTCACATGTAGTTCTTACGTATATGTGTGCATATGATTTACCGAAAAATCAGACATAGCTCCCATAGTATGTCTGCCCTTAGCCACAAGCAACAGTCTCTGGAAAGGCTAAATATACTATGTGACTGTTATGCCACACATTCTCAGTGTGAACTCATCCTGCTCACATAACACTGTATTTTTTTAAATAAGATAACACAGACACGGCTCATATGTCAGAGTTCCTCTCAGCAGTGTGGGAGGTGAAGGGGTTAATTCACACAGTCTGGGTGAAAGGATCTCTTTCTTTATGGATTATGTCATGTATATTTTATTGACCGTTGTAAAGGAGCAGGGTGAAGGGTTGAAGGTGTACTTACAGAGTATTAGTTTGGAGGGTTTAGAGTAAGGCTGCAGCTAATGGTTACTGTCTTGATTAACTGTTTACTGTAAATCTATTTTTTATTTTTTTTTAATAAAACAGTTTATAGTATCCTGTAGCTCAAAACCTAAAAATTTGCATTACATTTTCTCTTATGCAAGATAAAATGAGGCAGAAATTGGTGAAATAATCACATTTAAGAATGAAATGTTTTATGTAGAAAATCTCTCAAATTTATGTTTAAATATCAATCACCAATTATTTTTTTAATCTTCTTATCAATCTATTGATTATTAGTGGTCATTTTTGAAGTGACCTTAGATAACTTGATGCAGCACATACAGCCATGCCACGTCTTACCTATCATGTACAGATTAATTTCATGTTTTGACAGTGAGGAGAAGGGTGGGTATGGTTTCACATAGACTCCATGTACACTTAATGCACTTGCATACATAACCTGAGCTGAACTGTGAGAATTCCATTTAAAGATCCTGTGTCCTTAAAGCCATCTTTGCTAAGTTCAGGATCATAAATTATATTTACAACAGTTCATTCCAGAAATTACTGTTTATATATTTTAGTGGACACACATTTATGCAGACATAATAAAACTTATTTAACTGTAAGTTCTGATCTTAATGATTTCTATATTGTCATCTTAAAAAAATAAATGTAAAGTGCTCTCACACTTTTATAAATGAACACTTATTTCTTGTTCCTTTCTGTCTCTATTTCCTCGTCTGTCCTCTTTTTATTCAGAAGAATACATTAACCAGCATCTCACCCCCAAGGATGTGACACTCTCATGCTGACAACTATGAATAGCTCTCGCCTTAATGCACAGCTCATAAGGAGCAGAGCAATGTGTTCACTTGGCTAAACATTATTATTTCATGCTTCCCCTTAATCTGCACAGCTTTTTTAGCATATTGGGATAGTAAGCAATAATGCTCAGTTCAAGTCAGTAATATGGAGTGAATAAGATTAGAGGAGCTCAATAAATTTGATTAGCCATGCAAGACATTTGGCAGCTCTCCGTTAGCTGGGCAAAGATTGGGTAATTGATTGTTTTTTTTTGTGTTCTCAGGATAAAGGAATGGGTGGACCAGATGCAGAAGGACTTAATCACTTTAACAGACACAGCCAGTGGCAGGCAGAAACTAATAGAGGTAAGTATGACTATCTGTCACTCAGATTGATGCGAAAATACTGCCTGCAACTGTTGCATCAGAGAAAAAATCCAGTTGATAAGTGTGTGTTTTTAAAATATAAAATCAATTAAGCACTTAAGGTTCTGACAATAATAATTTTTTTTTTCTAAAACTCTCATTAACCTTCTTTGCATGACCTCAGCTGTCACAACACATCACCAGGCTATACATAGTAACTTCTCATTAGACAGCACTGCATCATTTCATTCTGCCAATGTACATGCTCAGATAAGATCAGCGTCACCACTGTACTCTGATGACTATAACACACTCACGCACGCACGCACACGCACGCACACACACATACACACACGCACACACGCACACACACGCACAAATCCTCACATCTGACAAGGAGAAGAAGCTTTTTGAATCCACATTGATTGACATAATGCGTCTGGCACTTTGGCTCCCCGCTCCTCTTGTGGATAAAATCAGTCAGCCTTAAAGTACCACCAGAATCATTACAAAACATGTTTTCATTTGATATGATAGTACAGTTTCAGTGATATGTGTACCTTAAGTCTGGTGCTATTTTTATCACTGAATTCAACTGTAACAGAATTTGATGTTTGTTTAACTCTGGGTTAAACCGAGTGTACTGTAAACAACATGCAGAACTGAAAAGGGTATGTTATGTAGCTTGCAAGTAAATAATAAATGTGAAGACATGATCTAGCTGCCTTGTACAGTACACTCTGTAAGCACCTCCGTAGCCCCTCCTTCTAGGTCAGATTTGGACCTAACATCCTAAATCAGTAGTGTTTCACGAACGTATCATAATCTCATCAGACAGTAACCAGAATAACTTTACACTAGCCTTTAAAAAGGTTTCACCACATAAATAACATGTACACTACAAATATGTTCTCATCTGTTGTAAATCTAACAAAAATAATGAACATGAACATCAAACATCACTTGGAACTTTCTGAACCATTAGTCTAGGCTGTAAGAATATCACAATCCAAATCCAAAAATGACTAGCTAGGTTTCCGCCAGCAATACCGCTATTACACTAAAATGATATCCATCAGATGCCAGGAGGATGAAGAGAAATACATCCACGCGCCTCAGTTCTGTGGTTTGAATGTCGGACAATGAAATCCCTCCAGGCTGCTAAATAATTGGCTGTTTGGCATTTGTGTTTCTTATTTCTTTAGCTGAACCATATTCCATTGCACAGTAAATGGTCCTGTTACATAACCTGACAGTGCAATTTAATCAGTGAACGAGTAGCTTTCTTTTTTTTAATCACTGTGGTTTGGGCAGTGGATAAAGAATACAAGATGACCACCGACACAGTGTAACCTTTAGAGTCAGTAAGAGTGTCTTTGAACTAAAAAAAAGGATATTGTAAAATTGTAACTTAAAATGCATCTCAAAACCTATGCTGTTGTACTGAAGGTCAAAATCACCTGTAAATAGTTTGTATGTAAAACATTTAATGACATAATGAACAGTTGGCTGTGAAGTCTGGATTTCAGCATCTCAAATCTGTGATGCATGGATGATCATAATACTTTAACTTTATGTTTGTGTTATGTGGTCAAATGTTGGGGACTTCCATTGTGCTGCTACCTCTGACCTCGTCTCCTCTTTTATAGATATATCACACTCACAAAAGTCACTTCAGTGTGGAGTCCAATAACCCACGGGAGTTGGTAAAGACTGCTGCAGCAGACATAGAGAGACTGCTGGCAAAACGCTCTGAGGCTCTAAGGGTGAGTGATATCATCACACAAAATTATCTTCTGCTATGTCTGCTATTTGTAGAAGTATCGTCTTAACACTTGACAATCAACATGACCATTAGAAGCTGTTGGAGTTTAAGACAGAAACAGAAAAAATTCTGGTGTATTTTTGAGATCATAGTGCAGTGTCTCCGTTAGCACAGAGCCCAGGGAAACACACAGAAACAATCTGCTTCTTCTCATTTCATGTCAGAAACGACACTGGAACACTGCCATCGCTTTAGGCATCATAGTGATCCAATGTAAGCAGACGTCCTCCAGCTAGATGACTTAATTCAAATGTACCAGTCTGGGTTGCTTCATGACAAAATGCAAAAACAAAAGGAAATGTTTTTATTATAGTATTTTTCGCTGTTAAAAAAGTAGCGGATTGTTTATCGACTCATCTTTTAGGAATCCTTTGACTTTCCTTTAACCACTTTAACCAAGTCCATACTGGCTGCTTTCATTGGACATTTGTTTTAACTGAACAAACAAAATAATATGATGGAAATAACAGAAAAATTATCTCAGTTTTGCACTTAATTGTTTCTGGCTTGCATTCAGGAACAATGACATATGTAGCTGAATAGTAATGAAGAATTGTGAAAACACAATTTATGCTCATTAAAAAAAATCTGGGAGTTTGTGGATCCTTCCTTAGTCTTGAACCTCAAAGACTTAAACAGCTGCGGGCAAACAAAATCAACTGATCCATACTGTTTATTAACCTATTAACCACTAAGGCTATCAATACACACGAATAATTCAGGTAAAAGGCAGTTTCTCAGCTTTTCTAGTGGCATCAGAGATGTCTTTTGTCATCATCTGCAACATTAATTCACCAATAAAATCCATGTCGTTTGACAACTGACAGTGATTAAATGCTTGTTTATATGTTCTGTTAGTGAAATACTCTGCTGAAAAAGTCACTTTTTCTTCTTCACGTTCTCTGTTTTGATAAAAACACCTTTGAATTAGCTTTGAGGTTCAATGAACATCTACATAAGTATATTTGCCATGGGAAAATACCTGATCTTCACTAAAAAAAGTAAAATGCTTGAGATGTCACAATAAATGGTGATGAATTGTATGGGAGTGGTTAAATGCAGGGGAAAATTCATTTAGACGTTGCCATAAAAATAGTTCTATGATTAACTACATGCAACACGCATTATTGAACCATGATTATATGATACAATTCTCCAATGAAGTACATACTCCCTGCCAGTTGCACCATGTTTTTTTTCTTCAGCCTGTTATGCAGTATATCATTACATATGGCATGTTGTCAAGCATTTATTGAAACACAGCAGTACCTGTGTAACTAAATTAAGATCTTCAAGCACTGCTGGTCTCAATCAATCTGGCCAGAAGAGACAGAAACCCCCAATTAAAGCCTGACAGTGTGTTGCCATAGTTACATTCTCATTGATTGCTCCATCAACTCACCCAAACTGTTTTATTTATTTATTTATTTTTTTACACATTTGTAATCATCTGTTTTTAGGAATGTTGGTGTTGTTGCTCAGTGAATTAATAGCAGTGCTCTTATATTTTACCAACACCATCTGCTGTGCATTTCACCTGTACAAGTTAAAGGCAGTTGTTGTGAAAACAGTGAAAGGGGAGGGATGTTAACTTTTTTCTTTTTTTTTCCATCTGAACACCATGTTAATTGTTCCCCTCAAAGTACATTTACTTGTCCCTGCTTTAGCATTGAAGCAGCATGGCCGGTGGTGGGTACTGTAAATGGTGTTCAGTATAATAAAGTGGAACCAAGCCAGCTTTATGACCAATTTATTGATCAGTTTATGGAGGGGACCATAAATAGTCATTCGTCCACTTAACAGAACCATGAATCGAAATGAAGGAAGGGCAAGGATGACCGCAGCATATGTAATATTCTTGACCTGCCCTAGACTAATCTAATGTTCCCCTACCTAGATTGAATCTTTGACTTTGCCTGTCTCAGTATCATCATTCCTGTCTCTAGTTCTGTCACATTTCCATCTGTGTATCTTTTGTTTCTTTTGTGATCACGCACAACACGCTCACGTAAGAGAGTGATCATGTGGAGGGTTATAGAGAAAGAAAAAGTGGGGTAGAACAAAACTGCATGATAATATGTATGAGAGAATAATGATGATGAGTGTAAAAGAGAAGAAGAGTGATGAGTGCAGCACACCACCACACCTCCCGTGAGGCTGCATACAAAAGAGGCGAGGCCTGTTCCAGACCCCTCGTCCATTAGCATCCTGGCCTCTTAGTCCACAATTCAACATCAGGACCTTTTTCATGCCTGAACCTCTTAAGTCATTTAGCAGCAGGAGACACACATAGAAATATAAAAAGCTTGCATATGCACATTTATTTCCACCCAAAGATATTTAAGGCGTTTCATGATGAGCTGCAGCTAATTGCACTTTTGGCATATGTGTTATCTTTTCTAATTCTCACTGTAATAAATGGGATGACTCTAAAAGCATACTGTAATTTGTATCCTAATTTAGGGTTATCGTTATTATCAGACTTTGAGGTTTATGTTCAGAAAATCCAGAAGTACAAACTCCAGCTGCATTCAACATTGCAGCATATTTCGGAATCATAAAGAACAATTGTGGACTGTCAAACAGAAATACTGACCGACTACATTTCCTTTTCTGCTGGGTGAATACTTTAAGACACCACTTTAAACACATGGAAGCTGTTTTTATTTCCATTCCTTGCAGCTGTACAGTTCGGCCTGTGTTGTACTTGAAATAAACAGGAAATCGTTGCCTCTCAGACTGGTGGCATTTCTCTTTACACTAGGGTAACTTGTCTCCGCTGGCGATGGTGTGCAAGTGTTTATTCGTTTGTGTGCATGTCTGGGTGTATGTGTGTGCTTGCGTTCGTCAATGAATAGAATCCAATTAGAGTGATGGCTGCTGTCATTAACTTAATCAGGGGCCCTCTTGGATTTGCTGTCTATCAATCTGACATCTGCCCATATTGTCACCTTAATTCAATCGCTATATTTGACAATGGGGCTCCCTTGATGTGCCGTCTCTCAAGTATGTGCATTTTTTTTTTTTTTTTTATCACTGCAGAAGAACACAATTAACATTGCTCCAACCAAATGCTCTATACCACTGGCAACTGTAAAATGTTTCAAGTATTTCTTGTCATTCAGAATCACGTAGTTAACTCAAGGTAGTATAGGTATTAATAATTTTGACCCCTATGAGTAGATCGTAGACTGCAAGTTGTTGTATGAACAACTGTCTGGAATATACGGTATGTCCATGAAGGCCCAATCCCAATTCACCCCTTAGCCCTCCAACTTACCCCTACCCCTTGGCCCTTGCACTTGACACTGCCCCATGAAACAGAGCTGCAAGGGGTAGGGGTTGAAACAGTCCCCTATGAAATGGGGCAACCCTTTGCGACCTGTTACGTCATCAGCAGTCATTGGTGCCACTATTAACAGATGCAATAACTTTGTTTCTGAAAGTATTCACCATGCCATCAGTAGCTGTAACCACCTCTGTTGCATGGGCTTTGATCATCTTTTTGCAGCTATCAACTATAAACCGCAGAAATGTGATCTATAACACATTGAAATGGCATTAAACGGTCGATCAAATGATTAAGTTGTTTATGAAGAAAATACATACATTTGTGTATTTTTTTTTCATCACACTGCTGCACTTTTTGGCTGTGTTTACCTTCATCTTGCTGATGATTTGAACAAAACTATGGGAAATTTCTCCTACCCCTCCGTTCGTCGTGTGGTCCTGGAAAATCTCCAGGATATGAGGCTATACAGCCCTCTGCCTTAGCCCTTCCCTTCTGTCTAATTGAGAATCGGGACTACACTACCCCTTTACGTGTATGCGCAAAACAGAGGGGTGGGGGTAAGGGGGAGGGCCAAGCAGTGAATTGGAATTCAGCCAAAGTCTCTTTACAATTTAACAAATTTTTTCAGAAGCAAATTTATAATTAAATCTGTTGAAATTATTACAAAAACAAAAGGAGATTGAAGTTTTTTGCCTCATATGATACACCTCTATATGGGCACCATTAGTTGCACAAAGCACATCATGATGGTACTTAATTTCTTGCCATGTTTGCTATACCATAGCCTCATCAATGGCATCAGTGATATTTTGGTGGATGTGACGGTACATGTCTTCCATACTTAATCTTGAGTCTGCGTTAGGGATGGGAATCGTTAAGAATTTAACGATTCCGATTCCATTATCGATTTTGCTTATCAATCCGATTCCTTATCGATTCTCATTAGGTGAAGAAATAAAAGAGTACAAACAGGTGTGTTTGCATTAACTGTCTTTTATATTTCATCTCTCTCAAATACAACATATACAGTATGTCCAAATAATAATAACAGATGATGCCGCGCCTGGTTTTGGGGGGGGGGGGCATACAGTGAACATGAAACTAAAGACACTTTACTAATTCCTCTATTGCCCCATTTGCACTACGTGGAACCGGTTCGACTCTGCTCATCTCCCGTTGTTGTGCACCTCATTTCCTTTCCCCTACCCTCAGAAACTTGTATTTGAGGGAGTACGACGTTTGTTGCCTGCACCGGAACCGGAACTGGGCCCAGATGACGGCCTGGTGTTCACTCTGACACTAGAGTCACAAGCGCCGCTAAGTAGTGTATCAAATTAATCACATGCTCTGGACAAATGTTTGAACATATTGGAGGCATTCCACCCTTTTGAAGAAATGGAAGCTTAGCAAGTGGACCTGGTGTCGTCTTTTTAGACCAGTTCTGCCTCAACGCTATGTTGGCTACAGTCTGACCAAAACAATGCAGCGTACATGTGACGTCATCCCGCATGCGCAACGAAGACAGAATTGATAAGCAGAATTGTTAAGCAGGCAGGCAAATGATTCCAAGGAATCAAGCTACTGGGATCTGGTTCTCAAAAAGAACCGGTTCTCGATTCCCATCTCTAGTCTGCGTATTCGATTTTGTTTCAATAAACCACAATACGCATTATGCTTTTTCTTGAGGAGTAGCCATTTTTTAGGAGTTTATTTAAACTGTTGCATCAACAGGGTACCTGAAATACACAAATGGGGGTGGCCATGGCCCAGGTGATAGAGTGGGTCGTCCAATAACCGAAGGGTTGACGGTTCGAATCCTGCTCTGTCCAAGTGCTGATGTGTTCTTGGGCAAGACACTTCACCCTCCTTGCCTCCAGTGCCACTCACACTGGTGTATGAATGCGTATGAATGTTTGGTGGTGGTCAGAGGGGCTGTAGGTGCGAATTGGCAGCCACGCTTCTGTCAGTCTGCCCCAGGGCAGCTGTGGCTACAGATGTAGTTTACCACCACCAGAGGGAGAATGTGAGAGCGAATGAATAATGGATCAATAATGTAAAGCACTTTGGGTGTCTAGAAAAGCGCTATATAAAATCCAATCCATTATTATTATTATTATTATTATTATTATTATTATTATTATTATTATTATCATTATTATTGTTGTTATTATTATTATTATTATTATTATTATTATTAAATGTAATACCTAATTTTCACTGGAAAATCCAGAGGGTTTAATAATAAAAAGGGACCTCTCTTGGTAAAGGTTAGATGTGTAGATTCATTTGGAGGTTGCCACTAATAATAGGTCTGTAAGGGTTAACCAGGTAAAATACTCACTGAGATGAACATTTCTTTTCCAAGGGTGACCTGGTTGACAGAGTGACATTAACATAGTTAGAATAATAACTAAAGACGGAGCAGACAAAGAACTTTCATGCATTACAAATGACTAAAGACAAAACTTGACATTAATTGTTCAATAGCTCAACAATGATTTCAGTGCAAACCTAGAAACAGTCACAATGAAGAAGTGTATTGTTTTCTCGATCCTTTGACAGAGACTTAAATCCCCCCGAAGTAGTATGTTGTGACAGTTTCCGGTCCCTCCTGTAAATCATTCCGTGAGGAGAGAACAGAGCAAACTCTGTTCTGCTAACACGCTTTTGGAGGCACTACCATCCTGTATGCATACTACATAATCAGACGGTGACAGGTATAAGTGTAACAGAACAAGTTTTCAAATATTGCCAGTCCTCTGTCTTTTATTCTGTACTTGAATCATCACTCTTGACATACTGTTTCAACCATTTCAAGTTAATGTTCCTAAAGCGCTGGTGATTTGACTTGGGAAATAATTCTGTTTCCAAACCACTCATGGGCGATCAAAGAGTGTGCTGCTTTCATGTGATGCCACAACATTCTGTATTCAGTCTGCGCTGTCTTTAAAAAGGATGTCAAGTGAAACTGGAATTCCCAAAAGGAAATAATCCACAGTAGTGCTGGAAGAACTGCAAAACTTTTTTTTTTTTTTTTTTTTTTACCTCACACTAGAATCCTTTATCATCTGCAGTCTAGTGGAGCTGATTATTTTAAAATGTGAGAGAAGGCCTTCAGTGTGTGTAGTTGTGTGTCAGACAGAGTTATTGCCTAAATCTAATACTGCAGAGAATGAGTCACTTTTTTTTTTTTTGGTGGCTTCTGTGATGCAGCTCTGATGCTCAAATGCCACAAGCACACACAGTTTACACTTGCATTCAAGACTAAATACACATGCAACCACATCCACAGCCTGTTTTAGCTTTGCTCTACTGGTGCTCATTTCCTTTCATTTCTTCTTGCTTTGATTCTCCATTCTTGCCACCTATATTAATATATTTCACATTTTCTGCTTCTTTTTCCCTTTATTCCTCCCTCAAATTCTGCCCTTTCTTCTTCAATGCTCCCAACTGCCTCTTTCCTTCCTTTCCCATAACTTCACCAAAATTCTCTGTCACTCCTCATTCCTATTCTCCCATTTTTGCTTTGCCCTGTGTTCCTCTTTTCTCCCTTTCTGTCCTTTCCTGTTTCTTCTCTTTTGGATACAGCATGTGTGCCTGTGTAAATATGTGTGTGTGTGTGTGTGTGTGTGTGTCAGAGTTTGAATATGGATGATAAATTCTTCTGAAAGTAGGGACATGTTTTACTTTAAAATTTGATCCCCCTTTTACTGCTCAGCCTGTCTTTTCAATCTCCAGCGATTCTTCTGCAATGTGTGTTAAAAATAAACAGAGTAGCAGGTATTGACCATGTCACGAACTAACCTATTTTATGTCACTCAAGTAGTGACTGACAGTCATCATTTTATTCTATTGCCAGTTGCTTGAAGATGGTATTTGACTGATACTTCCCTGAGCACTTATTTTTCATTAACAGGAATTTGAGCATATGTCACAATCCAGCAGGTGACTAAGTTAATATCAGTCCTTTGCTTTGTTAATAGTTCTACCATCATATATTGTATCCCTTCTACTAAGACTGTAATCTTCCTCTTGCCTTTTTATTTTATACCATGCCTCTTTGTGGTTGTGTTTACACCTCTGCACACTTAATTGAATCCCAGTCATAACTGCAATATCAGCTCATGCAATTATATGATCACCAAAAGCTTGAAATTAAAGGTCTTGATTAAGGAGGATTTATCGAAATTTAACTGCAGAGGCTGAAAAAATAAATGCAATTTTATGATCATACTTTGGATTGAATGACACTGAGAAGAAGAAGTCACTGTGGAAAAAGAATATTACAACATATTTTTGTAACATAAAATTGTAATTGTTACTTTTTTGTGCTTTTAAAGCTCAAGTAATGACAGTGATCATTTCATTCTATTACCAGTGGCTGGATATATCTTTTTCCCCCCTTTCTTTTCCTTCTTTTTGCAAAGTTGTGCTTAGGAGCTCTTGTGTAGATATATTTGTATCTTTGGTTATTGTTTTGTTTTAGATGGTTAGAAGGATAGATGGATTGATAGGTGGATAGATAGATGGATGGATGGATGGATGTAATCAAAATTGCCACAATAATCACTACATGGCTTGATTGCATATATTGTACCAGAGCCTGACCGATATGGGATTTTTGGGGCCAATGCCGATACCGATATTGGGGGCTAAAAAAAAGCCGATATCCAATATATCGGCCGATATATGAAATAAGAACACTGATCTACACAGGATATAATAATCTTATATTAGATAATTGTGGACAGGTGGATAAACAGTTGCATAAATCTTTGTTTATCTCACAAATATAATTTACACAACTTTCAAATACAAACTATGCAATCACAAAAATAATTAGAGCAAAAAACATGACTTACCACACAATTATGTTTTCACTCACAAATTTTTGATGTGTCTGCCTCATGGCACTACAACTTCTTATGTCGACTAAGGACTAAACTGAGCATGTGCAGAGTGAATTAGGTGAGTCCTAATGTTGTTCCTGATTGGAGCAATTGCAAGACTTACAACTGACCCGTGTTACAACTGTCCCCAGTCTCCCCTACACTATTAACACCCAGGCCTGCTGGCAGAATGAAACTGTGAGGTAGACAGGAAGTGCACAGACATGGGTGTGTGTGGGGGGTGAATACTTCATAAGACGGCGCATGGGGGGGGGGGGGGGGGGGGGGGGCGTAATTTTTGGAGTCGGGGGGTTAGCGGTCCATCCTTGTCAGAGCGTGTGGTAGTAGTCCATGATTTTTGCGCGGGGGGGATAAGCAGTCCATCCTTGTCAGAGTGCGGGGGGGGGGGGGGGGGTTTGCTCTGTGATTGTGTGTGTGTGGGGGGGTGATGGTGTCATTGTCCGAGCAGGAGTGAAAGTGAAACTAACTCGCTTTAAAGTTCCTCTTATTCTCCAGGCAGCACACACGCACAGGAGCAGAGAGCGACAGAATCTCCGCGCAGCAAAAAAAGTTGATATATCAGCTACATCAGCTACATATTGGCCGATGTTGATTAATTGGTGATACGCTATAATCAGCCCGATTAATCGGTCGGCTGATCAATCGGTCGGGCTCTATATTGTACTATATTTAAACTAATAAAAAAAGTACAAAAAAAATTTTAAGAAGTGTTTCAATGCATTTAAACATGTATGTTACGATGACTGATATTTCTGGATCTCTTCTGCTCTGCTACATATATGAATCCAGATTTTTGTGATATGTATAAAGTTGATTTCACTTAATTTAACTAGACCTGTCTAGACCTTGCTAATATTTTTTTTTCTTACTAGTGCAAAGTAATGGCAGACTGATGCAAATTTGAGAGCCCTTTTTTACACTGATGTTTTAGGGACAATTTAATTTACATACCTGATTGGTAGGTCTAGCTGACTGATTTAATCAAAGAAAACTGGTTAAACAATAAACAGCTTCAGCACTCTACTGCTGCCCTGCATTCTTTAAGTCCTCTGTCTCAGTGTGTCTGTGAGTCAAATCCTGCTGCTGCTGCGGCTATGGTCTGATTGCCCCCATCATTAGATTGAATGTTCTAGGCCACCTTTGACTCCTCTGACTCTGTTCTCATTAAATATTGAAGCTTTCCTTTTAACGACAGGGCCGTTGGTTAACTTCCCCCAGCGGAACAGGTCATTTCTCATTCCACAAATGTACATTTATCATAGACAGGATGAATATTTTGTGTTGCTACAAAGCATCATGGAATATTCACTGATACTGACACCATCTATGACAGAGGCATAAGTAATCAATTCTACATAAAAGTAATTAAAATAGAGGCTTTTAAGTCATTATAATGCAGATAATTTTGTAATTTAATGAGCATTGAGAAATTTCTCTGAGCTCCATAGTTTGAACTAATTGAAATTTAATTCTCTTTTTAAAGCACATCTGAAATATTCAGTTTGTGTGCAGTCTGAAGTATAAAAATCTTACTTTTGACATTAGCTGAAAGCATGTCTCAAGCCTGGCTAAAACTGGAGAAAGAGAGCACTCAGACTTGCTGGGAGTGGGGGAAGGTTACACTCTGTGCATGCCTTTAAGGGACTTCTGAAGCTTTGCCACCTACCTTGAGGGATTCTTGTTGACAAAGGCACCTGCTTAGGGGGACAGGGCAGCCTGCCAAGATCTCCCCCAGACAGAACAGCCAGCTCAGAGGACACTGGACTGACCTGCAGAGAAGATGATGTCATGAAATTCATATTTAAAAAGAAAGAAAGAAAGAAAGAAAGAAAGAAAGATTAAAGCTGCAAGCAGCATTGGGCGGGACCTCGCATTCTGGCACAGTTCCGCCTCCCGTCACCATGAGGGACTAACTGGTATAGATAACCAAGCAAAATCTCACATACCCACAATGCAATGCAGCAAGCCCCCTTTAGAAAATGTGCAGACAAAAAGTCGACTTCACCCAGGAGTCGAACCTCAGTCTATTGCATGGCAGTCTGATGCACTACCCACTATACTACACACCCACTGTATGTGTAATTTGAAACATGGCTCCTTATGGAGCAGACATGTGTGTCTGTGCTAAATTCAGTGAGAAAAAAACTGCAATTAATCCATAACCATGCATTGTATCTGAAAAATCTTTTGGATCTGAGACTTGTGATAAGTTGTGTGACATATTATGTGGGGAAAAAAGTCCGAAGTGAATTATCAGTTTCAGACTTCACAACTTTCAGGGCTTATAAAAAAAAAAAAAATACTTAGCCAGTTATTACAAAAGTGCATGATCAGTTTTTTGAGAAGGGTTTAGGCTGAGTTTCAATTCACCCCTTGGCCCTTACCTCCACACCTCTGTTTTGCGCATATACGTGAAGGGATAGTTTGTCCTGATTCTCAATTAGACGGAGGGGAAGGGCTAAGGCAGACCCTCAAAACGGAGATTTTTAGGACCACACTACAAACGGAGGGGTAGGAGAACTCTCCCATAATTCTGTTCGAATCATTGGCAAGATGGAGGTAAACACAGCCAAAAAGTGCAGCAGTGTGATGAAAGAAACACACAAATGTATGTATTTTCTTCGTAAACAACTTAATCATTTGATCGACTGTTTAATGCCATTTCAGTGTGTTATAGATTGCGTTTCTGCGGTTTATAGTTGATAGCTGCAAAAAGATGATCAAAGCCCATGCAACAGAGGTGGTTACAGCTGCCGACGACATGGTGAATACTTTCAGAAACAAAGCTTTCACATCTGTTAATAGCAGCATCAATGACTGCTGATGATGTAACAGGCTGTGAAGGGTTGTCCCATTTCATAGGGAAATGTTTCAACCCCTACCCCTTGCAGCTCCGTTTCAAGGGGTAATGCCAAGTGCAAGGGCCAAGGGGTAGGGCTAAGGGATGAATTGGGATTGGGCCTTACTCTATCATCTGCTGCTATTTAGAAGCCAGTACGACAAATTGCCTCAGACAAGATAGTTTTTGACATTTTAGTCTGAAAGGCAAATTGTGAACTTCCTGTTGGCATTAGCTCATAAGTGTCAATGTATGATGTGTAGGGCTGGATTAGACCAAAATTTTGCCATTGGTTTCATGTCTCTACGACATTCCTATTGGAAGTTTGTGTGTGAGCATTTTTTTAATTGAAAGGCAAATTGCTAACTTCCTGTTGGAATTAGCTCATGGGTGTCAGTGGATGATTTGTCAGGTTCGATGAGACAAAAATGTCAGCATTCGTTTCATGTCACTATGACATTCGTACTGGCTGCTAGGGCTGTTTTGTGTATCTAGGTGTCACTACAGAGCGCATTTCGGCACTTCAGGGGTTAGTTTTTATATTTTATAACATTTTTCGCCAGGTACGACATGCGTGCCAAATTTGGTGGGGTTTTTTTATTATGTTGAGGGGGTCAAATTCCAGTTGAAAGTGGAGGCAGAATAATATAAAAATGAACGAAATACAGTAGACCACTTCAGAGTCAACTTCACAGTCTACGTCACCGCAGTTGTGCACGCAGTTTGGTGGCAGAACAACACTGTATATCAACGGATGTAAATGGAGAGAACAGAGGGAAAAGAGGAGGAAAAATGTCTGCTGTGCTGTAGCTTGTCAAAATCAAAATGCTAAAACAAGCAACCTTCACTTTTACCAAATACCATCATTAAATACGCCATTTGAGGTAAACCGTAGTTGCTTACATTTGCAAGCCATTAAACAGACTGGACTGGACTGATGAAACTGACTGAATCAGCAGGGATTTACATTGTTTTAATGTACATTAAACAACACTTGCCCAGCCATGCAAATGCACTTGGTCTGTCAGTATAGAGTTGGTCAACTTGTCCATGATCACCCACATCTTGTAAAACTGTGTTTTATGTCCTTTTCGCTGACTAGGCAGCACATTGGTCCTCAACACACAAAAACCATCAGACAAATCTTGATGGTCTGTGTTCAACCTGTTCTGTGTTCTTCATGCTTTTAAACTGCAGGGTTAAAAAGGATAATAATAATAATAATAATAATAATAATAATAATAATACATTTTATTTGTATAGCGCTTTTCATAGAACTCCAAGACACTTTACATGGAGTAGATAAAAACAGAAACCAGGTATATTAAAAACAGATCAAAAGCAGGTGCAAAGGCAGGTATATGAATATAAAACAGTTAAACATTAAACATTAGGATTAAACGTTAAAAGCAATCTTAAATAAGTGAGTTTTTAAAAGGGATTTAAAGGTGTTGGGGTCAGAGCAGTGTCAGAGAGGAGGTGGGAGGGAGTTCCAGAGGGTTGGAGCTGTGATGGAGAAAGCTCTGTCACCCAAGGTTCGGTGCTTGGCTTTTAATGGTGGGGCCAGGAGGTGAGCAGAGGAAGATCAGAGGGTGCAGGAAGGGGCGTAGGGCTCAAGTAGATCGATGAGGTGGGGGGGATCTGGTGATGGAGGGCTTTGTGGGTGAGGAGGAGGATCTTGAATGTTATTCTGTGTTTGACTGGGAGCCAGTGGAGGTGTTGGAGGATGGGGGTGATGTGTTCACGTGATTAGGTGTGGGTGAGGAGACAAGCGGTGGAGTTCTGAATGAGCTGGAGTTTATTGAGGAGTTTTGAGGGTAAACCATAAAGGAGGCTATTGCAATAGTCGAGTCTGGAGGTGATAAACGTGTGAATTAGTGTTTCAGCTGCAGGGAGGGAGAGAGATGGACAGAGACAGGCTATGTTTTTAAGGTGAAAGAAGGAAGTTTTTGTGACCTGTTTGATGTGCTGTTCAAAAGTGAGGTTGGTGTCGAAGATGATTCTGAGGTTACGTGTTTGGGAAGAGGGAGTCAGGGATGAATTGTCAACGGTGAGATGTAAGTGGTGAACGGACAGGGTAAGGGATCTGGGGCCGATGATTAGGAGGTCAGATTTATCACAGTTGAGTTTGAGGTAGTTGGCATGCATCCAGGTTTTTATTTCAGAGAGGCAGTTTGAGAGGGTGGAGAGGGTGGAGGGAGTGATGGGTTCGGACGAGATGTAGAATTGAACGTCATCAGTATAGCATTGAAATTTAAGACCGTGACGACGGATGATGTTGCCAAGGGGGAGGATGTAGAGGATGAAAAGCAGGGGGCCAAGCACTGAACCTTGGGGGACACCCTGTGACAGGGGAGCAGTGGAGGAGGAGTGGTTATTTATGTGGATGAATTGTTGTCCGTTTGAGAGGTGGGATTTGAGCCAGGTGATTGCTGAACCAGTGATGTGAAGTGTGTTTTCCAGACGTGAGAGCAGGATGGAGTGGTGGATGGTGTCAAAGGCAGCAGTGAGGTCCAGGAGGATAAGAATGGTTATATGGCCAGAGTCTGCGGAGAGGAGAAGGTCGTTTGATATTTTGAGGAGGGCTGTTTCGGTGCTGTGTTTGGAACGAAAACTGGACTGAAATGTTTCAAAGAGATTATTGGAGGTGAGGTGGGTTTGGAGCTGGGAAGAGGCGGCACGCTCGAGTAGTTTGGAGAGAAAGGGGAGGTTGGAGATGGGGCGGAAGTTGGAGGGGTTGTCAGGGTCGAGTCCAGGTTTCTTCAGAATGGGAGTGACAGTGGCTAATTTGAGGGTGCCAAGGACTGATCTGGAGGAGAGGGAGGAGTTAATAATGGAAGTGATGAGTGGGGAAAGAACAGGGAGGCAGGTTTTAACAAGCTTGGATGGGATGGGGTCCAGGGTGCAGGTTAGTGTTTTCATGCCAGTTATAAACTGGGAGACTTGAGCATGAGAGATCGGAGTGAACTGAGATAGTGGCTGAGCAGTGGGGGGGTGGGAGGGTGGGGCAGGGGGCATGGGTGTGGAGGCTGGTGTAGATGGTGTCAATTTTAGATTGAAAAAATGACAGGAAAGTCTTGCATTTGTGGGGTGTAAATGTTGAAGTAATATTGTCATGGGGATTCAGCAGAGAGTTGATGGTGGAGAACAGTACCTTGGGGTTGTTGGAGCCAGAGTGGATGATGTGTGAGTAGTAATTTGACCGGGCAGAATTAAGTGCATTTCTGTAGTTTTGGATGTGGTCTTTGTAGATTTGTAGATGAATTGTGAGTCCGGTTTTCCTGTAGAGTCATTCAAGTTGACGTTTCTGTGTTTTCATCTGGTGAAGTGCAGGGGTGTGCCAAGGGGCAGAGTGGGTGAATATGACTGTTTTGGTTTTGTTGGGGGCAAGTAGGTCTGGACAGGAGGAGAGGGTGTTGTTGTAGTGAGTGACAAGATCAGAGGGATTGTCAGATGGTGGTGGGGGGGATGCGGCTAGTCTATGGCAGAGTGCAGTGGTGAGAGCTGAGGGAGTGATGGATTTTGTGTTATGGAAGGTTATGGTACATTTGAGTTTGGGGGGGGGGGCAGGGCAGTGGGAATGCTTATGTCCATTTTGATTAACAGGTGATCAGAAATGTGAAGGTTATGGCATGATGGTGGTGATATCTGTATACCAGTGGAGCAGACCAAGTCCAGAGTGTGGCCACGGTTGTGAGTAGGGCAGTGAATGTGTTGAGTGAAGTTGAGGCGCTGCAAGATATCGTGAAAGTCGTGGCCTGTGTGCAGCTGGGATTGTTGATATGGATGTTAAAGTCACCAAGAAGGTGGACGGATGTAGAGATGGCACAGAGCTGGGTAAGAACATTAGAGAGGTCAGTGAGGAAATCTGGGTTTGGTTTGGGTGGGCGGTAAATGACAGCAGTAATCAGAGGGGTGGGGCCAGGGAGTTTGAATGTTACATGTTCAAATGAGGAGACTGCTGGGGTGGAGACCATGGTGATTTTAATGTCCTTTCTATGGATTGTGGCAATACCGCCACCACGTGTTTCTGGGCGGGGTTTATCAGTGTATATGTATCCTGTGGGTGTTGCCTGGTTGAGTGAAAAATAGTCCAGTGGTTTGTGCCATGTTTCAGTTAAACAGAGGAAGTCCAGGTTATTATCCAGAATGAAATCATGAGGGATGAGGCTTTTGGTGGTGAGAGAGCGGGTGTTAAACAGGGCCAGGTGCAGATGATGTGTGTCAGAGGGTGTGTGTGTATTCCTGGGAAAAGAGCGCAGATTGGACGGATTCACGTGTTGCTGTTTGATGTGATGACGTAATCCACTCTCAGAAGTGCGATGCAACCAGATGGATGGGATGGAGTGTAGGGTGGATACTGGAGGCGGACAGCAGGGGGCGGTGTTTTCAATGGATGGCTCAGTGGCAGGCAGCGGCGAGACGGTGAAGGAGGTGTGTGAGGTGAACACCGCTAGTCAGTCACATGGCGTTGTGTGTACAGAGTACTGGATGTTGGCCGCTAGTGTGGAGCTGCCGAGCCTGTTGGGATGGATTCCATCATTGCGGAAGAGTGGTGGCCTATTCCAAAAAAGATATTCTCTAATAAGTGTCACGGGTTCAGCATTTCTGATGGCTGTGTATGTGATTTTTCTCCTGTGAATTGTGCGAGTTACCACGGTATTCCTACCCTTAAAATGTCCGATGCAACACTTGGTATTCAATATCCTGGACATGACTGCAAAGCGCACAGTTATAGGCATGGAGGGGTGTGTCTGCCCTGAGCTTTTCTTTAGTGTAAATGCTGGGTTTTTCAACAGGATATAAACAGATGTCCGACCTCTGTAGCTCCGGTCATTTCGTCGGCTCCATGACCCACTGAGTCTACGGTGAGTCTGGATCAGGGAGGCACTTCACCTCGCTGCTAATGCTCAGCTCATCTTTACACACTTGTCTCTCAATGACAGACTACACTGGTCTACAATTTTTTAGAAATGATTTGCTTCAGAGATTAAATGTGCTAAATGTTACGTACTTTAATAAGATTAATTGGAAAATAAATGACAAAAGTGCCGGTTTGCTGATGTTTTCAAGGTATATGATTAAGTGTTATTACACATATATATTGGTTTATGTACATTTATGTAATAGTTTTATAAATGTTCCACTAAATAGAACCTGTAAAGTGAATGTATTCTAATGTGCAGACAGTGTTTTGAAGTAGATCTTGTAGCTCTGAGACAAATATTCCTTTTGAGTCAAACCCATTCTCTCGTTAATTCTTGAATTTCACATTTTGACCCAAGGCTGTATCTTGGAAAGTTCAGCCAACCAGCATTTTTCACTTGATTTTTCTTTATCAGTGACTCTCATGTGGTAAAATTTCATTACTTTTATTCTGGAAGCATTTTCCTTGTAGACCAGTGCTATTAAAGTGATCGGAGAAGGCCTCTGTATCTTCCATTACTCTGTTTCTGTCCTGATTTTCACGTTCTTGACACTGGCTTCCATATACTGTTGATACCACAACTGTCACTTTCTGGCATCAATTAGGCCCCGCCCACAAACTACATCATCACTGTTTACCAACATCAAAATGGTCTACAGGGCCTTTCCTTTCAGGTGGAAGTCCTCTCACTCTGTTAGCGAGAGGACTCACCCTTCGGGCTCGGTCCCTAATAAGCACGCATGTTTCTTGAGAGACATTAAAAGGAAAAAGAAAGAATGTTCCTGCACACAACAGAAAGGAAGCACATTAGGATAAAAGATGAACAACCACTGAATGGTCAGCTGAGGACTGTGCTATTTGAATATTGATTGGTTAGGGTTATTTCAGTATTTGGATTGCATTAGCATTCTGGCAGTAGATCTGAAAGGCTTTGGCCGCCCACCAGAGTTTAAGCCACAAATGGTGGCCATTTTGGAAACAAAAATAACACTTGTTTTCCAAGCCTGGCCTCCTGCATCCCTTTAAATCTCAACGGAGGTTGACTCTCCATTGATAGAACACATTTTTTTAAAAATTGTGAGTGGGTAGTTTTTGTCGGAAGAAACAGTTTGGAGTTGAGTCTTAATTGCTGAGGAGAAAGATGTCCTAAACTACAATGGGAAGATAATGAACAAAATGCTTTGGGTCTCTTGTGTAACTATCGCATGGGAGCTTTTGCTCTTAACAGTGCATAGTCCACAGATGCAGCAGGTTACCATGACATCCTGGTTGCTAAGGAACGTGGGCATCATAAACAGAGTCCTTACTCGCAAAATGAATCACTTCTCATTCTCTCTTTCTACACTATCTCTACATTCAACACAGGACAAACAAAATGGGAAAACTTAGTCTTGTTCACAATAACCTATCACACACATACATTAAAAACAAAGTTACATCATCAGTAGCATTTATATTCATTTAACTGCCTAAGAAGGATGAGAGCAAAAGTGTGAGCACTTAAACAGAGCACTTTTAAGCATTGTGTTATGTAGTGGTGCGTAATTACAGAGGAGTCACTGATCTCTAATGTCTGGAAGTGCGTTATTAAACCGACACTTGATGACATGCTGTGAGTCATTAGACTCTGCTGTTAAAGCCCTAATCACACACTAGACACACACACAAATACACTCACACACTCATTAAGTCCCTGCTCACATGCCTTATTTTATTTAGCTGGACTAAAAAGTTAGGACTACAGTTTCCTTGACAATTGGTACCTATTCACTTTTGCACAAAGATTCTTTCCAGTACTCAGTTATATTCATGTCGAGTTTGTAGTTATGTTAAGTGCACTTAAGATAATTTTCTCATTTTAGTGACATTTTCTCCATATTTGATTTACCTCAGAATTGTTGAAGAAACAGCATATTTTTTTTCTCTTCATATTGAGTGAGTTATAATTGAGTGAGTTATAATAGCAGGTAATTTATACTGATGTCGTATCATGGTACAGTTGGCCTTTGAAAGCAACTGGATAGGATTCGTCTTACGACCATAAAATACTACTGCGTTCACAGATGTACTAAAACCAATAACCTAGTCAGTAGGATTGGGAAATGTTTAGGTGACATAAGTCCAAACTGAGAGAATGTACCAAATGTTAGGTATCTATATGAACATAGAGATGTCAAACATTTCTGTGTCACTCATACTTCAGATTCTTGATCGTGATTTCTATATCTGTGGCTGAGCTCAGTTCACTTTCCCATGAACCAAAATAGCAGCTTTCCGGCACTATGTTTTTGTGCCAAGGGAGTATGAGACATATTTTAAATAGGAAACCTTAGCCAACAATGTATGGGGAGTTAGAATTTAGAAGGAGGCGGTACACACAAGCTTCAAACAGATGGTTTTGCAAATCCCTGTAAAGAATCTAATTTCACCATCAAAACTTTTTTGTAGACAAAATAGAGAGAATGATTTTGTCTAATTTAATGCATATTGAGATGTACAAATATTAATGAAGAATGAAAAAAACATTATGATTGCTGAACATTTCATAGAGAATAACACCTTATGTGTTTGTGCGCCCATGTATGACTAAGTCAACTCTTGATATGTGTATTCATATGTATGTATGTATTTGTTCATGTATGTCTCCACTGCTCTAGACTTGTGTTTGATCATCGCTGTTTTCTAACATGAATGTTATTAGATGTACAGTATGTATACAGAGAGGGAGTATATTTGATGACTCTCTTATTAAGCCATCTTTCTCTGTCTCCTTTTTCTGTCATGTGCATTCTCATTCACACCTAGACAGCAGCAGCTGTGCTACAGAATAAATGTGTCTATGTACACTGTGCAAAATGAGAGCTGACATTGTTTTATTTCTTCTTTTTTTTTTTTTGAAAAGAATCTGGAAATTAATTTTATTCTTGTCGACTTGATATATCAACAACAGCTCGGCGTGATGAGCACTGAAACTGAAACAAATTGAAGTGTGAAATGATTGCTGACAATAAATCCACTCTTGGAGCTTTCAGATATTGTTGCCAAAACATTGTCTCAGCTCTGTCAAAGTGAAAGTGCGAGCAAACGGAAGCATTATTAAGAAAACTGTTCTTCTGGTGAACTGATATAAAAGGTCAGTAAGGTATTTCTTTAAGACATGGTCCATAGACATGTACTTTTATGGGTCTCTAGGTGCATGCATGTGTAGACCCACCATTCCAGCCAGGTACAGCTGTAATTGGGAGTTTGCAGCCAGCTGGCTCATGGATCGCGTGCTTGGCTGCAAGAATTTGCTACAGGAGAGATGAGCTGTCAGACTAGCGCACAGCAGTGGGTAGCAAGACTTGCGCTTGTCTTTAACAAGTCACATTCTGGGAAATACTGTGTGTTGGCGAACATTATTCATGTCTGAAAAATCAGACTCTTAGTAAAACAGGTTAACTTCTCAACTGTACTAACTGTGCAGTTGTTTTCTTTGTTGTGTCAGTGTGTATGTGTGTGTGTGAAATCATATGGATCTCTTTTTCTCTTTCGTCTCTCTTCTTTCTCACCACTCTCCTCGTGGCTCCCTACAGGCTGAGCAGGAGAGATCTGACTAAAGTGCTGCCAGTCACAACAGCAGATGCTCATGTTTCCTCTGCTCTCTTGTGCCTCCCCACACATCAGTGAGATGGCAGGTGTGCGTGTGTTTGTGTATGTGTGTGTGTGTGTCCTGTCCTGGAAGGACTAGATGCTCTAATCAGACTGCCAGGAATGTGTGTCAGAAAAGCAACCATGCAAGTTTGCACAGTACATCTCTTCATGCCGCTTACAATGTTCAGAATCAGAGTAGTCGCAGCAGAAGAGCGTAGTTGCCTCTATATTCATGTTTTCAGTAAATGATCCAGCGTTCTTAGATTACGTAAAGGCTGTTTTGGTGCAGCGGTGGGTGAGTTCTCTATGTAGATGTACGGGAGACTGAATCGATCTTCTTCTTTATCAGTATTTTACCCTCTAGAATCTCTCTCTCCATCTTTCGAACACCAATGCACTAGGACTAAGAGATTAAGATATTTCTTCCTCCATTATGACTTAATGAGAGCTGGGATTGATTGCTAAAAAGCCAGCACTCAAACAATTATCTTCTAACAAGTCACTAAGGGAGAATAAAGCAGAGGGAAATTTAACACTATAAATCTACACCACAAAAAAAAAAATCAAGGTGGAGTAATTCTTTGAGAGTTTACACTGAGTCAATAAGTTTGTACTTTATGACTAATGAATATACATAGGAATCATATATTCTAATATAGTTTGTAATACAAAGGTCAAAACCATTACCATTTAAAAAAAAAAAAAAAAAAAAAAAAAAAAAAACAAGCAAAAAAAACACTTAGATAATTATTTATATCTTTATGGGTTTGGCTTGATTTCATATATAAGTAAATTCTAATATTTTTAGTTTCTCTCTATAAGCACATTTTATGCAAGATCTTCAGAACTTAGCTTGAGTCATTCCATTTGGAGCATGATGTAGTGATAATAGCAGGGAATGCAACCTATTTATGTGGACAGAAGACAATCATACACAGTCATTTTGTGGATGTGTATAAACAGGATTTATGTGGATTATGAAGCTATGAAGTTGTCATTTGCAGCTCATTACTGGTCCTAACTGTCTCACTTCTTATTTATACAACTGCCCTTTCGCTGTAGCTTCTGTCTCTAATAGTGTAGCAGTTGTATTAGGGCTAGTTTTAATGCATGAGCCATTAAACTACACCTAGCAGTTTTTTTTTTTTTTAATCAGAATGTACTTGCTGCTAGAGGTTGACTAATTGAGTTTTTTAATTGACCAAACTCATTATTCAGGTTATTCCTACTTAATACTGAAAATTCTGAAATAAAGGTCCTGTCTCACCAGAAATTAGAAGCAACGGGGATAAAACAAAATTGAAAAGTGCCCCTGTTGAGACATTAGAAACAGGCTGATTCATTGTTCTTGTACTTCAAGCTGTGCAACATGAACTGAGCATAGATCATCTTCATTATCTGTTCTGTAACTCAGCAATATGCTCTCATTAGTCATTCTATAGCAGCTTGCTGATATTATAAAATCTTTTGCCAGCTCGTTAGCAACTCCATATTTTTGCCATGCTTATTCTCATTACTTGCCACACTTTCAAGTGATAGGTTGTGTTTTTTCAAGTTAGTGATTTGTTATGTTTTGGTAAGTTGCTGCTGCATCTTAGTGACCCTGACTTGAGTGTGTAGGTGTGTGTGTGTGTGTTTATGGACAAGTGTGTAAAACCATTAAATCTCACACCACTTAAAAGTAACATGAGAAGACAGAATCAACATAAAAGAAGAAATACAAAGTGAGACAAACTGCAACAGATGCCGACCTTTGACTTTTGGCCTCTTAGTCAGTTGCAAAGATCCCTGTAAATGAGTCCCAGTGTGTGACAGCACAGGCAGGTGTGTGTGTGTGTGTGTGTGTGTGTGCATGTGCAGCTGCTAGATATCAGTCATGACAACTGTTGACTGAGATGAGTCAAAGACGTGGTCAGCTGGACTCCTTTAACAGTCCACCTGCAAAGAATCACATTAACTTTAATACATTTGGGGTCAATGGTACAATCATTGTTTTTTATCTGGTACTTATCTATTGTAACTTTATTTATTGAAATGTTTATTCTACATAAATAGGATGTATTGATCTCTGATGATTGAAACTGCTTGTGTTGACAAACTTTCAAACTCTTTGGTCATGGTCTTATGATCTTCCTGATGCAACAAGGAAAAACTTTAACTCATGACATTATTTCTTGGCAATGTGTAAACTCCCAGCAATAAAAAACACCTTTGTTCATAATAATGCCCTGTTAAGTGTCAACAATTTGTCTACACTGGCATCAGTTCTTTTTATTGTATGGACAGCTATCAGAATCAGAATCAGCTTTATTGGTCAAGTATGTGAACACATACAAGGAGTTTAGCCTTGGTTTTTCTTTGCTCACGACGTACAAATTCAACATATACCCAAATACACTTAAACATACACTATATTGCCAAAAGTATTCGCTCACCCATCCAAATAATCAGAATCAGATGTTCCAATCACTTCCATGGCCACAGGTGTATAAAATCAAGCACCTAGGCATGCAGACTGCTTTTACAAACATTTGTGAAAGAATGGGTCGCTCTCAGGAGCTCAGTGAATTCCAGCATGGAACTGTGATAGGATGCCACCTGTGCAACAAATCCAGTCGTGAAATTTCCTCGCTCCTAAATATTCCACAGTCAACTGTCAGCTGTATTATAAGAAAGTGGAAGTGTTTGGGAACGACAGTAACTCAGCCACGAAGTGGTAGGCCTCGTAAACTGACAGAGCGGGGTCAGCGGATGCTGAGGCGCATAGTGCGAAGAGGTCGCCAACTTTCTGCAGAGTCGATCGCTACAGACCTCCAAACTTCATGTGGCCTTCAGATTAGCTCCAGAACAGTGTGCAGAGAGCTTCATGGAATGGGTTTCCATGGCCGAGCAGCTGCATCCAAGCCATACATCACCAAGTGCAATGCAAAGCGCCGGATGCAGTGGTGTAAAGCACGCCGCCACTGGACTCTAGAGCAGTGGAGGTGCCTTCTTTGGAGTGACCAATCGCGCTTCTCCATCTGGCAATCTGATGGATGGGTCTGGGTTTGGCGGTTGCCAGGAGAACGATACTTGTTGGACCGCATTGTGCCAAGTGTAAAGTTTGGTGGAGGGGGGATTATGGTGTGGGGTTGTTTTTCAGGAGCTGGGTTTGGCCCCTTAGTTCCAGTGAAAGGAACCGTGAATGCTTCAGCTGACCAAGACATTTTGGACAATTCCATGCTCCCAACTTTGTGGGAACAGTTTGGAGCTGGCCCCTTCCTCTTCCAGCATGACTGTGCACCAGTGCACAAAGCAAGGTCCATAAAGACATGGATGACAGAGTCTGGTGTGGATGAACTGGACTGGCCTGCACAGAGTCCTGACCTCAACCCCATAGAACACCTTTGGGATGAATTAGAGCGGAGACTGAGAGCCAGGCCTTCTGTCCAACATCAGTGTGTGACCTCACAAATGCGCTTCTGGAAGAATGGTCAAAAATTCCCATGAACACACTCCTAAACCTTTTGGACAGCCTTCCCAGAAGAGTTGAAGCTGTTATAGTTGCAAAGGGTGGACCCACGTCATATTGAACCCCATAGACTAGGAATGGGATGGCACTGAAATTCATATGCGAGTCAAGGCAGGTGAGCAAATACTTTTGGCAATATAGTGTAGACCTAATTTAAACAAACATTCAACTAGAGACAAGGATAACAATGGGTTGAGAATAGTTAAGATAAATATGAATAACTGGCTGGTTATCACAGCCGCATACAAGTAATGCAATGTGGCTTTAAGTTTATGGTGCATCCAGATAGTCTTCATCAGTTGTCTGGTCTGTGTAGACATACTCACTGAAACTGAATGTGTGTTCTGTGTAAGTGAGATGGCTTAAAAGTCAGTGGACTTCAATCTGATGTAAACTGATTTCAAATTGGTTTTGTTTGTGTAGGAGTGTAGGAAATGACTGTTATTAAATTAGATTTTCTTAGAATTTTACGTGCTTAAATATAATTGCTTCTGTTGTTCACCACTTAAGATTTTGCAACCATAGAATTTGACAGTTTGTTTAAGACTGCAACACACTCACATCTTTTGGACTGGTAAGGAGTCAAGGCATGATAACAGTAACTGGCACGGTCAAACTAAATTTGCATGTTCTTCATCATATATGAGTCCTTATTGTCAGTCTGGTTGTTATAGGATTTACCTTGGTTCTCTGCTGATTGGAATGTAATTTCAATGTGGTGTAATTTTTCCCTTATGTGATGCACCAGCAGTAGCACAGTAATAAACACAAGCAAAGATGTTATTTGTGCAAAATGAACTATTGCTTTTATTTACTGCCATAACCACACAGAGA
This sequence comes from Sphaeramia orbicularis, assembly GCF_902148855.1. Classification (NCBI taxonomy): domain Eukaryota; kingdom Metazoa; phylum Chordata; class Actinopteri; order Kurtiformes; family Apogonidae; genus Sphaeramia; species Sphaeramia orbicularis. The sequence goes on along the minus strand of NC_043968.1, from coordinate 42,388,663 downwards.
CATTAATAGATCCATATCACCTTTGCTCCTTTGCTAGCCACAGGGCACCACTGCTTCTGACAACCACGGCTAAATTCTGACCTCGAATAAGATACAGCTAAAAGGCTGTCAAACGAATTGTGTTTCAGACCACAAGAGTGTCAGCCCCTGGCATACATTTTAGGATGGCGCAGTATGCAGGCATAACAAGTGATCTTAAGCCAGATCTGCAGCAGGGGTTTCATTTTCAAAATGGTACCTCAGTGCATGTATTGAGTCTGCAGTACAAGAGGCCCTCTTCAGAAGAAAGAATGAGAAACAAATGGCAAAAGATGTTTTCCTTTATGGGCTTTTAGTGAAATTAGCTAAATGGTATGAGTTGTAAAATTGTTAGAGAAATGGATAATGAATGATGGTGAGTGAATCCAAAATGTTTTCATGTTTAAGGTTTGACTTTTCACCCAAATGCTGTGATTAATATTACAGGACTGATTCACAATCAGTTTCTGTTCTGCCTCTTTGATTTCTTGTTTAATTTCATGGCAGAATTAATTCAGTACTTCATTGTGTGAAACCCTTCCTCCTCCCATTTTGTAAATTAATCTACTCTTTTTGCCGCTATCAAATCTCTGTTGTTTTTTTTACATTGTGGCTTGGAACCTTTAGTGTCACACCCGTAAGAAGTAACAGCTGGATTTGATATTTCCCAAGGGAAATTAATAGTACAATGTGTTTTTGGATCAGGTACAGATTAAAAGCTGGGCCCATTATAAACCCATTAACCTAGTCATTAGGACTAGATCTGGGAAAAGATGGAATAGGAGGGTGTCTAATTTTAGTGTAACATTGTGTCACACCAAGTCCTATTTCAAGCGTGCAAGCACTGAAAGGAAATTAGGTATTTTCCCTCGAACTCACTGTGTGTTAGCAGCACCCTTTTTGAGTTGTATGTAATGAAACCACATGTACAGTAACTTTGCAATTTCACTGTCCACTCTTTATGGTGGTCAACATTAATATGTTCAGTGATGTCTAATGTGTATGTATCTCCCCGTTCTCTCTCTTTTCTTGCAGAGACTGGCAGCAGAAGCAGAAACTCTTCAAGTGCAGCATTCGTGGATGTACGACACTAATGTGAGTGAGTGGCTGAAGCCTGAGCTGATACGTTCATTAACACTGGCGACATTACATGCAGATCAAGTGGTGCCAGGAACTTCATAAGCCAAACCAAGGGAGAGACATGTTATTTATGATCCAATATGACTGTAATAATTGGATGGGAAATCTCATTACAATGACAATAGAGCTGTAATGACTTTATACAAGATTGAATTTCATTGTTTCATATAATAGTCAAAAACAACAAGAAATGCTATTACAAATGGAAGCGTACAAAGACCCTTACACACACACACACACACACACACACACACACTTGTTACATACATCACAAGAGAAGATCCAAATACAGTGAGTCCATACTGCTATTTTACTCATTCAGTTACTTTGCTTGATTGCCGGTCCAATGATGCCCCATTCACCAATGCCAGTTTCTATAGAAATGACTGTATAATGTAGCTCTTGGCATCTCACTTCTCATGATGCTGTGTTTTAGTCTCAGCCTTTTCATAATAAATGTAAATTCCCTTCCACCACTTTGCAATAACAACAATCTTAGTCTTGGCAGACATTTAATAAATGACAAATGACATGCACGTTCTGTGGTAGAGCATCTAAGGAGAAATTTAGCTTCTCCATTTAGCTGATTAACTTATATTGAAAAAGAAAAACTTCATTGCTGTTTGCCAAGGCTTAATGATTCTCTTCCATTAAAAGTTTTCCATTATTTAACTTCTTGCAGATTGTCATGTGCTGAGAAATAGGAAAGGGAATGCAGGGGTAAACTCTAGGGATGAATTAATTTATCATATAAATAAATTGTTATTCACTGAGTTTGATTTCATTGGTTTGCTCTGCATGGTTAGCTAATGTAATTGGTTTTGGGTAATTTTATGGGGATATCTGTATTACCTAAATGAATTAAATCTCCATAGCACTGTAAATAGGCATAGTAGGCACAGGAGAGTGATATAAGGATTAAATACTTAACATTAATGTTCCTGTCTGTGTCTTAGATTTCCTCCAGATTTATATTCAGCATCAACAGAAATCCATTTCATTCTTTACAGCATTTGTTAAATTTTTTTTTTTTCTTTTCTTATTGGTCATGAGATGGTATAACCTTTATACAGCTGCAGCCAATACTGAAGTAACTGTGGATGGCAGATTTCATAGATTTTTTTAGATTTGTTTAAGTTTCCTTATGTGCTTAAATCCTGACAAATTGCATAAAATAATACAACCACCTGGCACAATATTCTAAATGCACATTTGTATGATAAACAGGAATAAATACTGTATATAAGCATATTGTGTGCATTATTAATCATTGTTAATTTTGACCATTTAAAATGCCAAGAATAGTGTGTGTACCAGGATCTGCATCTGTACTCTGTCACCTCTGTTAACTGGGTCAGTACTACAGTGCTCCTCTCCCTACAGACTTTAAATACGTAAAAGCTGTGACTGCTGCAATCGAGCCAAGCATGTCTAGGGATCGACCGATACGAATTTTTTAGGGCCGATACCTATTTTTTTCATCAGCCTTAGCTGATGACCAATATTAGCTGCTGAATTCTTGGAGCTGATACTACTTTTGCTCCCGCAATTTACATCATAAAAATGACACAACGATAACAAATGTTACGAGTCTCAATTAAAAAAAAAAAAAAAAAAAGGAACATTTTTTGAACTTAAAACAATGTTTAATAAGAAAAGCACTTGGAGAGCGCAGACTTCTGCCAAGACAGATCTGTGCCCCCCCCGATCACCACCAAAATTTAATCATTTCTTCCTTGTGCTACTATCAACATTTTTTCGAAAAATTTCCTGAAAATCCATCCATAACTTTTTGAGTTATCCTGCTAACACACAAACACTCAAACACACAAAGCAAAGCGATCACAATACCTCCCGGAGGAGGCAACAAATAGTAAAAAGAGGTAGAAAGGTGAGGTAGAACAAGTCATGTTGCATACAGTAGCATTAACATCTTAATCTTTGTTTGAACTTCATCAAACATACATTCAAATAAAAATGAAACAAAAAGAATTCATTGCTCTTAATTCTTCAAGTAATTTCTTTGAAAATAAATATTTAAGCATAAATAACATAATTACAGTATTGCACACAGTAGCAACAAGCAAGTGGCATAATATAGTGCACACTGTACCATATTTAATTTTAAAAGTAACCATTTATTCCCACCTCGTCATTTAATACTAAGGCTTAAGTTTTAATGCACTTAACTTACATAATCTCTTATAGTGCAAATGGCTTTCCCAAGATAAGGAAAGTGTAAACAGCAATACAAAACAAAAAACAACTTAAAAAGAATTGTGCGTAATATGTGCATTGCCCCACTTCCAATACCCTTTACTTTCTTTAATTTATTTGATCTGCTCATTTTTCTTAGTAAGGAATTCCTATTAAACTAGAAGCACTCGGAGAGCGCAGACCTCCGCCAAGGCTGATCAGTGGCCCCCCCCGTGGGCCCCCCCACCCCCGATCACCACCAAAATTTAATCATTTCTTCCTTATCCCATTTCCAACAAACCCTGAAAATTTCATCAAAATCTGTCCATAACTTTTTGAGTTATGTTGCACACTAACGGACAGACAAACAAACAAACAAACAAACAAACAGACAAACAAACCCTGGCAAAAACATAACCTCCTTGGCGGAGGTAATCACATGAATAACAAGAATGAGGTGAAAAGTAGCCACTGTAGTTTGTGCGTTTTGAACACCACCGATGAGTGAACAGCCACTGTTCCACAGCAACAACGTTAAATAGTGGTAATGAGAAAGTGACACACAAAGAGAAGCTATTTATTTCACTAATAACACACTTTTCCACTGATAAACAACCCCCCTCAAATTAAAGTTTCTGAAAGTAGGGAAAAGGAAAATGAGCTGCACAACAGCAGGAGGCTTAGAGGAATTAATAAAGTGTCTTAAGTTTCACTTTCACTCTGTACGGTCATATGGTCTGCACATACTCATTGTGAGGTACGTACGGCACAGAACACACACACACGGTCAGCGGCATGTGCCTCCTCACATTCCTGCCAGTGGACACCTGTCTGTAAATCAAAATATATCGGCGAACGCGCCCATGCATCGGCCGTAAAAACCACAAAGATCAGCCCAATATATTGGCCGGCTGATGTATCGGTCTATCATTAAACATGTCTGATCGTAGTAAAATGATGACTTTGCCAATGTTTACACTCCAAATAGAACCAGTACACATCAATTGGATGACATCTACCAAATCAGATGTATGCATTCCGATTTGATGTATTTTTATGTACCAACAGATCTGACAGGCGCTAACAAAAGCAAACACTGAGGATTATGTAAATTGAAATTTTACAGCATTTTTCAGATTTTGTTAGGAAAAGTATGTGTATTTTACTCATATAGAATGGAATGATATATATAGATATATATATATATATATATATATATATATATAATGATCATTTTCCCCACATTTTTAGCAGCTAAAATGTGGGGAAAATGATCATAATTTATCAAGCAGTTGGATCATGTTGTAAATGCCACACTGAGTGAGTCATTAGATTTGTACAGATGTAGATATGGATTGGAACCTGACAGTGATCACTTTGGACATCACACGTTTGTCTGAACTATTTATCAATATGAGATCAATATGTATTGATCTATTATAAATCTATGTGGAAATGAATGCACACACATACAATCTTAGTTTCCATCACTTGTAGCCATGTAAGCCGTCAATGCATTTTTAACCATATCTGTTACATTAGAAACGGTTGGATGGGTGGAAATTGGATAAAATCTTATTCCCAACAATAAAACTGAAGGGGTTGAAATTTTTAAAGGAGCATAAAATGCATTAATATTAGTTTTAACTGTAGTAAACATTTAACTCACATGACGGATCTGCTGACCACTGGAGACTATGCACTGTAACAGCTTATGTGTAAGGATGTGCTTCATGCTGTATAACTTTTAAACTATTTTAAAAATCAGTATCATAAGTTTATCTTGCTTTGTCACATTTTTTCGGTTTGTTTTCTGAAGAAGTATATGAATAAATTTACTATTAATTATTATTTTTACTTCAGCTATGTGTAATGTAGCTCATACCACCACCTTCTGATGACACTACAAAATCTAGTGTATTTGCTCTAAGCCAGCTAACTGGAAATGGCTTAATTCATATTTTCTTCTTTTTGTTTAACTCAAAAGTCCATATAAGATTTGCTTGACAGTTATTTGGAAGTATAGCTTTAGACATTAATTATCTTTAGACTTATACCTACTACTTGTATTCAGTGGTGTAGTGTTCCCTGGAGAAGTGGATATGCTTTCAAATTTTGCCTTTTTTTTAAGTAGTCCAGAAAAAATGCCCTGTTTTAGAAACAGTGACAGACTACTCTATTTAATTTACCCCAAAATCTGTCAGTAGTGTTTGCTCACAATATAAAATTATCATGACTTGATCAGGAGCAATTTGTAGGTATTACTGGTCACACAAGCAGCTGCATGAATGTAAATGTATTCAACATGAGGCAAACACAGGATAATGTTAGCTTTTCATAACGTTAGCCTTTCATAACGTTAGCCTACTCACACAGTTTAACTATTGTTGACAAAATCTCTTCTCCTCTAAATGCGCAGTCATATAGCCAGTAGTTAAACAGGGACTCATTCTGAAACCACCTTAAAACTTACCTCAGAATTATGTATTTCATGAAAATAGATTCTCTCGACGTGTCACTCACTTGAAAGACGTTTATTCTGCCTTTCTCATTTGCATTTCCAATAATCACGCCTCTTTCAACAAGATGTACAGTGACCTGTCAATCAGCTGGGGTGGAACTGGCACCTGAGATGTCCAATCAGGTTCCAGAGGTGGTCAGCGCTAGTTAGCAATATTTTCTTTGGCATGACCCGCCCTACTCTGCCTCTGATTGGCTCATCAGTCCTCATGCCTTAAGTTAACCAATCTGATCAGTGAAGGCAGCGAGTACCAGCTAATAGAGGCAGAGTAGGGCGGGTTATGGCTTCACCATCCTAGGGGAAAAAAATCAGCAATTTGGCTCAGATACTACTGAATGGTGCACATCAGGGGGATTTACAAGTGGGTATATGCAATGCTGATTGAAAAATAAGTAGGTATTTGCCGTATACCCTGGACTACACCACTGCTTGTATCACCATAATGATAACAACAACCCTAACCCTTTTCTAAACCCGTTGAAAAAAATTTCAAAATAAAGTTTTCACCCTACCGTCTAAGAATTGACATCATGGTGTCGTCGAATGGTCCCACACATTTTTGGACTCTACTCTGGGTGTGGGCCCCAGGTTTTGTGATCCCCAAATTATAGAAAACATAACCACACCTACAGATGTTATGGTACAAACTACAGCTATCATGATACATTGACATGATTTATGTCTTTTCACTATCACTTTTTCTGTCTCGTAGACATAGCACATAAAGCAGTGTTACAGTAGGATTGTGTTGGTGTGACCTTAGTGTGGTCATCTCCTTCAAAGGTGTATATTGCATGCTGGATCAGGACCTGACAGAGAGCATCATGGGGCGTTTTCCTCATATAAATTCTTGAATGCATTTGTCATATATTCTATTCACCTACTTTTTGCTCATACACTTGAGCTTCTACTGATACATAGTAATGCACAATCAGTTATAACAGCAAAGGAGACAGCAGATGGTACAGTTTGGCACAGTTTACTCAGCTTAATCACTTGTTGTGAATTAACTGCAGTCTGTTTAAGCTAAGTGTAACAGTAGCAGTGGCAGCAAGGTCTCTTTGAGTTGCTGTCCTGTTGGTTTGCTGCTCCAGAGGTAGTAGGCAGGTGGTGGAGTCAGTGAACCATCGCTGTAGCTCCAGGGCTTCCTTATGTCATCAGCTAGGCTAGCTCGTTAGCGCCCTGCTAGCCTGTGTAGTGACAGGAAGCTCAGCAGTGTGAGAGCAAAACAACACTATTTACCTCACTGATCCTCTGACAAATATAAACATGTCGCTGCAGGGGAAACACTGTACAGCATGACTGAACATACACAAGCATTTCCATTACTGATATATGGAAGCTTTATGTTATTCATGTCTCTGGATTAAGTTTGTAATCATCACTGATTGTCATCATTAGTCTTTCACTGGGGAATTATTTCACGTTTTAATCTTTTCTATGACCAAGATCTATTTAAAATGTTAATCATTTTACATTTTGAATTTTTTTTTCAGGTCAGTGAAATTGCTTACTACAACGCCAAAGATGATGTAAGTAAAACTGAAATTTCAATGTTTGATATTTTCTAATTCAATATTTTTATTTAATTAAAATTGTACATTCACAATTGACCAGTAGGCATCCTGTTCTAGATAGGGTTCCTATATTTTTTGTGATAGTCTGTTAGAAACCATCATATATTTTAGTTGGGCTTCCAATTTTATTTCTGCATTTTATATTAAAAGACACTACTACGTGTGTACGATTGTTGATGTATTCATATGTTTGCATTCTTTTGTTTTTTTTTTTATTACTATTATTATTTACATTTTTTTTTTTTACAAAATCTGTGCAAAGCATATGTAAAGGTCTGTCTGTTTTGGGACCCAAAGCACCCAAACATATACCTGAGATATTGAATGCATCCCCTGGCCTCAGACGTCATCTGTCTAGTCTGATAAACAGGGATCAGCATCGAATTCCTCTTCACTGTCCCAGTGGGAAAGAACTACATACCCACAGCACACTAATGTCACTCTGCATTTAACTGACAGCCCTCTCCTCTATTTTCCGTTTCACTCTAGATGTCAAGGTTTATGTTTCACTGCTTGAAATTTCTGCTCTCAAAATGTATTTGTTCTCTGCCTGTCTGTTAGTAGTGACAGTTGTGTAAATAATCTGACGTCTTGTCATTTGTTGTAATGTAGAAGCGTATGTATATCAGTCTGATATTGTATACATGTACAGATCGTGATTAAAACCTGCCTCACACAATGTTGTTTTTTTTTCTTTGTACAGCTGAATCAAACCAACCAGAATGGGCGCTATATTCCAGATGACTTCCACATAGACCCTGACTTCAAACGACTAGTTTCTTACAATACCACAGCTGTCCACATCCCCACAGACATATATGAAGGCTGTAAGTTAAAAGGCACACATGCACTTCAACACAGTCATACACACGGGTCAGCAACCCCTATCTTGCCTGTCTTTATGTAACCCTGTCATCACTATGTCCAGTATCTACAGTACATTCACATGATGTGGAGCTCAGCCTCCCAGCTCTGTCTGCATGGAAGACAGATCCACCAAGGCCATTCTCGACTATATTTAGCCCAAATGCCAACAAGCCAATGGCCAGCACACTCTAGCCCCCCTCTTTACCCTAGTCACCAGCTGCTACTTTCCCTCCCATTCATCTCTGGCCCCACTGACCTCGCTGGACAGAACTGCATAGAATGTCACTGCCAAAGACAGTAATAGTCTGCTGTCTACTGTGGATGTGCTGTACTCAAGTTAATTCTTCACATAAACATAAATACATTTTCTTACTACTTTGATAGTGACTCCCACAAGAACATATAGTGAAAAACATTTTGTAATGTTGCCTCTGGACACCACCACAGTGGATTTGAAATGAAGTAATAAAGATGTAATTGAAATTCAGTTCAAGTTCAAGGGGTTTAGCAAAAAAACTGCATTGACCATTTAGAAATCACAACTTACAAAGATATAATTACAGAATGTGTGTGATTGTCCAAATATTGATGGAATTGCTGCTATGGAAACGATAGAGGATGCTGCTATGTTGTTTCTGTGATGAGCTACAAAGCTGTTCTCATTTCTGAATTTGTCACCTCATTGACTCCTTGATGTTCGATCTTGAAAGATGTCTCATTTACTGTAAAAAAAAAAAAAAAAAAAAATCTGTCCACACCACTTTCATTTTACAAAATATCTCTGTCCTCATGGCAACAACCTGTTGTTCTTTTCAAAGTTAATAATATGAACACTATGAATTATACTGGACGCAACTATACAGAGGCTTTAATCTGCCATGAAAGTGAGTTCATTTAAGTTAAGTCAAGTTAAAAAGTTAAATTACCTAAGGTGTTGGTTAGGGTTATAAAAAAATATTCTTTAGATTTTGTGGATTTGGCCATAACGCCTGTGTGGTTCATCTAAAAATATCCATGCTGACATTGATCTGCTGCAGGACATACACTAATTTATACATCTAGTTCTAATGGACATGTGCAAAGCGGGGGTCCAACAGCATCGTTTTCCAAACTCTCCATTCGTCCACACAGATACACACAAACCAAACTGTTTAAAAATCTTGACATTGGAAAATATTTTTGAAAATCTCAGTTTTTGCAACCTTAAATGCTGTTTAGAGGTGCAAATGTAAAAAAAGATATCCATTGTAATGTGGGCGGAGAATCAACTCATGAAAATACCACCAAAGACCCAGTATTAAGGACTGAGGAGGCTGGCTGGAGTAGCTATGACCACAAGATTGCAGATGTCTTCTCGTGATCTGTAAAAGAGGCATGGCCTGGATTATGCAAATCCCAACAGGAACAGGACTTTAATAATGAAAATTTCCCTCAATCTTAAGTTGTGTAGTTTTTTAGAATTATCAAATGCACAAATTTATGTTAAATAAAACATTCCCTTCATCAACCACTGACATGTTTACACCACACTGTGAACTGAATTGAAAGTTAATCATAAGTTTATGTCTGTCAGAGATCATAAAATACAGTGGTATAGATGTAGCTCATTCTCACGTCATATTTAACTAACTTCCATTTAAAGTGATGGCTCTGAGGAGAGGAAGTCATAATTTATTAAATTCCAGTTTCCTCTGCTCCTCTCTCGTCAGGTCCTCAACTTGACTTAGGTCTTCACAGTAGTGATGGGTCAATGCAGCTGTCAATCATCTGTATTTTTGTCTGTGTAGGTTCTCATTTGCCCAGGTCATTATTCTTCTTGGTTGTTACTAATAGAAGAACTACCAGGAAGAAAAAAACAATTTGTATTTTTTCTCCCTCCCTCTGAAAAGACCTGTGATAGGTCAACGTCTGCCATGACTGGTTGTTTTTTCTACATCCTCTAAACAGAGCCAAGCAGAGGTGCAGAAATATAGTTTTCTGTTAGACCACTTGAAATATAACATGAATATGATGAAAGGTTATTTTGGAATTTGAAACAAAAATATTGCCCACCATAGCTTTAAATGTGATGTTTTAATACCACAACTTATTATCATTGGTTGTATGTGAAAGGCTGCCACATAGCGTATGAAACAATTCCTGAAAGAGATAGTTGCTAAACCAGAGAGAAGTTTTGTACATCTGCACATATTAGGCCCACTTAAAGCCTTGAATTGTGCCTTAAGTACACTTTGGCTAAATTTAAAGAGTTCTCATAAAGAAACCTGAATAACTATTTACAGCAAGCTGTTTTGTTTTAGGGGATTGTTTAATTTTTTCTTTGCATGCTGTCCTTCCTTCCCCTTATTCACCTGCCAACCATTTATATGAATAAACTTCTTCTGCATCACACTGATCCAAAGTTAATCTCATACAGGGCTCTAATTTCACAGGGATAAATGTCCCTCCCTATGTCCTGGACATAAAGCAGAAAAGTACACTGGAAAGGCCAGCAGTCAGACTACACTGGGTAACAGTAATTAGATCTGGTACAATAAAGGATGCTGTGTACAAAAAAGGACTAGGCTTAAAATCCTTTTAGACAGTATGAGTTTTATGCATTTTATCCATGACCTTCCAGTGTAAAATGTTAAGTGGCATTACCATAAACTGAATTTTATCATCACAGTGATGAATTTGTTGTGTATCTATCTATCTCTGGAGTCGGCAGATTCTTGAATTGAATTAATACCAACACAAATTTAAATGCAATATCATTGTTTATTTTGACTCTGATGCCTGTTAAACAAGTTTTTCTTGGCACAGTCTAATACAATGGCGTAAGGATGGAAGCTCAAATACAGGAAGAGCACTGCATACATTTGCATTGACGCACTTGACATACCTTCTGGATTATCACTCTGTTATTCAAGCACAAAGGAGAGAGAAGACTATGGAGCAGACATTTCCCAGGACAAACATGTTACATACACTATATACCATGTCCTTGTAGACAAACATTCATTCACATGGACAAAAACTGTATGACAATAGGACACTGTGAAATGAACAGAAAAACATTTGAGAACACTTGTGATGAAAGAAAAACTTAAATATTTAGTTACAGTTGATGTAAATTCACTGGAGTGATTTTAATGAAGTATAATTATATTCAAAGGGATACAATGACAGGAATTTTAGAAACATTTAGAAAAGTGAGTATAGCAGCAATGCATGGTTTACATTAGCCTCTTAAAACTACACCTTCAACAAAAAACACTTGAAATATTTCATATAACTGTCAGGAGGCATTAAAATAACTGAATTAATTCTCTGTAGTGCACACTATGAACTCATGCCGTCCTTGGCATTGATTGAGCGTTCAATTTCAATTTCTCTAACACTCATCACAGTGGGTCTGCTAAATGCACTGGTCACATGGTTTCTGTGCACTTATAGAGCAAGTCACTCCACATAAGTTGGACTATGAATGTGCAGAATGACAGACATGGCTCTGAGGGGTTTGACTGTGCAGACTTTTTTGTCATTGCCAAATGCACTCAGTTATTTTTACAAGCAGCAGTTATAATGATGAAAGAGTGGAAGAGGGGCTGAGGTGTTGGAGTAGGGGTTGTTCCCAGTATGATTCATTAATCTGTTATTTGTTCGGTTTCTGTAACTATATATGGCTTTGGTCTGGTTCTTTCTTGTGGAATTCTTTGTGTCACTCTGACACAGTTTGTTACATTTGTTGTGGCTGTGGTCAGCAAAAACACATGCTGTACCCACAAGTATGTAGCCATCCAGTTCTCACTGAAATGAGTTGGAATGGTCAAGAAAAACAGTTACAATATATAATGTCACAATGTTTGTTCTAGAAGGCTGTGCTCTTGCAAGTGTAACTCAATAATGTACAGCATTTCAGGTGTAATTAGGGGATGGTCAGTAACGGACACATGGTCTGCTTTCCCCATGGAGTAAATGGCTGCATGGGGTATTCCATGCTAGATTCAAAGATCATCAGTCTTTATTACCTCCGCTAAGGAGGTTATGTTTTTGCCAGCGTTGGTTTGTCTGTCTGTCTGTCTGTCCGTGTGCAAGATAACTCAAAAAGTTATGGATGGATTTGGATGAAAACTTCAGGAAATGTTGATACTGGCACAAGGAACAAATGATTAAATTTTGGTGGTGATCTGGGGGGGGGGACGACACACACACTGATCTGCCTTGGTGGAGGTCCGCGCTCTCCGAGTGCTTTTCGAGTTACCTCCGCCAAGGAGGTTATGTTTTTGTCGGCGCTGGTTTGTCTGTCTGTTTGTGTGCAAGATAACTCAAAAAGTTAAGGACAGATTTGGATGAAAATCTCAGGAAATGTTGATACTGGCACAAGTAACAAATGATTAAATTTTGGGGGTGATCGGGGGTGGGGGGGCACGGGGGCCCACTGATCTGCCTTGGCGGAGGTTTGCGTTGTCTTTTCTAGAAAAGCACTCGTAGAGCGCAGACCTCCACCAAGGCAGATCAGTGCCCCAGATTTGGATGAAAATTTCAGGAAATGTTGATACTGGCGCAAGGAACAAATGATTAAATTTTGGTGGTGATTAAGGGTGGGAGGGCCACGGGGGCCCACTGATTTGCCTTGGTGGAGGTTTGCGTTGTCTTTTCTAGAAAAGCACTCGTAGAGCGCAGACCTCCGCCAAGGCAGATCAGTGGGCCCCCGTGGCCCTCCCACCCTTAATCACCACCAAAATGTAATCATTTGTTCCTTTCGCCAGTATCAACATTTCCTGAAATTTTCATCCAAATCTGGGGCACTGATCTGCCTTGGTGGAGGTCTGCGCTCTACGAGTGCTTTTCTAGTTATTTCAGTGCTGTGAGGTAAATTTCACTCATGTTCTGTAGAAAATTGCACTTCAAACCTTGGACGCACTTTCAAATGAGTTGTCATTACATATTGATATTATTCTTATTTCTGTAAATTTAATGCCATCATTCCTGACCTCAAACTATGCATTATACTAGTACAAAGGCCTGAAGATAGTCCTCTCAGAAAACTGGCATTTTCATGTCATTTTTACACCTTCACTGTTTTGAAGAGGAGGCAGAAATGTTGATGTGAAAGATTCTTAAGCCTGGGTAAATCTGATGTTCAGTAAGGTAAAAACAGTTTTGTTTTGTGACTGAAATAAACTTTTAAATCTGTTCTCTTCTATGAGAGTCACGTTTATGAGGTATCTGCTTTATTTCTTGGGTAAGGGGCAGTGGGTGTGGTCTGGGTGGGGTCTGGGTGGAGCCCTACGTATTGCAGCAGCCTTGCCTTGCTGGTGATGGTGATGGTGTTTACCCTGTTTCCTACTCCATCTCCTTCTCTCTCTCCAAGGACTGGCTGCTACATTGATGGCACTCCGGCTGGCCTGTCAGAGTTGCCATAGCAATGTGTATCTGAGTGTGTATGTGTGTGTGCAGAAGGAGACACACAATTAGACACCACGCCCTGGTGTTCTATCTTCTTGTGTGGAGGGAGGACTGGTAACTTGATTAGGGGACTTTGTCTAGACAAGGCTGGCGTCCTTGTGGCTTTTACTGATGTTCAAGGAGAGCTGTGTCATCCACCTCTTCTTTAATTGCAGCAGACTTTATCACAACACGATGCCATTGTCCCCTTCACTTGCATTTTTCCTTCCCTTTGTATCTGTCTTTTCTTTTTTTTGCAGTTCCACTTTTTCATCTCACCTTCAATCCCTCCATCATCCCTTTCCTTTACTTTATTAAGCGTATTAATAGTAGGGTGTGTGGAGACAAATGTGGTACTGTCTTTCTCCCCCGCATTAGTCCTGCTGATTGTCCTGCTATCCTCCCTGCTCATCCAGTGTGGGTGGTCAGACTGGGATTTATTATGTGTGTGCGTGCATGCTCATAAGAGATGATTCAGAGTTTGTCTGTGTGTGTGAATGTGTTTTAGACAGAAAGGAAGAAACACTTTGGGTGTGAGAGTTGGCGTGTGTGTGTGTGTGTGTGTGTGTGTGTGTCACATCACATGCACCTACTGTATTGAATATGGATTTCATGGCAGTGTATGCGTGTCTTCTCGCTCATTAGGCAGATTGGCGTGGATGCAATGAGAGGAGATGAGAGGAGAGCGTGGCGGCCTTGGCAGAAGATCCGAGGCTTGTCTGATGCCCGTTTGCATCAACGCTGTGTGGCACCTGTCAGCATGATGCATGCACACTCCATGATGTGCTGAGATACTGTGACACCTTGTGTGAGTGTGTTTGTGTTGAAGTCACGGTCCCTGTGGCAAAGCTTTCAGCGTATAAATTGATTTTTTTTTTCCTTTTTGGACTCTTGTGCCACTTGATACGTGTCCTCATTCATTTGCAGCGCTGGCTGCCAAAGTCTGAGGTATCTTCATCTCCTTTTCTCTCCTTCCAAATCCCTACTTCTTCGTGCTATCCTCCTCTCCCCCCTCTTAGTGTCTGTGTGTCTGCGACCTGTGTCCTTGCGACAAGTTGGATGCCTTCCCAGGATGTTCTAATCAGCTGATTGGGATTCACATTAGGATTCCCATCCATGCCAGCAGCTTCCCCGTCTGAGAGCCTTCAATAAAAATGAAGTTTCTTTCTTTCCATAAAACTTAGCATCTGAAAGAACAATAAAACTTTTAATCTCCATCATCTAGATGAGGTCATCTCTTACGTGTGTTTTGTAAGTAATTAATTTATTTTAAGAAAAACAACAACACACAAGCCCCTGTAAGGCCTCACTTTCACAATCTTTGTCACTTTTCTCAGGCTTGACAATTATGGTCAGCATGGTGTGTGGGGAGGGTCTAAACCCTTATCAGATGAACCAGGTTATAGCTGCATTTAGTATTTTTAGTATTATGCTTTCATGCTTTTGTGAAGGTTCAGCCAGTATCACAGTTGTTAGGCTTGTTACAAAAACTAAATGTTATATTCCTGATGTTGGGTCCTGTTGGACACATTCTCCTACAGGGTTTGGAGTTAATTGTACTGGTGTTACTTCAAATCACTCTCTTAAAATATTAAAATATATTTGAAGACCCTGGTGCTAAAAGTACTGAAGTCAGAAAAAAAAGTCATATTTATAGGGTGGGCTTAGCTAAACAAATACAACATGTTTATATGCTCAACTTGAATTGTCCAAAAATGTGACTTAAGTACTTTTAGCACCAAGGTCTTCATTTGTTTTTAGGACCTGGTCATATTAAGGCTAATTGTTGTACTTTTCTTAAATGATTTAGTTTAATATGACCATGTCATGACAAAAGATGTTTTAGTAGGAGTTTCAAATTTTTTTTAATGTCTGCAAAGGGAGAGCAAACTGTAAAACATTACGGCTTGCTTTAAGTGGTTTTGTTTTACAAACCAGACACAACACATTAGTTTTCCTTCATAAGTATTTAAAGGGTACCTGTAGTGAATTTTCATTGCTGGCTGTCTCACAAGATCATGTATCATGCTAGTGGTTCCGTAAGGTAACTTGCGTCATAGCCCCTTGACAAGTATGTGTTAGTACTAAGCCGCTCTGTCAGTCAGGTATGGTCAGTGACATGTTGCCTCCTTCACAGGCTGTTTCAGCACTGATAGTGACCTTGAAGTATTGTCCGATTACTTGGGCTGAGATGAACTGGTCACTGGCTGGTGTGCAGCAGAAACCGGGCGAAGATGACACATTGTTGGCCAGTGCTGGGCTGCGGAAACAACAATCGCGAATGCCTACTTTCCACTCATTGACTACTACTTGTTTACTAGTACTCAGTCACCTGGAAACAATGATGGCTGCTCCCCATGGGATTTCCCCAATCGCATAATTTACGAATTAAAAAGGTCCTGTGTGGTGCATTTTTGGTGATTTTTTTTTTTTTTTTTTTTACTGAATTTGTGTCTCCCTTGCTTATCATAAGTGATGCACAAAGCACAGTTAAAGCTCTAAACATGACCAGCATTTAAAGAAAACCACTTTTTTCATGGGAGTTTGTGTAAGATGTTTCAGTTTTAGTGGAAGTCGTTCCTGTGTAGAACATGTAAAAAGGTCACGCTCAGGTTACAAGTATGATCAGCTATTGGGCCTTGTATGATTTCTGGTTCTTGCAAACATGTCCAAACACATCCAAAAAAAAAACTTCCATTAAAAAAAAACAACAACTTCCAAATGCACAGTTAGTTTCAGCCACCAGTTCAGAGATGACAGGGAACTCCACAGGGCACTGCTTGGCATGGCACAGTCCAATTTTTTTCCCCTCTTCTCCACCTCCTTCACCCACCATCTTGCTTACCAGTCTCTGTCAGAGTCCTGTGTGATGTGTTTTTGTAAGCATCTACAAGCTTCACAGGGAATATTAAGCATCATGTCTTTTTTTCTGTTTGTATTTTACTCTCATGCATTTACTTTTAAGTTGTCAGTCTTGTTGTCTTATGTGTTTGAAAGTATATTTGACACAGAAACCTTAGGGTTTTGACCTGCCTTTTACTCACCACTGTCTATCGATCAGTTCTGGGCCTAAATTGGTCATATAGAACCCCCATCTCACTCCAAACTGGTAATTCACTAGTTTTGGGGGACTTTACTGTTTACGTGACTCATTCACCAACTAAAGTATCCCTTCAGGCCAAATGGTTGTTAACCCTTAGGAGTCCACGGTCATGGCCCTGTGACTGAATCACATGACAATTTTAACACATCGTAGCGTCAGAAGTCAGTCATGTACACCAGTGTGGACAATTGCATTTGAAAGTGCAGACTTCCAACAATCTCCCACTTTTTATTTGATGTTGATAGAGCAAATACAACCAGAGATATGATGGATTGAACCCAGAGCAAACAAATGTGAGTTAAAGTATGAAAATTAGGTGGGCGGGCTTTGTATTTCTGACCATATCTTCGTCATTTTTTGTGCTTTTTCAAAATGGAAAAAACTGGCCGAATCTTCAGATTCTAACCCACAGACTGCATTAGCATTACAGGTAATGGTGAGAATGACCTCCACCTAAACCGGATGTGGAAACTAGGAGGACTAGGGGGTGAGAAACCTGGAGAAAACACCTATGTGCTTTTATGTCAAATATTTGACTATAGTTTTAATTTTTTACAATTTTGATTTCATATACCTAATATTTAGAATCAATATTCACTTTTAAAGTCTTTGAAAAGGTTCGTTAAGCATCTTTGTGTTATTTATGCAATAAATTATATACATTTTTTAAATCAGATTTTATATTTTTTGTGTTTTTTGGCCTTTTGTGTTGATATAGTAGGTTAAAGTGAAAAAATAATAGGCTGATGAGATAGACAAAGTTGTGCTGGAAAAAAAAAGATACCAAACATAGGTATAGTAAACATTTCTTTATATAGTATATAAAGGCAAAATCTAAAATACTCAAAAACGGCCAAAATAGGCTCAGACCCCTAAGGGTTAATGGCACAATTGCAATGGATCAAGCACAAAAAAATAAAACATACAAAATTACAGTTCATAAATCCTGATACTAATTGTTAAGTGGCTGCTAAACATTTAATTATGTGTTAGAAGAAAGATAAACTCTTCTGTGGCATGACTGTAGAGCTTGCATCACTACCTCTCATTTCTTGCTCTCTTCATGGTGACCTCCAGCCAGCAACAGACAGATGGATTTGTTTACACTGAGACTGTAATTTGTTCCAGTATTTGAGATTAGAGGACACTACCTTGCCAAGCCTGTCATATTATTGAAAAGCACTCATCAGTGGTGTCTAAACCGTCCATTTGGAGGGGGGTGTTCAATTGTGTGACGTGAGTCTGCAGTGAGGATACACATCTGAGAGGATGTAATGGGTTTGTCAATTTTACACAAAGGATTGACATAAAAACACACACATCAGCTCAGTAACTAAGCACACACTATCAGCCGCAGTCATTTATTTTGTCTCTCCTCTTCATGTTGTCTGAAATGTCTTCATACGCACATAAATCACCTAATGGGCTGGTCGCTTTATTGACTTCCTGCATTGGCAAGTGTGGGGTAAATGAAATCCTGAAAGCACTCCTTCTTCTCTATTCATTGGAGACGCAAGCAAGGCTAAAATATCAACAATTCCTGTATGAGGGCTTGTTACCCTGTGACTTCTTGTTACTGATGTCACTGAAACCAGCAGGACTAATCCATTAAGGACCATCCTCAGGGAGCAAAGAGATCAGGCCTGAGCAAATTGTCACCACTTATCATTGAGACACGCTGTGCTCGACAATACCGGAGGGATCCATTTAAAACCTGGCCTAAACTCTCCTTTTATCCTACAAAGCATGGAAATATATTCTGGAAAATGAGGGGGGTCATGAAAGCCACAGAAGAAATGAAGTGAGATGTGAAAGGATCAGGCAGAAAAAAGGGTATTTTCATGAAGAGTTTATGGCTGAGTTTTGCTTATTTAATTCGTTCAAGGTACATTGAATTTTTCTTCGGTAAAAGTTGGATTCTGTAAGAAAGGTTAGAAAATATTTACACTGTAGACTGTTTTTACTGGCATTGTCCAAGCCAGTTTCCAAAAAGTTGCTGCATCAAAGGTGCAATATTTCATTCTTAAAATTATACATTTTCTGAGATTTAACATGTGATGTGTATGTAAGATTTGCATATATTTCATTCTGGTTTTAATTGTATTTTACACAGTACCTCTTTTTTTTTAATTAGGTGGTACATGACACAAAACATAAAGTGTATTACCTTTACCTTTACATTCCTATAAAACTTCACCTCTTACCACGGATGTAGAGTTGAAGTTTTATGCAGTTGCCGTTTATTTAAAGGAGTGATATTTTGCTATTTTAAATGGAATTTTGCATTTTTCAACATTTCCCTGTGGTCTACATAAACTGTAAATGCTATGCTTGGGTCTGAATTCTTCATTAATTCAACTCCAAAGGTTCATCTTCAACCCTATTTCTGAGTAATGACACCAGAAAGGTAGTTTTGAGCGCTGGCCCTTTAAATGCAAATGAGCCACTTCATGCCCCACCCCCTCAAGGTTGTTGGCTGTGCTGCTCTGTCCAGTTCAATCACCAACTGAACATTTTAGGTAATCAGCTCAAAGTTTGGATATATTTTCAGTTTTTACTACAACCGCTGCTGCTGACAAACAGTTATGTCGTACTCGGAGAAATGTTCGTCGGAAGTCTTGACCTTATTTGTGCAAATGGTGTGACGTAACAGGTTATAGACTTAACAAATTAAGAAGGAATTTAAATGGGTTGTAGAAATTGACTCGATTTTTGCCGGAATGAATATAGAGATAGCTTTACAGCACCTGGAGGGTTCAAATTCAAACTTCATGAACTATTAGGGTCATTCAACTCCACAGGTCCATCTTCAACCCTATTTCTAAGGTCATTTTGAGCGCTGGCCCTTTAAATACAAATGAACCACTTCACTCCCCGCCCCTTCCAGGTTGTTGGCTGTGCTTTCTGTCCTGTTCAGCCACTTGCACTTCAAAAATCAAAGTCTTACCGTGTATGTTTCTCATTTCTAGTCAAAATATCTCATCACACTTAAAATAAGACAAAATCACCTAAAAACTAACTTTTCAGTGAGATATAAGAACTTGTATTTAGACAATAGATCTTAAAAATCTTATTTCAAGAAATCTTACCAAGATAATTTTCACTTATTCCGTTGGCAGATTTTTTTGCTTAACTCAGTATTTTTTTTGCTTAATTCAAGCAAAAAAAAAAAAACAAAATTGCCAGTGGAACAAGTGAAGATACACTTGGGAAGATTTAGATTTTTGCAGTGTGGGTTTGTTAATACAAACAACTGAACATTTTAGGTAATCGGCTCAAAGTTTGGACAGATTTTCAGTATGGACTACAACCAATGCTGCTGACAAACAATTACGGTGTATTCGGAGAAATGTTCGTCGGAAGTCTTGACCTTATTTGTGCAAATGTTGTGACGTTTGCCGGAAATAATATAAAGATAGTTTTGCAGCACTTGGAGGGTTCAGATTCAAACTTTATGAACTATTAGGGTCCAAATACACAAATAAATGTACTAAAGACTAATATAAGTTGGTTTAGCAAAATATGACCCCTTTAAAGTTCAGATAAGTGATAAGTTTGTAATTTAAAAAGCTTATATTTTAAATAATTTAAAAAAAAATTGTAATTTATATTTTGTTTCCAGGCAAATGTCTCTGAGGATTTAAACTCATCTATGTTTTATTGACTCTAACTACCATAACTACACACAAAAAAACCTCACATAACTAAAAATGGAATACAATATTTTTACATCCTCATGAAATGATTGTGACAATGTGATTTATTTTTGACAGATAAAGAGTAAATGGGACTGAGTGTATAATCATTACATCAGGTCAAAGGTGATTACTGATGTGTATAAACAGGAATAAAAAGAAGAATGTGTCTGAAACAAAAAATCCAACTTTCAAAGGTGTACATGACAACAAGGAACAGGTGCAACATGTGCTTTTGACATAGTACAGCTTCATGCTATCAGTCACGTATCATCCTGCTTCAGTCCTGCATCATCCTACTGTCTCTCCCAATGCCCTGATGTTTCATTCTTTTATTTTTGTTTCTTTAATCAAGTTGCTCTCACAAAAGCACACACACACACTGATGGGGGGAATGTAAAAGCACACACACATTCAAATATGAGTCATGCACAACATCAGTCTGACATGCAGCCTACTCTCTCAGGCAGAGTGCTGCCTTTTTGGATCGAACTAGATTGGTGGGGCATTAAGCCAGTAAGAGCTCCAGCAGACAAACAGGTAAACAAAATGTTTACTGTATGTCTGCCCCCTGAGTACCCAGACAATGATTTTGTCTTATTCCAGAAATATCAAATTGAATCATTTTGTTTTTACCATCCTCTATCTTTTCTGCTTTGCTCACTTTCTGCTGCTGTAAACTTTAGTGTGCCCTGTAAAGGAGAAAGTTCTCATCATACCAAATCGACATCAGTTTCAATATCTGTGATAGGGGTTGCTCACCGTCAGTGTTTGCAGCCTGATATAACCAGTTCTTTTTGTGTGTATGTTCAAGAGTGTCTATGTAATGTTCACAGTTTTTTATTTACCGTTGCTGTGATTTTTTTATGATTTTGTATTTCTTTACAAATGTATGTATTTGTTACAGCCACCATCATTTTGAATGAGTTAAACTGGACAACAGGGTTGGACGCAGTTTTCCGGAAAAACAAAGAGGAAGATCCCACTCTCCTTTGGCAGGTGTTTGGCTCTGCAACTGGACTGACTCGGTACTTTCCAGGTGAGCATCACAACTGCCAGTGGGATTTCCTCCGACAACCTGCTGACCTTCCTGCAGTCGTTGATAGTGACAAAATAAAGGAGCATTTCATCACGTAGATACATACATGCTGGGTGCAATCTGTCAAAAATACAGAGGGGGGGATGTTTTGTTTTTTTAACCCTTTCATGCATAAATTGTGAGAACCTTAGTCAAGATTTTTTTCTTCAGTGTTTTTATTCCTCCTTAGGCATGAAAAAAACAATGCGATCAAGTTTTTTTTTTTTCTATGGAGTTACAAAACTATCCATACATTTAATTTTTGAAGTAAAGAAATGTGTTTAAAACCCAATATCAGAAAGTAATATGAAAACAATGAAATAAAAACATTTTTAATGCTGCTAATCTGATGTCTTCTCACATTTTAACATATTCTAATGCTAGTAATTACTCACTTCATGGAGATAATATGCAAAAAAACCTTCTTGTCTAACAAATAACAATTGATTTACACTTAAACATGTTAGTGCAGATCAGGTTTATCAAGAACAGCAAAGTTACAGTAATGGTATGAATGTCAGTGTATGGGATGGTGCATAAGTGTCCACTGTGTTGGCTGATATGGAACTAAAACATCAAAACCCATGAATATACAAGAGAACAGCTGGAGAATAACTGTCCACTGTTGTGACCTATGCATGAAAGGGTTAATCATGAAAAAACAAGTAATCAACAGGCCTAATTCTTTTTTAAGATAACGGTAAGCGCTATTACATGTCGAACAGTGGACCATTCATCCATTCAGAGACAGAGGTGGACGTTGCGGTACTTACGGAACCCCCCACACACACACACACACACACTTTTATATATTATTCCCCCCAACCATTTCAGTCATCTCCCCCCAGCCCCCCTGTCTTACAATTTATTGATCCCCTTGCCTTACAAGCGGCCTATGGTCTGCGTGTACTTGTTGTGAGGTTACGGCATGGACTGCACCCCCCCCACACTCCCGTCTGTGAATCCTCTGAATTCAGGTCTGCAGGCGCGCCTGACTGATATATACAGAAAGAGATAGATAAGGTGTACAAAGTATTTATGTGCATGGGGACGTTCGTGAATCCAAGACTGATGACGGTTCGGTTCAGGTGAAAGTTAGTGCCAGTAATGTAGGCTATAGGTGACGGGGTTTTCCCCTGCCGAGGATGAAATTCATTCAGCAGAAGTAGGGATGTAAAACCAGAGGGAGGGGTTGATCCCCCCTATCCCCCCCAACTAGTTGCACCCTGCATACATGTATGTTGTTGCTGGCTCATATTATTATGGTTTTTTGTGATTTTCATAAAAGAGTAAAAATGTTTTTTTCTTTGTTTTTTTGTTTTGTTTTACAAGACACAGACTACATTTTGGCATGAGCATTCAGACAATCATAATATTGATCATATGATCTGTGGTAAATCTACTCCAGTTTAAAAATGTACACTGTTTTCATCATCACAAAAGACTGCATTACGAATACAGATATATAGTACTAAAAATGTGGATACTGAAATTCTTTACCTTTTCCAAACCTTCTTTCCATATTAACCTCTGAAACCCAGCATCTCCTTGGATCGACTTAAGCAATTCAGCCCATAAGATTGACCTTTACGATGTGCGCAGACGACCGTGGTGAGTACAGCTCTGCATTATTGGGTTATTTTATTCAAGTACGTCTGTTTTGCTTTTTCTATCATTCAGTCTAACTCTGATATCAAATATTAATTTGAAAAAACTGTATTTGCATATTGCATTAATAGGATATACTTAAGGACATAAACATTGTGTAAAACAATTAAATCTAAATCTTAGACCAAAGCAAAACACTCAAACCAACATCAGAGCATGACTATGATTAAACCAGTGCAGATCAAAGGGCACCAATACAAAAGCTTCATTAGTTTCCTAAAATTGATTAAAATCTGGCTGGAAGCCAGGGTTACTCTTTTAACTATGTTATTAAATTTCATTAGCCTCAAAACCCCTGCTGGCTACAAAGCACTTGAACCCTGAACAAAGATACACAGCTGTTTGTTTATTAAAGAAACTGGGAAAAAGCGGTAATTAAAAATACAAAAGCTTTATTGCCTCAAATTCAAATAATAGAAAAAGACAGAGAAGAGTGATGAGGCTGCAAAGTAATAAGTTTTATGTGTGCTTCAGTTTGTGAGGGTTGGGCTTTGTTGATTCTTCAAATAATTGTTAAAAAAAACATCCTGAATGTCTTTGTGTCTCTATGTTACTGTGTTTTTGTGTGTGTTTATTGTATAGGATTTAATTAAAGTCAAGAAGTTTTTGAGCATGTAAAGCGATGATTAGGAATAAAGGAATACATACATTTTGTAGTTGAAAATCAAATTTTCCAGGCCATTGCATCATAGATTAAAGTTTGTGTATATGTCCCTCCTATACGCTCAATGTCCACATCCTGTGTGTGTCTGCTGTTACTCATCAGGTACATTCAAGGGGCAGCCTCACCGAAGGACATGCTGATCCTGGTGGATGCGTGAGTGATGACCTTATGATTCATCTATTACAGTCAGATTTTGTTTTCCTTTATACGCCAGGAGCTCCTGATGTTAACTGTCTGACTGCATCCTCCAAACTGTGCTCATTTTTGCCTCAGCATTTGTTTGACACTGATAAACAAAAAATGCCAGTGTTTTGCACTGTTTCATAATTTACAGTTCTCTGTTCTAATGACTTTAAAAATGCAGGGTTTAAAGGTGTACAGCTATTTAGAAGAGCAGCGTCTATTAAAAAAACAAAAAAGATTATGAACTAACAACCTATCTGTTTTATGATTTCTCTCTGTCTATTGTTCGTAACTAAAAGTATTTAGTCTGAAGGTTTAGTATATTCTGAGTATAGGTGTGATTGTTGTTTCTATACTGCAGAAGTGGCAGTGTATCAGGACTCACTCTCAAACTCATCCGAACGTCAGTCAGCACAATGCTGGAGACCCTCTCTGATGACGACTACGTCAACGTGGTCTATGTGAGTGTTCAGAGCTGTCTATTTTTATGTACAAAAACAATTTAACTTGTATAAAAACTAACAGGAGTGGGACAAAGTATGTTTCCTTTTTCTGCTCATAATACCATATTTATAAAGTTGTGATTCTGTGTATAGGGTGACTTTCTAGTGCAATGTTTTCTAAACGTTAATGTGGATAGAAATGTGGCTCCGCTGCTCAGTTCTTGTGGTTTGAGTGTTTGTTTTAAATATGGAAGTGACCTTTTGAGTAAGTTAATGTACCACACACTGATGGATCTTTATTGTTACTGCATATGTGTATGGACTCATGCATGCTTCTGTGCTCATTTCACCTCACTATCTGCATGTAAATACACATGTGCATGTATGCAGGCATGTCATGTATTAGATAAATGTCTCCAGTCTGTCAAGTTGTATCTAATAGAATGATCACATGACACAGCATGCGCAAACCATGAAATGCCACAAGATAAGTTTGACAAGTTAATAGATGCTGAATTTATAACCCACACTTTAAATCAGTGGCATGTAATGGAATAACTCCTGCTTGGCCAGTTAAAATTGTGTATGGTAGTCTCAGGCATGGAAGGATTTACTGACATTGGGATTGAGGAAATATTCATCCATCATCATTTAAAGCTCCATGGCCTGGGCAGCTGAGGCAGAATCATGCATCTTTGTAATATTGGTTGTGGAAGAAAATGTCTTAAATAGTCGTAAGATTTGTTTCCCTCTATTGGATGAATTTGTGAACAGTCTCAAGAGCATATTGGAGGAATTACACAGGAATTGCAGACTTGTATACAGAGCGGACCACTCAAATGTGGTTTTGAGCCAACATAGATGGGGCTGAAAAACATGTCTTCATGATGTCACTAGACCAGGCAACCAACCAAACGCAGCTGCTGTCACTCACTTATACAGCATAGCTAATGTAAGTAAACTAATCTTATTAGCTTTATACATATATATATGTATCACAAATAAAAGTCTTGTTCACATTTTCCTTCATATAAAAGGTGTATAATCACTGCCAAAATGTCCTCGTTTGTAACATAACAAAAACATAACGTTCCTGCACTTGAAAACCCTCAGCCTTCAGTCCATGCCAAAGTTTTTGCACATACAGACAGATGGACAGACAGACAGATTGATGAAGAACTGATGACAATGCCCTGTGGCGATGCCCAAGGGTAAAAAGTGCTTGGAATGTAGACTGCTGTGAAGAGACCCATCACCGTCCTAGGATGCATAAATAACCCTTAAAATAATTCAGAGACATTAGAAGTAATGACGAAGAGGTGACTTGAAAAACATTTTCAAAATAGTTTCTCTCCTTTACTCAGTCACTTGTCCTTGCTCCACAAAATTAGCAGCTGAAAGGAAGTGTCGAAAGTTTGCTCATTAGAACTTTTGGATGTAGATCTTTGAAATGACGTCCAGTTTAACAAAGGTGTGATGGTTTCTCCCACCTCACAGAGCTGAGCCAGTCTTGTTGTTCTGTCTTATTTTTTCCATTCTTTTGTACTCTGTGTAATTTATTGCATAATGAATCCTGCACATAAAAGCCCTCTTCTTTTAACTAAATGTCACTTTACAAAGTCACTTTTCAGGTGCAAAGTAGGCATGAATCACTGTTGCTTTTTGTTCTTTTCAATAATTTTGGCAGATGCTATTTGCACGCATATGTCAGTAGCGATCAGTGCTATTTCCACCCACAGAGGAATGGCCCATGTGGCTACTTACACCCACCTGGGTGTCAGCAGATCCACTTTCTACCATTGTGTCCATATCTGACCATACTATTAACACCTAGGTGTTTAATAAGCTACCAATGTATCGTATAGTACTAAAAACAGAAGTCCCCACCTGGTTTTAACTCAGCAAATAGGTAAGAGCCTTCCACTGGATAATCACTGCAGTGAATAAGATGTTTCAGCTGCAACAAGTTCTTTAACCTTAACTAATTGCAGTGAGTAGCTTCTCATCAGAAATCTAAGGATTGGACTATGTTTGAATGGAAATAGGTCATGTGGTCTGATGAGTCCAAACTGATCCTGTTCCAGAGTGATGTGTGCAGCAGGGTGAGAAGAAAGGTGGATTAAGTGATTACCCATCATGCCTAGGGCTTACAGTACAAGCTGTGGGGGCAGTGTTATTATCTGGGGTTGCTTCAGTTGGTCAGCTCAATGTTCAGCAATGCTATATGTCCAAAAAAAAAAAAAAAATCTCATTGAAATAATGCCATAGTGAATAATTACCATAATCAGATCTAAAGGCTAAATAAGCCCAAGGCTAAATATTAGCATGTGGAAGTTTTTTGCCTAGGTTATGCATTTGCAACAAGGATTTCTAACGTGTTGTTAACATTGTGAAGGACTTTTTATTTTCTATACCAAACCTAACTGATGTAGTTTTGGAGCCATTAAACCCAACACTGAAAACTGAAAGTAATTATTTTAAAAATAAATCGTCACAGTCTTGTGCAACAATTCAGCCCCAGAATCCTGAGTGAAAATTCTACAACTGACTGTCACACTCCATGTTACTGTCCACAAACAGACACATTAAATGTCATATTAAAGTTTTTTGTCTGCAGTATAATTATTTTCCCTTATATGCAACATAACTTTCTTTTCTTTTCTTTTCTTTTCTTTTCTTTTCTTGCATTTTTGGCACAATACCTTTGGTGTTCAGGTGGCTCCTGTGCTCTGTCTGAAATATCCTGTTATTCTTTGTTTCCTTCTCATTTTTCAGCTCTTTCTCCTCCGTTCTAATGGACTTGAACATAAATTACTTTTTCAGTTTGCTTTCCAAATGAACCATTTATTACATTTTCTTCTACTTCCCTTAATAAAGACGTGGTTTATGTTTTTGTTCGGAGCTTTCAAATCAGCTAAGTGAAAGGGCTTTTGAAGTTAATGAAATATGGCACTGGTGTAATAAGTATATTGATGGCACGTAGCTTGGTTTGTAGACCTTTCAGAAGTATTTTGAAGGCTGTGTTCACCTTTCAAAACAAATGCTAAAGCCTGTTCCCAGCCCTGTGGTGTGCGTATAGCAGTTATTGGATTATTTATGGTCAATCGAAATAACAAATTTGATACTTTTGTGTTATTTTTGTGATTGATGCACTGCAACTACAACAGAATATGAGCTGTTTAGAGGTCTTTTACTCTCTGTCTCTTACACTAACTACAGATTGGATAACTAACTTAAACATGGCGAGTATTAGAAAATCAGAAAATCACTTCAGCCGGATACCTTCTATGGTGCAGCCCTTGTCATTGTACTGTAGAAACCAACACCTTGCCAAGTTTAGTTTCCACCTTGAAGATTCCACATGGACTTTTAGATGGATAAGGATGACCCCAAACAGAAGATGAAATTAACTCATATTACCAACCGTACAAATCTGACCAAATGTTAATGAAGTGTTTTAGATTATTAGTGTGTCTATGTAGGGAAAATTTGTAGGTAGTGAAATGCATGTTTGAGAGTGTTTGAGTTTTTGGAAGTGTGTTTGAAGGCTGGAGGGATGCAGTCTAAGCCAAAACAGATGTTGAGTATTAATGAGCCATGTCCCAGCCCTTCATAGATTGTGTGTGTGTGTATATATGTTTATACTGTATTTGTGTGTGTGCTTGAAGTGATTGGGCTCCATCTGTCATCCACATTAGTTATTCACCAATATTTGTCTGAAGACACTTAAACATAGAACCGTGTCAATGTAATTTAATTAGCTACACTGTCTCAATGGCATAATGTATAATCAAGGTTTTTTTTTTTGTTTTGTTTTTTTCCTTTTTTGCCTCTGTACGCCACTTTTTACACCCTACCTCTTCTCCTACCAATCGTTCCTTCTGTTTTTAAAGCTCCCTTCGGTCTGTGCAGATTTGGTGTTATTATGTGTTATTGAAGTAACTTTGTTATTTTAACTTTTAAAATGACATTTATTTACATGTCGTTCAACTGGTGTCAGTATATCTTTTGTCATATTTAAATGACATTGCATGATGCTGCAACGAAGGGAAATTACCCACATATTTAATACAAAATATGTGCAAGTGCCTCCCCTGCGCTTCCCGTTATCCCTCCTTCCCTCTTCCCTCCAGTTCAATGAAGATGCCACGAATGCAGCATGCTTCCAAAACCTGGTACAGGCCAATGTCCGCAACAAGAGGATTCTGAAAGAGGCAGTGCAGGGCATCACCGCTAAGGGTACCACCAACTACAAAGGGGGATTTAACCTGGCTTTCAAGCAGCTTGCACAGGTAAAGTAATGCATAAATGAACATTAGTGCAGTATTTGTGTTTACGTAATTTAACAGTGTAGGAGTTTTTGTGTATTTTGATGGACGGGAGGGTTGGTAACAGAGAATGTCACTGTCAATCTGTTGGATCTGCTTTTATTAAATACCAATGTTTTTGATATATACCACCCCTAGAAGCTTGATGAGATGTTTGTGAGCAGTTTTGAGTAATTTATCTTCAATATTCATTCATTGAAAGCAATTTTAGAGCATAAGGCACAGTGATAACTCAAACCCCTTGGAGTTAATAAAACTGGGCATATATTGACCTCTTCTGGCCGACTTGGATATTACACCGAAGTATTGTGTTGCAACTGTTAACGTTTGTGTGATGCAGAATTATTTACTTTGCTATACAAATGATTAAAATATCATGTTATTTATATCCTCTAGGTGAATGTGTCAAGAGCCAATTGTAACAAGATAATCATGCTTTTTACTGATGGAGGAGAGGAAAGGGCAGAAGAGATCTTTGAAACATATAATCCCAAACAAGCGGTAGGAATGGAAACACACTGTTTGTGGTAGAATATAGAAGTCTGTTTTCTGATGGATTAAGTGATTAAACTTTGTTCACTTCACAGGTACGCATCTTTACATTTTCAGTAGGTCAACACAATTATGACAAAGGACCAATACAGTGGATGGCCTGTGCTAATAAAGGTATTAGTGCATATCATTTTAATAAGATGAAAGATTGTCAAAATGTATTTTGAAATGTTTATTATTATTATTATTATTATTATTATTATTATTATTATTATTATTATTATTATTACTTTTATCACAATTACCAAACCCTTTATATCAAAACACCTTGGGGTCAGGACCCCACGTGGGGTTACCTGGAATTCAAATGGGGTCACCTGAATTTTCTAGTAATTGATAAAAAAAAAAGTACTAATAGAATTTATATGGTGAGTTGACAGACGATCACAATACATAAAAGACATGACAAACTGTGAAGCTGAAACTGAAGCACTGTGGTACTGTTTATCTTTCAATTGTTCATTGTGGTTGGTTTAAGATGCTGCAGCTCTTTCATAATTTATAGTTTGAGTTATTTTTTTATTAATTATTATTATTATTATTAATTGTCAACCTTGTGAATACATGCTGGACTGACTGTACATATCCTGACCAAGGAAATAAAAATTCTGACTTTGTGCAGTAATCTACACCTGGCTTTTCTACCTCCGTCTGTAATAATATATATTATATAGACTAAATGTTGTCTAAAATTAACGTTGATTTGCAACATAGTATAGCAAACTATGACATGATCAAAAACAAATTAATTTTAGCAAAAATAAATGTCTCTGTTTTGAATGTCTGAGGTCACCAGAAATTGATGTTAAAATGGGGTCATGAGCCAAAAAAGGTTGGGAACCACTGCTTTATATACTTATTCCATTACTTGTTATATTACTGTTACAATGAATACATACCATTGTACAGTATCACATGCATTAAAGGTCCTATTTAAGGAGGTTATCATTACCAGATAAAGATTTTCAAAGTTTTAATATTATTAATCAACTTATAAAAGGATAATACATCCACTTGAAACGGTTTTCTATGCTACTTTACTTTTATCTGGCAGTGCCAATATGTGTAACTGTTCACAAGGATCACTGGGTACTGTGACATCACTTTTTTTCTCTGTCTAAGGGTACTACTATGAGATCCCATCTATAGGTGCCATTAGACTCAACACTCAGGTATACACACATTTGTATTTTCTGCACAAATGTCAGTACCTGGCTTTCATTTTTACCCTCCCCTCAAATCGCGGGACTATTTATGAATTGTGCCCTCTTGTGGTTGGGTTGTCAACATGCATGCTGCAAAAATGAATGTGAATTCTTTTTCTTCCAGGAATATCTGGATGTTTTAGGCAGGCCTATGGTCAAGGCGGACAAAAAGGCCAAGCAGGTTCAGTGGACCAACGTCTACCTGGATGCACTGGTATGTTACTGCCACATCTGAAACAAAACAAAATTCATTATGTACTTGCATGCGTATTTTTTAAAGAAAGAAGACACTTATAAATAGGCGCTTCTCAGCAATAGTACTGTGTAGATCTATACATGTGCAAGCCATATTTAGAGATTGCTCTGTTTGCTGTCAAATCAACAATCTCAGACTTGTGAAACTGTGCTTCACATTTGCTGTTTATCATCTTCATAATGTCACCTTTAACTTCTGTCATGTTTGCAATTTTACTGATAAACATAATTTTAGAAATGATTTATGAAGTTAATATGTGTCATGTTTTGGCTTGTGTCAACATTTAGGCGACTGTGTAGATAAGGAAGCTGTCTGGTATACTGAGCCAAGTTGTTGCTGATAAGACACTGTCATCATTTGTGGCTGTTTTGACTTGATCAGCACCAGAAATGCTTCTGCCTTTTGTTAGTGGAAACTTCTATGAAGCTGTGGGTGTATAGCATCCAGTGACACAAGACTTTTATGTTATCAGGATGTTCCAGTATTTAAAATTTTAGTTGTTGAAGAGCTGAATCATTGTGTGAACTTATTTTATTGAATATCACATGAACTGTGAATGTTTTGTGCTTGATCTTCCAGGAGCTTGGCCTGGTGATCACTGGAACTCTGCCTGTCTTTAACAAGACCAAAGTCACAGGCTCCAAGGTATGATTGGTTTGGATTTTTACATCACGTCATTGAACTTCAGTTACTAGTTTTGCAATGTTAAAATCCTGTTTTTCATCATTGTTTCTTGCTACTCATTCATGTGTGCATCTTTCGTGTATATCTTCTTTTCTAGTTGCTGGTTGACTAAATTTACTGTATGTCTGACACTTTGACCACATGGGAGATTTTAAGTCAGCACTTTTGTGACACGCCATAATCTTTACCAGACCGAAAAATAAACATACAACATGAATACTCCCAATTATCATCCCATCCTTTACTTTAAACCCCTGCTTTGTTGTGGCGATTTGTTATATCCTTTGTTGACGCTGAGGTCCCTTGCAAACCTCCCATGTGCTTCCACAGGAAGAGAATCTAGGATGTCAAAGCAAAAATCAAAAAAGAGATCAAACCTACAAATCAGAAAGACAAATGATCCAGTAGCTAAGTGGTTCAAGATGAGTTTTCATGTCTACCTCGGAGGACTTGGGGTTACCTCCACTATGACTGAAACTAGACTGGAAATGCCTTGTCAGTGAGTCATGGCGGCACGTAAAGCTTTGGGGAATGAGACTGTCCAGATTTCAAACGTACCCCATTTCCTTGAAATCATTCAGAATGCACAGTGGGACTTGACTCATCCAGAAAGAACAACAAGACTCATAAGTGGGTATAGACGAGAAGAGGGTGATCTTACAGTAACCCTGACCTGGCTTCTGCTTTCCTGTGTTTTTTTTTTTTTTTTTAGAAATCTCAAAACCAGCTCATCTTGGGTGTTATGGCTGTTGATGTCTCCCTGGAAGATATCAAGAGACTGAC
This sequence comes from Sphaeramia orbicularis, assembly GCF_902148855.1. Lineage (NCBI taxonomy): Eukaryota > Metazoa > Chordata > Actinopteri > Kurtiformes > Apogonidae > Sphaeramia > Sphaeramia orbicularis. The sequence goes on along the minus strand of NC_043968.1, from coordinate 42,356,269 downwards.
CCCACGGTTTACTGTAAGTACACTCATTTACATGACACATATACACAACAGATCATGCATATTTATATATGTCTCATGCTTGTCTGTTTGTCTTTGCCTGTAGTTTGGACCAAATGGCTACTACTTTGCCATTGATCCCAATGGATATGTGCTGCTCCACCCAAACCTCCAGCCACTGGTATGCAAACTCCACTTCTTTTTCACTGACAATGGTGTCATCTGGTGTCATCTTTTAAAAGTGATACCACTTCAAAGATCCACTGAATTTGTTAGAAAACAGTAGTTTCCCCATGAATATTCCTGAATTAAATTTGACCTAATAATACATGTATAAACCATATCCTAATGTGTGTATTGACCGCCTATTGATGTCTTAAAGGAGCTACATGTAGTATGTCTCCTTTAAAACATTAAATATATCCTAAATGTATCATTAGACTTGACAATCAAGAGCTCTGAAGTTATATCAAAGATGCAGATGTATTGGATGGTAGACATCTGTCTAATGCCATGAAGCCTTTGACTAAAGCATCAGGTGGTGAGATTGGAGGAGAATCACTAAGAAACAACTTTTAAAGGGGTCATATTTTGCTAAACCTACTTTTATTAGTCTTTGGTACATTTATTTGTGTATTTGGGGACACTAATAGTTCAAAAAGTTTGAATTTGAACCCTCCAGGTGCTGCAAAGCTATCTTTATATTCATTCCGGGAAAAATGGAGTGGATTTCTACAACCTGTTTTAATTCCTGCTTAATTTGTTATGTTTTATAACTAGTTACATCACAGCATTTGCACATATAAGGTCAAGACTTCTGATGAACATTTCTCCAGATACGCTGTAGTTGTTTGTCAGCAGCAGCGGTTGTAGTCCATACTGAAAATATGTCCAAACTTCGATTACCTAAAATGTTCAGTTGTTGGTTGTATTAATGAACACACACTGCAAAAATCTAAATTTTGCCAAGTGTATTTTCTCTTGTTCCATTGGCAGATTTTGTTTTTTTTTTTTTTGCTTGAATTAAGCAAAAAAAATATTGAGTTAAGCAAAAAAAAAATCTGCCAATGGAACAAGTGAAAATTATCTTGGTAAGATTTCTTGAAATAAGATTTTCAAGATCTGTTGTCTAAAAATAAGTTCTTATATCTCACTGAAAAGTTGCTTTTTAGGTGATTTTGTCTTATTTTAAGTGTGATGAGATATTTTGTCTAGAAATGAGAAAAATACACAGTAAGATTTAGATTTTGGCAGCACAAGTGGCTGAACAGGACAGAAAGCACAGTCAACAACCTGGAAGGGGCGGGGAGTGAAGTGGCTCATTTGCATTTAAAGGGCCAGCGCTCAAAATGACCTTTCTGGAGTCATTACTCAGAAACAGGGTTGAAGATGGACCTGTGGAGTTGAATTAATGAAGAATTCAGACCCAAGCATAGCATTTACAGTTTATGTGAACCACAGGGAAATGTTTTAAAATGCATAATTCCATTAAAAAAAAAAAAGCTAAATAACACTCCTTTAAAGTCAAAGAAAGTGACAAAGAGATAAAGGCTAGAAGTACTGTTGTTTTCACCACTGGCTTTAAATTAAGAATGGAGTAGATGCTGAAATTTTTCTTCATTGATGAGTTTGATTATGACGCTTACAAAGAGATAAAGTTTCTAGCAGTTATGTTACTATGTTGGCTAAATTTGCCATCTTTTGATCCACAGTTCAGATTAAACTGCGACAGTTTAACTCAAAATGGGTCTTTAGTGCAGCTATTGATGACTTAAACCATATGGAAAACTGATGTGATTTGTGGTTTTACTGTGACTGCTTCCTGTCTAAAAATGGAGCTAAGTTAAAAGAGGTAGAATGTAAACTATCAGCAAACACAGTCACCATGAAGATTTTAAGAAAGTGTTATTTTGATGGACTGTCAAAATAAATGGCTGTGAGTTTCTGAAGGAGAAAACTTGATAATACCATTGTGCAGATGTGTGCTGCGTTAAACAATGAGCTTTATACTTTATTCTGTTAAATTCAAAAAGCTTTATTTTTGCCCGGGGGCAATTTAAAATGAGTGATACCGTCTGTGGAGACATAACATTAATGCACTGGCGGTTGTAGTAGCTATGAGTGTGTTCTGACACGTGACTTACCCCTGCTGCATAATATAAATACTACATACAACTCCTTTAAAGTGTCTCTTTTTTCTTATCAAATTTACATACATTGATTAGTCATGGATGACAATAATAAAATGATAAATTAATCTACAGGGTGTCCCATAAGTCTCCGTACATAGGAAAAATAAACATTTCTTGACATAAACCATTTTTATTTATATAATATGCTCTGTATGACTGCCATTTTGTCGGGAACACATTTCAATGCGTGTCCTCCACTGCTGAAGAGCTATAAAGAAGAAATATAAAGAAATATATGTTAGAACCATATGTATTATGTCTCCTATGTATGGAGACTTATGGGACACCCTGTATAATCATTGCCTTGTGTAAAGCTTTAAAATTATGAAAGTATGAAGTTTTGGAAACAGAAAATTAATTACTTCTGTTTCTGTTTACTGCTCAGTTATTCCTTCATTCTGATCAAAGACTTAGAATTAGAAATAATTGTATGGATTACAGACTAATTGATTGCATTTCCATGCAGACTGCCAAGTTTCATGAACCTGTAACATTGGATTTCCTTGATGCCGAGATAGATAATGACATCAAAGTCGAGGTTTGGAAAATAAATTACTCCATCTCCTATGATTTTATGAGTCAAAACAGACTTGATAACCCTGTAATTTGTAACAATATATAATAATAATAATAAGATTGATCTCTCTATTTATGATTACTTGGTTAACAGATGAGAAGAAAAATGATTGATGGTCTAACGGGGAATTACACAATACCTACACTGGTGAAATCTCAAGATGAGGTAACTTCATATTTTAAAGGAATGTGATGTTGATAAGAGGTAACATGTTTTTTGACTAATTACTTGTCTTTAAAGCGCTACATTGATGTAAGTGAGAGGTCCTATACATATGCACCAGTGAAGTCGACAGATTACAGGTAAATATCTTCTGTATTCTGTATATTGTTTTTTTTTTTTTTGGTGGTTTGACAAGACTGAACTGGAAACGGACCAGACATAATCCAGATACATTTAGAGTTAAGTCAATAAGGACCAATGACCACGGAAATATGTCCTGAAGAATATAATTAATCAAATGCATGTTTTTTAAGTATTGGGTTGAGCAAGATCTTGTGCAAAAAAAGTTACAATAATTAACTAGAAAAGCACACAGAGAACGCAGATCTCCACCAAGGCAGATCAGCACCCCCCCCAATCACTACTAAAATGTAATCATATGTTCCTTGTGCCAGTATCAACATTTCCTGAAAATTTCATTGAAATCCATGCATAACTTTTTGAGTTATCTTGTTAACAGACAAACAGACAGACACACAAACCCAGATGAAAACATAACCTCTTGTGTAGATTTCTACTATTTTTGTGATTTTTTTCAGTGCTATAAATGCAGAATTTGATGTGATATTCTACATGTGTGTTCTGTCAGCCTAGCTCTGGTCCTACCTGAGTACAGCATGCATTACATCCGGGCCACAATCGGCGACACAATCACCCAGGCGAAATGTAAGTGCTCTCCTAAATCACCTCATTCTCCTGTGCCATTCTAAGTTTTCCCACTCAATAACATCTACCTTCCATTTACACAGACAGTAGACAAATAATGCCGGGTGGAAAATGACTGTTAATGCTCTCCATGTACGGTTCAGAAAAGCTCGTGCCTCAGCTTATGGTTCATATCCATCATTTACAGCACCCCCACTTATATACATACACACTCTACACAATCTACACCACCCTTGCGTACCCTCACCGCTTCTGTCGCTAGGGCAACATCCACCCTCAGTTGTGGTGTTGTTCAAAGCGTGTCTGGCCAGACAGCGGGACGAGTGGCTCCAGTGTCCCCTTTCACACATACAATACTCATCAATTCATATACAGTTTAGTACTTTACTTTGCAAGTGTGTGCATGTGTGTTTCTGTACGTGGCTCTATGAGATATTATACACTGGATCAGAGGTTCCATATGTGTGGCATTGTCGTCTCATGTCTCTTTTGAGCCCTGTCTGTTCCCACTAGTAAAAGATGTCATTGACTCATAGTGTTACTCAAAGGGCAGTTTTATAGTGTGTTCACTGCAGTTAAGATGGAGCCGTCCTTGATTAGAGTCTGTCCCTGTGTCTGTCTATAGCTGCCTGCCTGGCTGCACTCGGTAGTCGACACCAGGCTTTTAAAGACATTTGTGGATTTTGTGAATGCAGAACAAATCAGCTTAAATGATGCATGTAATTACTGAATGTATTAAATAAACGGAAAATTATTACCAGGCATTTTTCCAAGTATATCATACATTTAAGAGTAGATTTCTACCTTTGAGGCACCGATTAGCTATTCTTTCTTGTTTTTTTTTTTTTTTCCAATATGCTTTTAGAATCTACTGGCAGAGACTTGAGGCATGCTTGACTTTGGTAATCCATCACACTGAGCATTTCATCACCTTTATTACATACAGTTCAGTTGTGAGCAGAGAACATTTTGAAACTCTCCTTAGTGGTGTTTTTGAGTGTGTTCCAGCATCCAAGACGGTGAAAGGCGCTGCAACGTTGTGAGGGATTAAAAAAAAAAAAAAAAGAAAAGAACGAATTTGAAATTTTCAATCCACCTTGAGTTTATCAAAAAGAAAAGAAAATAACTTTGACGGTAAATAAATGCAACCGAATTCAGTTTTCTCAATACTATGGTTACTTTGACATCAGACATCATATCATTATTTCATTGTCTTTTTTCTTTTAATGAAAACCTTAACTGTATCAACATCAACATTAGATTAAACCTTAACTGAAATCAACTCGTGATGGTTATTTCACACACGCTGATACATAAAACTCACCCTGAATTACATGAAAACCCCTTGTATCTCCTTTAAGTGTTTCATATTTTTCTGTACAATATTCTTATTCAGTGTTTGAATAAAATATTGTGTAACCCTGTTGGCTTTTTTTTCCTTTCCCTCCTCTTTTGTTCTATTCCTGTTTCCCTCCTCTTATCTTTTTATCCTCCTACCTCCTCCTGTTCTCTTGCCCTCCTCAACTCTTGCTCATTCCTGGTGTGTTGGACCCCTGCAGCGTATTTGGGCAAGTATTCACCTCTTGTGGTTTACCTTCTAACCCTTTGTCTCCAACACCAAACTTTAGATGTAGCTCCACTAACCCATAGTTCATTAAGTGTATTCAAGAAAACTCAAGCATTTTTTTTTTATTATCTGTTTTATTTTTCTTCAGTGGCTTCTGATTATTAATGACACTTCTTTTATGGTGAATGCAGCCAACATCTGCACTCACAAGCAGCACTCTGCATGCTACATGCGCCCACACAACATGCTGTCGATGTGTGTATGTCTGCGTGTGCATGTATGTATTTAACCCCCACCTGTTCCAGTGGCCCTCAGATGTGGTTTTGGCACTATTGCCGTGTAGCAGGAAGAACACAGGACAGGATGTTTGGATTATTTTAAGGTGAAACCATAAAGGAGAAAGATGTGACTCTGCACCTAAAACATGAGTTGGTGCTTTTCTTTGTTTTCTTTAGTTTTTGACTCAGTTTGAGTTTTACAACCTTGTTAAATAACGCATAATGAAAGACAGTATCCCTTCTTACACACTCAGCTTCATCTCTATTTGTCCTTCTGTGTGGTTTTGTTATTTTCCATCTGCAATATTTTAAGAACTGCGGTTTAATTGAAACTCAATGCAGGCTGTTTTTTAAAGGCAAGTATAACTAACAACTTTAACACTATTTGTCACATATACAGGGTGGGGAAGCAAAATTTACAATATTTTGAGGCAGGGATTGAAAGACAGTGTATGACCAATTAGTTTATTGAAAGTCATGAGAATTTATTTGCCACAAGAAAATTTACATTATAGAAAATGTTTTTATTCTATGTGTCCTCCTTCTTTCTCAATAACTGCCTTCACACGCTTCCTGAAACTTGCGCAAGTGTTCCTCAAATATTCGGGTGACAACTTCTCCCATTCTTCTTTAATAGTATCTTCCAGACTTTCTCATAATAGTTTTGCTCATAGTCATTCTCTTCTTTACATTATAAACAGTCTTTATGGACACTCCAACTATTTTTGAAATCTCCTTTGGGGTGACGAGTGCATTCAGCAAATCACACACTCTTTGACGTTTGCTTTCCTGATTACTCATATGGGCAAAAGTTTCTGAAAAGGTATGGATAATAGTGTTAGGTATGATTATGACATCAATATATGTTTGGTTTCAAAACAATTGACGTAGTGCCTGCTGAGAAAAAACAACTAAATGTTCATTGTAAATTTTTCTTCCCCACCCTGTATGTTACATTAATGCAGGTTTTTCACCCTGTCTTTTGCTTCATGATCCATGTTGAAGTACATTCATGTTTTTGTTGAACTCTGCAGCTGCATATCATAGATATTGTAACGAATCTCAATGTAATTGCAAGAATTTCATCGGTGCAAAAAGGCGAGTGAAAGTGCAGAAATATATATGCAGCTCTCCCTGTTATCCATCATTATCAGATACTTTGTTGGATTAGTAAGCAGTGACCCCGTATCAAAGGAAAAGCACATGGGTGTAATTATTTTCCAATCATGGCCACCAAAGAGGACAAGGAGTAGCCCATGTCGTCATGAGAATTTTGGCTGTACAGAATAATCAACTGTCAACATGACGTGTCTTGTTGAATCTCAGAGCAGTGCTAAGTTTATTCAAAACTGGGCTGTGGTTAATATTTCAGAGCTCATTCAGATGTATAGTACTGTAATGCAAATCCATCATTGAAGCACAGTAACTCCACGGATTTAGAGTATCACCAAAAGAATTTTAATACCAAAGCTAAAAACACACATCTAAATTATTACTGTAAAATCTCCTGACCACATTTTAAGCCTCTCTTTGTGTTCTCCATCAACACTGTCCCCATTTACATCCAAAGGCCTAAAACCTTTTGATTGGAATACAATATTTCTATTCAGGACTCGCTCTGTGAATAAAATATTGTGTCACCTTAGACCCCTGTGGTTTTACCCTGTCTTTTTTCCCTTTCTTTTCCCTGTCGTCTTTTCCTCCCCGGGGATGATTCTCTCGTTCACTCATTCTCTCTCTGCTGGGATTTTTTTTCCACTCCAGGGAAAGATGGCAAGTATTTTTTTCTTTACTTTCATCTCTTTCCTCTTGTTCTTGAGCCTTGTCAGACCTTTACCCAGCTTGTTTGGCCAACTCTTTACCACAATATTTGTTATTCTCTTTTATACTTAATTGATTTTCAGTTGTTTGTGCAAAACTGTGCTGTTACAGATGTAGTGTACAACAGTTTACATGTTTTTGAAATGGTCTGTCAGTTAATCTACTTTCATGTTTCATGTGTTAAATGTGGTAAAAGCTTTTGCTTTGTATTTTTCCAATGTTCTCTCGCCTTTATTTGTCATTTCAGTCACAGTTTAACTAAATAGCTTAACCTGAGGATGTTATTCAAAATGGAAAAAATCATTTGCTGAAAGGAAGGATGTGGCAATGTTCAATATGTGGATCTTTGCCACTAATGTTTTTTCAGCTAAGAGAATAAGCCTCATGTTAGTTTTGGTCTGTGTTGGAGTTCTGTCTTACTATTACTCCATGAAATATTCAGCAGGTGTTTTACTCCGACCAGTGGAGCACCATCTCATCTACATATAATGATTATTTCAGCCTGCACTGTGACTCTTTAATTTAACCTTAGTGAATGGAAAACTCATGACAATTTTATTTCTTCAACCAGTTTCGGAAAGCCTAATGGCCGACAAGTTTGATGAATATGGTTATACATTCATTGCACCAAGGTAAGGTATCATTAGATGACCTACATTTTCCCAGTAATAATTGTTAAACGACTTTAGTGTCTTCGTTGTGGATCACTAAATTATTTTTTGTTTCTACACTCATTCACTGTAGACTTTGTTTGTGTCCAACAGGATGTACTGCAAGGACTTGAAACCACCTGACAAGAACAAAAACAACACTGAATTCCTCATGGAGTTTAACTATTACATCGATACAAAGACTCCAAACAACCCCATGTGTGAGTGTTAAACACAAATAGTCTGAATTCCTCTTTTCTCCTTCCACTTCTGTTTCTCTGACCCACTTAATATAACACTGTCCCTGGGACAATCAAAACTGGATCTTGTAGATGCAGAACACTTGGACCAGCCTCCAATTTACATCTCAAAGAGCTGCAAAGCTTTGCAGTATTAACAATAGCATGTACATGTGAATGAATCTCAACCATATGGCTTAACATTTAGGTGTGCATTGAACATTTAATGGATGACGGCCAACCGAAAACCTATTCCCAGAGGTGTCTCTCTCCAGTGAAATACAGGTCTGGCTGGATGGTTTGGTGTGCATGACCAGGCAAAGCTTTGTAATATGGAACCCCTGTGTTCGTGTTACCCATTTGATGCTAACTCTAAAAGTCTGACCATCACACGCCCGACTGCACATGTGTGAGCTTAGATGTGACACACACACTTGCACACACACACAATATTCACCAGTAATATGCCTTCCACACCCCACCTATAGCTGCTCGACCTCATCCAATTACTGTGTGTTTGTGAGAAAGAGCAGGACACGTCAAGCCAAGAGCGCGAGCGGAGCAATAAAACACAAATCAGGGACCAGTGGACCTTCTCCCCAACATCTAACCAAAGCATTAATATCCTTTCCATGTCTTGCATACGCTCATTTATGTGCATCATTCACTTTTTTGCCATTAAACATAATGTCCCTGAATACTTATAAAAGAGATCCATTATTATATGTTGTCCTAAGGTGCAGTGTGGTGGTTTCAGTTGAAGAACTCACTTTATTTCAATATGATCAATCCAATAAAAGTTGTCACCCAATTGAACTATTATTTTCACCATTATTAGCTGCTAGTTTAATGGACTCCATAGGGAGTTTTAGAGGGAAGAGAAGTATGGCCCATGTGGACTATTGGCGGCTTGAGTATTGTTACACGCTTTACTTGGTTAAGCCACTGCAGTGGCGAAGAAGTTGAAGTACATTAGGAATTCGTGGGCTGCCTTCAATAAAGAGATCCCCTAATGAAAACCACGGCAAGAAGAGGGAAGGTGGAGTGGGGGGGATAAAGTGTTACACCAGCTGTTTCTCTGATGTGTGTGGTGTGTCATAAAGGTTGGAGGAGGTGGTGGGGCTATATCGACGGGCCTCGATGTTAATGGACTGAAACAAGTTTTCGGAGAGTTCAAAGTGACTGGCATAGCTAAAAAATGGCAGAGTGGCTTTTATCACTTGTTATGTTTGTCATGTGGTCTTGTCGGATGTCTCGGAAAATAATTTTTTACACCTATAGCAACCTACCGCCTACACCTTGATCTATTTATTCATGGTTTTTAGGAAGTCAACTGTATTTCATTGCTTCAGTTTCACTATTAATGTTCTATCTATGTATAAATACTTATCGTTGGATGAGTTTTGACTCATTTTTAATTTTTTTATTATATCAAGGTCATTGCAAATTCAGTTCTTTGTGCATCCTTCTTTCATCTTTCTCACAGTATTAAATCCATGATGTTTTTTCCCCAGGTATGCTACATATTCAAGAACTTTCATTTCATTCAGACCCATAACTTTCAAACTAAAGTCTACAATAACAAAAATGAAGTCAATATCTTAAAGCGGTGGCTTGTTCTAACACCTACTGCCTATCAAATGATACACTGGATATTCCAGTCCCTTTATCTGATGCCACAGCAGATTTACAGTATTTAAAGATAACATAGTCATTTAAGGGGTACTGTTTTCCTGTTTAGGTAATGTTGAGCTGGTGAATCGGCTGCTCTTAGACGCTGGCATCACTGCAGATCTCATAAAGACTTGGAAAACAACGGAGATGCCGTAAGTAAATCACCAAACCTTTGCATGCATTACCATCAATCCTGACCCAGTAATTGCAAATGGAATATAGAGTGAATTATTTGACACTTAGTATATGGCAATAAGTAATGAAGTTGAAAAATTGAACACAGATGCTTGAAAACTCACCAGAAACTGTTATACAGACATAAAGCATTGTGCAAATGTTTGTACTACTGTGTTTAATAGTTGTATCTCTCTGTCAGGCATGGAGTCTCAGCCAGATTTGTTGCCACTGATGGAGGGATCACTCGAGTCTACCCCAAAAGGTACCATCTTCATGGGGGGAGGGGGCTTAACTTAGAGGCACACAGAGGAGTAGATGATATGTTCAGCTTTATCTGATACTTCATGATGTTGTTTGGTGAGACCTGTCTGGTATTTTATACATATTGGGCTGAATCTACTAAGATCCCAATTTGCGTGTACTAATTTGCGTGCGCAATCTACAATTTTGCATGTGGGGTTGAACCACGGTTTGCGGGTGGTTAACTAAGATTGCTTGCACAAAGTACAACAGGTGCAAAGTCTTGGAGACCGTCCTATTTAAATGAGGATTTTGCGTGCACTAGTATCGTCATGGAGACAATACGCTGGAAAAACTGCTCTGGGATATGGGAGCAGGTCTTTTCAGACCCTGGCCTGGGTGCAAATATCTGGCAATCTGGGATACACCAGCACTAATGGCAACAGTACGCTGGAATGATCCAGAGGCAAGGGCAGCAGTGCCGGATTCATTTTAAAGGTGGTGGTGGTGGTGGGGGGTGGGTAGATGGATTGAATGACTGTCAAGCGCACATAATTTTGTAGCACTGTAGCCGAATGTAAGTGTGTATTTTTAATTACAGTCATCAGATCAAGTGGAAAAGTTGCATTTGGCATAAGACTCCCATAAAGTGTGTGTGTGTGTGTGTGGGGGGGGGGGGGGGGGGGGGGTGCATACGTCTCAATTATTTTTTCTTTCATCATTCTAAAAATGTTCACACAAAGGTGAAAAATGTGTTTTCTGCATCTTGTTTCATCATTTTGATGTCTCCTTCTTGCGACAATAACCACTTCCATGTGTGCACAATTACACATCCAAACCGTTTGCACCTCCCTTTGAGATGTGTTAAATATAAAAAAATTGGCCAGTTTCTATCAGCAAAATTGCTTTCGGGTTTGATAAACCACTTTGCGTGTGCTAAATTAAAATATTTACATTTTCTCCGCCCAGCACACGCACAATTGTGTGTAAACGGTCCATATTGCAAATTCATTGCAGCAAACGTACTAACTGGATGCAGACGCACTATTTTGCACCTTTGAAAGGCGCAACCCTTAGTGCACATTGTTAGTAAATCAATTTGTAAATTTTTTTGTGTGTGCAATAAGTTTACACACTTTTTTATACACGCAAACCTTTAGTAGATCCGGCCCATTATATCTACAAATTTTCTCATTCTGTCCAGCAGTGGTAGTGACCTGAGACCTTATCTTTTTTGTAATCATTCATAAATAGATGCTCAAACCACCTGAAGACATAAACAAAACTCATAAAAGTATCACCTTGAGAGACTTCCCTGTTAATGGGTATTGTTCGCATAAATACTTAGGATAAAATTCATAATTCATAAAGATGAAAAAAAAAGGATAAAATTCACATATTGTTATCTTCATAGCATAATTTCCTAAGTCATATTTTTGGCCAAATTGTGATATCTGCGTAACTTTACTCTCCTAGCACTGCTGATTGATGGGTATAGTGATGTGGTCAGTGTTTGTGAAGAGAGGATTACTTTTTGTTTTATTTGTGTCTGTGTATGTGACAGTGCTGGTCTTAACTGGAAAGAAGAAGCTGAGACGTACGAGTCAAGTTTCTATAAACGCAGTTTGGACAATGATTTATACATCTTTACTCCAACACCCTACCTCGCCAAAGAGAACGGTAAAATGAAGTCAGTTATAAAAAAGTTCTTCATCTCTCTGTACATGTACATAGGTTTTGACATATTATTTATGCTATATTCTTGCAGTAAGTGATGACTCAATACTTGTGAGCAGAGCAGTAGACTTCATCAATGATGACATTACACTCAAACCAGCTGGTAAGGAAGAAAAGAGAGTTGTATTTCCACATTAGTCTCCTGACTTGTCTCTCTCATTCTGCCACCTGTACATAAACATACTTACACTTGCAGTTATTTGTCTTATGTACACACTAAAAATTTGCAACCCCAGGGTTGTAACCCTATTCATTCTTCTGAGACACACACAGGCTCTTATGTACAGACCACTACTCGTCATTTGTCAGTTTCTCGCTCTCCCTCTGACATATGCACACAAACACACACATACAAACCACATATCAAGTTGTCTAGTCTCCTGTGATCCTTGGCCAAGTTTGCATTTTGAGTTCAGAGTGTAAAGTTGACACAGAGGTCCAACATGATCTAGGATGTCTGGCTTTTGTGTTTGATCCCAGTGGTCGGCATAAAGTTGGACATCAGTGCCTGGATGGCGAGTTTCATTAACACCACGCAGAGAATGAATGTGAGTACATTTGCATGACTCATACATACAATGACATGTTTGATCCAGACTGTGACCTCTCGTTACATTTTATATTCTACTGTATTTTCAGTGTAATGATGAGATCTGTGGCTGTCAGCGGAACAATGAGGTAAGACCTTTAATCATTCTTTAAAGTGTTCATTATTGATAAGAGTTGTTTGTGAGCACCGTTTTACTCATGTCTGTGTGATTCCAGTTTGTAGACTGCGTCATTCTTGATGATGGGGGCTTCCTGGTGATGGCGAATAGAGATGAATATATCGATCAGGTGAATATACTGAATTCACTGTCATTCAGATATAATACCTGTAAAAACCTAAACTGTAATTTTGCAATTTTATGTCATCATTGGTGATTTCTGGAAAGATCAAAATAATTTGGAAGCTTAATTTGTGTTCTTTCTGTATTTTGAAATCCATTACCTCATAATCTGGATAATTTTTCTGCAATTACATTCAAAATATATTTATGTCATGCAATTAAATCTAAGATAATGATTTATTCATGCTGTATCCTTAGGTTTACATATCAGATATGTTTTATTGGTCTCTAATCACCAATCTTCTGTAAGAACTCTTTTTTCTGACATACAGTAAGTGTGCATAGTTCTCCCTGTTGCCCTATGTTAAACGCTGCGAGAGGGCCCCTGCTGCTGTCTGAGTAAATGTTTTTTCATGCAGCCGCGGCTCCTTCCTAATCAGGGCTGGGTGTGCGCTGGATAAATCAGTCCCCCTCTGAAGTTTGGCAGCAGCACTAAAATCCAGGGACCTGAGGCCTTGTTTGGAGAAGGCTGTTTGCCCTCAATCATATTTCCTACAGGAGCAAAGTTTCTCCCTTTCTATAAGCTTCTCGTTTTCTCTACTTCTTTATGTCTTTCTCTCTCCAGTTCATTCTTTTCTCTCTCTGAAACCCTTGGGGAGTCTGCAGCCAACAGGGCTGTGACTGTTAATTCATTATTTTTGTTATTGCACAGGGAAAGGAGAGAAGGCTTGCTTTACCTTATAGATTGGAAGATTTATATATCCTTTGGCTGTTGGACTAAAGCGGAATGGATATGTGGAGGACCGGTTGTTAACAGTGACCTTACAAAGTGGAAGGAAAGGGATAGTTTGCATTTCCTCATGCACACACAGACGTTCATTCCAGCACATGCACATCTTTCAGCACACACACATAGATGAATGCTACTTACTGTACACACTCCCTCCTGGATACACAAGTACTTAAACACTCCCATGCACGCGGTCATGTCACACCTTCAAGATGCTGAGACAAACTACTTCCTCTTTGTCAGGATTTATGACTGCCTGGTGGACTGTGTTAATCACATTATACCAAAGTCCATCATCCTGGACTGGAGTGTGATTTACCAAGTGTGTGTCTGTATGTGCAGTGTTCTCAGTTTTAAACTTTCTCTACACATGCATACTCATATTTGATGTGTGAGCTTTTGCACATGTGTTTTACATAGATTTTACTTTCATATAAGATAAAGAGAAGTGAATGATAACTTTTTTTTTCTTTGCTCTTCAACATTTCTCAGTAGAGACAGAAATTCTTTTCTCTATGAACCTGGACAGTCAAACCTATGTTGGTAGATGGGAATATCAATAGATATAAAGGTGTGTCTGTAAGGTTTTTAAGTTTGATTTGTTCGACAATCATAGCTGATAATACTTGACTGTGCGGTGTATGTATTATACTACAGTTGTTTGTGTTTGAGTTTAGAGTACCAGAGTCAGCCACCTATTAGAGTTCTTCAAACAAGGAACTTAAGGGAATTTTGATGCTTATTTGTTGCTTACAGATTTCTTTGTACTTGTAAAAAAAAAAAAAATTACTATAAGGGCAGAACGGGCAACTTTGCTCAGGGCTCCAGAATACCAGAGCCCCATTTGCACCACAGTGACACATAACAACAGCACAAGTCCTTTGATGTTAAAATGCCTGATTCTGATTCTCTTATTCCTACTTGAGTTTTTCCTCTCTTTCTTTAATGTTGCTTCTATATCATAAATGTTCTCCTAATCCTGTGGTAAAGAAAAGCATCTTCTTTTCCGTCATCCTGTTTCTTAGATTGGGCGTTTCTTCGGTGTTATTGACCCCATCCTGATGATAAACCTTGTGAACTCCTCCCTGTTCACCTTTAAGAAGACCTTCGACTACCAGTCACTTTGTGACCCCAAGAAAGAAAGCAAGGCAGCTGCAGGCCTGCGATCTGTCTATGTGGTGAGTTACATAAGCCAGAGACCCATACATGCATAACCTACCACACTTACACATTTAAACACACACACATACAACCACCCACATGCACACTCACACATACATGTTCACACATTTTGATGTCCATGCATATCCATTCGCTAATTCCCCTGAATGAACACACACATGCTAATCCACTTGGACAAACGCATGAGTGCATGCAGCCATTTGTGCATGTACCTGTTTGCTCACACACTTCCAAAGGGTCATACATGCACACACAAGCGGTCACTCACTGGGGAGCCATAAATCTGGATACAACAGATGAGAAGGGAAGCAGAGGGTATGGTGAAAGCGTTAGAGTGGGAGTTGCAGTAACAGTAACAGGATTAGGTGGTCTAGTGTGCTTGGCTAACACACCAAGTGATGTAGAAACATGCACTGTTTTTCATCACTTACAAAACTTACAACTTACTGTGAAATGATAAAAATTGACTGCAGACATACAGACATAATGATGCTGGAGAGTGTGCGTAACTACCAGTGGGCAGAGGTAATAAGCTGATACCCTGGAAAGAAAGAAAAAGCATTTGCTGTAATTTACAGATGCAGAAATTCCTGTTACTAATTGACAGCTGAAACCACGTAATTTACAGCTTGTACCGCAAATGTGTACAACACGCTCGAGTGACCAAGGTGAGATGAAAGATGAAGATATTTGTGATCAAAGACATTGTCAACAGGCAGTGATGCCTCTAACACGGTTAGTTAGGACTCCTTGATGACTCAAAACGGCACCAGCTAAAGAGAGGATACAGCACTGATTCACCAAAACAAGGCCCTCGCATGCTAACCATAATCAAAGCAACATGTTGGGACTTATTCAAACCGTGTGCTACTTTGTTTTTTCACTGACTCTTTGTTTACATATTTATGCTTGCATCTGTTGAGAAGGATTGTTTTCTAATTTCCTCTGACAGGGACAAAATAAAACCTTTGGCTAGACCTGTGGTCTGGCCGGTGCTGGGCAAGACTGGACAGTTGTCTGCAGTAAACACTTGTGTAAACACAAGCAGAATGCTCAGAGTGGTTCCACCAGTTTTAAATGATTTGTTAGAGGATTTATTCTAAGTTTGACTTTGACTTTTGCTGTTATTAACTCTCGTTTTCTTTTTCCCCTCTCAGCCCACAATAGCAGATATCCTGAATGTAGGATGGTGGGCGACAGCTGCAGCATGGTGAGTTACTTTTTTAAGAACACTTTCGACACGCTCTAGCATCTATGCCTTTTTTTTTTTTTTTTTTTTTTTTTTTTGCAGATGATTAATAACGAAATATATAGTATCAAAGATCACATTGTAAATCCTTTAACTCAGATCCTTAATGGAAAGCAGGCTAGAATTTGTTCTTTCAAAATTGACATACCGCATCTGTTTAATAGCTGAATTGTTCCCAGGACAGTCAACATTCCACAAAATCCTCCTTTGATTTATGCTCTATCTTTCTGTCTTGATGTCATTAACAGCTTGTTTTACAGTATGTCAAATAAAGAATCGATTTGGATGTTGATACAGTCTGTGTATGTTTTGGTCATTGGAATTTCTTGTCTGAAATTGATATTATAAATAAAAATGAGTGCTCAAGTGACCTGCATTTAAAAAAAAAAAAAGAAAAAAAAATCTATCTATCTATCTATCTATCTATCTATCTATCTATCTATCTATCTATCTATCTATCTATCTATCTATCTATCTATCTATCTATCTATCTATCTATCTATATTAAAAATTAATTTATTTTTTAAAGGATCAACAAAAGTTAAAAAAAAAAGTTTGATTTTTATTTTCTACTCTATAGAACAAATAATACTAAGAAAAAGATGTATTTTTTCATATTTTGAGTCTGAATGTGGTCTCTTATAAGACAAGAATGCCAATATGGATCGAGAAGTGCAGAAAAAAGAAGGAAAAAACTATAGCATTGTATAATCAACCATGACATATGGACGTGGAGTAATACGTCATTTTCCAAAATAATAATAGTGTGTGTCTCAGTGAAGAAGCCTCGACTGCAGAAAGACAGCCACATATATTTACTGTGGTTAAACCAGCTGCCTTTGGGATTCAAGTGTACAATTAATCTAATATTTATGGTAGTCACAATGAATGAGGATCTGTTAGACCTGGGACTCTGCTGCTCGTGTCCTGTAAATACCCATATCAAGTCTCAGATTATGAAAACAGGATTTGTTATTTTTGTTTCTGATTTGTAGGGATTTCCTTGTTGCCTATGAAAAGAAATAACTAATTTTTAATGCTGTTTCTGATTAAAAAAAAAAAGAAAAAAAAGAAAAAAATAAGTTGAGCATACACAGACCTGTTGCAACAGCATTTACACAGATGGCATATTGTACATCATATTCCAGAAATGTATCATCTGTGGCATTTATTTTTCCTCTTAGGTCAATCCTGCAACAATTACTGGTCAGCATCACATTCCCTAACTACCTGAATGCAGGTGAGTTTACACCATCGTCACTTTTTCCTGGGTTAAACTATACATAAAAAAACAGACTTTAATTACATTAAATACTTTAACTTGTGCGTGTTTTCAAGACTGATTTGGCTGATGGCAAATCTGTTGATGATCTTTAATTGTGGAAATAGAAATGCAATAAATGAATCCATAAAGACCCAAACAGCCACTGCTGACCAAAACCATCTACTGTTATAAAATATTTAACTCCTGTTGATCCACTAATCCTATCAATACATGTAAATAATTGGTGTAAAATGCAGTTTGTCATCTTCTCATGGTTATCAGATTTGACCTATGTTGACATTCAGAGGCTCCATAGTGAACATGGAAACATCGTCATCTTCTACAACAGTGATTCACCAGTAAAACCCATGGAGTTTGATCAGTGACAGTGGATGGAAACACTTATTTTATATTTAGTTAATGGTAGATTTGGCTGAAAAAGTCACCTTTCTTCAGTTTTTTTCTGTTTTTGATATAATAACCCTCAACTTTAATCTGAGTTCTAGTGAACATCTACATGATTAGTAAATTAAATATAGGAAAATACATGATTTTTACTGACAAACCACCAAATAAAGAAGATAATATTACAATAAATGGTGATTAATCACTTAAGAAATGTTAAATATGGAGAAAAGTCCATTTGGGAACTGACACAAATGTAGCACTGGGTTAAGCATAATGTCATTTCATTCAGATCACTGAAGTTTTCCACAGCTGCTGTGGTCTTACTTTTGTATATTTTAAAATTTCTTATTTGATGTCGTTGATAATAACTACTGAAATTCACACACAGTATTTGTTTTGTTATAGGGTACAGATAGATCTCTGAGCAGAATCCTCTTTGCTTTTTAGATTCTCAGAGTATACCTTTAAACAGCAGAGCCTTTAATTACTTCAATAAGGCTTTAAACATCATTAAGCACGCTATTACCAAACAGTTTTCCTTAATTTTGACATTCTGGCGTAATGATCATCAGTAGAATATGCACTGAATAACAACATTCTTCATTGAACAGTCATTTGTCTTCGGAAGATTTCATGTTCGCAAGATGTTGACCACATGAGCCTGACCGCGCGAACGTGCAGTTCTGTTTGTATGTGGTATTTACAATACAATTTAATACAATACAAGTAATCAACAACAATTCTGTGAGGTCTGTTGATTGTTCAGAATAATCAGACCATTGTTTTTACAAAAATGTTGCTGTTTTATTATTGTAACTTGTTCAAGTAATGCTGGGACAACTACACGGTTCCAATCTCTATTGCAATATCAGACTAGTCTGCCTACATAATACTAGGTAGGTCAAGCTATTCTACTGCTTTTTTGCATGGTCAGTGATCAGTTTATTTTCATCAGGGTGTTTTACACATCAGAGTCCAGAGGGCTTACAAAAGGGTAATGTGGACCATTAAACCAGTAGAATCAGTAGGGCCGGAGTCCTAGGATCATTAAAATATCAAACATAAAAAAAAAAGAAATCCATTAGCTGCCACATATATCATCCCCTTGTGCAAAAGTAATGAATTATCTGTTATCAACAAAGGCTCTGGCTAATTTTACTGTGTACGTACCTGTACTTCTCTGTTTATGTTGAATGGGCCTAGAAAGTTTGACATACATTCCATGGTTCATGATCCAGAGCTCTGTGACCCACATGTACAGTCAGAGTCATAAACCCAGGTCTAGTTTAGAGTGTTCTCTACTTTGTTGATGACATGTTCACTGTTCACCAGCATCAAAAGTGACTGGATGAGTTTAATATCTGAAGCAGATAGATTGTAAATAGTATTTCACATGTATACACATGAATGTGCTTGTTTGTGTTTCTGCAGCTGAAATGGATGATGAAGTGTCAGATGCTATGCGCAAAGAGGTCTGCATCACACAGCAAACCCAGTACTACTTTGAGTCGAGTGACCTGTCCTTCAGAGGCACAGTCGACTGTGAAAACTGCTCCAGGTACAAATTATACACAAATTAGTGCAAACCAGGTGCATATATTTGTTGTAGAACAGGTCTGATGTCCAGTGCCCTCTGAGCTGGTGTGATGCAAATGTGAGACATTCATGAGACACAAATGAAGTCCCCAGAGGTGGCACTCAGAGAGAGTTGTAAAAATTCACATGCCATGAAGGTGAAGTCAATTCACTTGTATGGACCACCGTCCTGGTATGTTTGTGTGTGAAATTACGCACATGTGTGCTTACGTACGCTGTTTTAAGGTCCCCTCGTGCCGGCTAATGGAGTGCCTGCCTGCATGCCGTACGGCATTCCTGCACATTAGCTGCACATATGTTTCTTTTTAATGACCACCATAAAAAACAGAGAAAATCATTTGTGCACCAGCGACATGTGGGTTTCAGTAAAGGTCTTGGAGGACAGTGGGGTGGCACAGCAGGTTTGTGTCCCCTGAAGAAGAAAAGTAGTTAGGAGCTAAAATTAAGTGATCCACAGTGTGCTTTTCATTGTGTTTGGGGTTAGGAAGTGTGTTAAAGATTAAAAGGTTTCTGGAGTCATGCATGAGGGGTAATTAGTACCCACTGAAATGGACATTATAAACAACAAACTAAA
The DNA here is from genome assembly GCF_902148855.1 of Sphaeramia orbicularis. Taxonomy (NCBI): domain Eukaryota; kingdom Metazoa; phylum Chordata; class Actinopteri; order Kurtiformes; family Apogonidae; genus Sphaeramia; species Sphaeramia orbicularis. The sequence continues at coordinate 42,336,339 of NC_043968.1, read as the reverse complement.
ATCAGTATCCTCCTTTCCTTGCTTTCTGGTAAAATATTCAACTTTCTGCATCTCTTGTAGGCAAGTTTCAATGAAATTTTATCTCTGTCTTTCCTGGATTCCATCCTGTGTGTCAACAACTGTTCTTGTCTGTGCTTCCCTCTAGGCTTTACCATGCTGAAAAACTGCCTAATACAAACCTGGTCTTCATCATCGCTGATGCAAAACTCACCTGCACGTCCTGTGATACCAAGCCATTAATACAGGATGAACAGCAGTGTATCCTTTGACCTAATGCAACTATCAACTGGCAGACTACAATTTGATTAAATAAGCAGATGTTAAAAAGTTCTTTTTTTTCTTTTTTTTTTTACAAGACGGCCATAAATGCACGCTCATCATGACATGAAGCTATTAGCAGAGTTGTTACCACTGACTCTTAAACAGCAAACTAGCAGTAAAGAACAGAATGAGCGTAAACAAAGCTTCTGTGAAAATAATGTTTTCCTTCATTCTGCTATTCACTGTTTCCCTTATTTGTATCTCCTAAATCCCACAGAGGGAATGATTGAGCATCTCTGCAGAAATTTACATTCAACATTTGGCCCAGAATTGAGCTGCCTGCGCTGTGTGTCTGTATGGCAGATGCTAGTGTGGGGTAACTCTGCTGAATAGTTTACAAACAAAGCTATGATGTTCTCTCAAACACTCAGGGCTGAGGTCAATTATGGAGTAAGTTCTCTTTGAAAAGACAATGCTGGAAAATGGATGCCACGTCATCGTAGGTATTGAGAAATATGTGTTCAGAGAAGACAGTTTCCTATTGTGTGGGCTTGTTTAAAGGATATGTATTACGATATTGATACAAATTGAATTCTAGTACCATGTACCTGCTGAAATAGGACTATATGTTGCTGAAAATCACTCAGACTATGTCATGTTCCTGACCGTTCATCCAGCTAATGGTCCAAATCCCTGTAAACTGGCACAAGATCCCAGATACAGGAAAGGCCCTTCAGTCTGTTTTGATAACAATGAAAGTGTAAGTAGCTTGCATCCATACTATTCTACCTGTGGTTAGGAGCAATTTCAATTTCAATTGCACACTTTGTTAGGGTGCTCTGCGTAGGATTTGATGCATAACATCACCAGGTTGTTGAACTGTGAGACTCTTTATTAGTCTCATTAGAATAAAAGAAGTTGGAAGCAAATCGAATTTCCTATATCAGGAAAAAAAACAAAAAACTGTGTGCCTCGAGGCTACTGTTACATTCTTATATTTCCATGGAAAGTTTACAGATGAACAGATGTTTTTAGTGAGTTATTACTTTGATTTTAACACAAAGGAACCTGAGAATGATTAGAGTGGACAATAAAATCAAAATAATCAGTTTGCCAATGTTATAAATCTAAATTTAGATGTTTTGATTTACAATAAAGAAAACAATATGTATATTTAAACTAATATACTCAACGGTCACATCGTATTTCATCAGTTTCACAGTCAGATCGTCCAGCAGTTTCATCTATCTGGTCAGACTGTATATAATCAGGACCAACAAATCAGAAGTACACCAACACAAGTAGGGATACTCAGGAATGCACTGATTTACAGTAAAAAAAAAAAAAAAGAAAAAAAAGCACCATTTCTTGGGAGAATTTCTCACAATCTTCTCTCACTTCTTCCATGCATTTAAACTTTAGATAAAACATTTTCTCTTTTGACTTTTCATGTGGAAAATTGGAAGTAGCATCAGTAGCATATTAGGGACCAATAAAAAAAATTGCAGAAGTTCAGTCAGGAAGTCGGTCGGGCGATGAATGAAGCTTTTATCTTCACTTCCAGGGTTTCTTCATACGGAAACTTCATATCAGTGTTGTAATTCTGCCCATTGCACCCTTACGTCACTAAAATCTTTACATGGTGCATGTCATTTCTTTTCTGTTTTTTTTTTGCAGTCCCTCAAAAGCTGGATGTGCAGAGTTTTCCCACGCAAAGACAAACATTCAGCTGTTAGGAATAACTAAACTAAACAAACATTTTCATAAGCAGCACAAAGTCTCTGCGTGTGAAACCTCTGTGCTTGAATGCTCTGTTTGTTTTTACTCTTTAGACTTTTTCCAGAGTCAGTTTGATGGTCTTATGAATTAACTCTTATGCTTGCACTGTCTTGCTTACTCACACACTCTCTCATGTACACACAAACACTTCCCACCCACCTCACACTAACTCTTCTTACAATCTTGTCTTGCAAGTGAATGCATCTGTCCTGAAGTGCTGCTCGTCATTCTACTGAATCAAATGTTCTCATGTTTTTTGCTCATACTTACTTTCTTACTTCTTGCTAACCATGTGGACCTTTTGCTGCATGACTCTCTTTCTCTCTGTTTTCTCCGTTTCCTGCTCTGTGATTGGCTGTTGATGGTTAGGATGAGGCCATGTGCCGAAGGAGCGCAGGCTCCCCATTGGCTTCTTCTCTGCTCATGTTACTGCTGCCACTGTTCATGTGCTGTCTCGGGTTAGTCCCATAACACTAGCCCCCTCTCTGTCATTATCATAACCTCAATCTCACACCTTTTGGCTCTTTCCTTTGCTGTTCTGAATTTATGTTTTGTGTTTGTCCCCTGACTTCACCTCCATTCCTCTTACTGAATCTGACGTTTTCAGTTTTCTTCCAGCACCTCGTGTCTTTTTCCATTCTTCTTCTAGCTAATCTGTCTCACTTGTCATCCTCTCTCATGTTTTACCACCATCTGTCCTCACCTCCCTCTGACTTCCCTCCATGTCTGTTTCAGTCTCTCGCCAACATTTTCTCCATCCCACCTGACTTTGAACTTCAGGCCATGTTTTATGTATCTTTGCCCATCTATCATGATCTGTCTCAGGCAATAGATTCCTGTGTCTATCTCTACTGACATCTGATTAGAAGTGTAGCCAGACACCAGCTAAAACAGACCACTCACTTCTCATTTGCATCCAAACCTTTCTACATCTCTGTAATGATTCTCAACATTTTGTTCCTATCCAAAAAGATCAAGGCAACACATTCTTTCCCTTGTACCTCCCCAGATGTTAGGCATTCAGGGTATTAGTTTTGTTCTGACATAATTTTTCAATAAAGTTTTAAAAAGACAGTTGTTTGAGCGCTGCATAGCTGCAGTTCAGAAGTGTTTATTGTTTTGCTTTAAACAATCAGTAACTTCCCTTCCCTTGCTTTCCTCGTTGCTTGGCTCCCAGGAGGAGGACCCTGACTGTGGCGGGGTGTCCAGCCTGAGTCCATCGTTGTGGCTTATGGTAGCCCTCCAGCTGGTACTTCTGTGGGCTCTGACTGGCTCCAGACACTACACTGTCCCATCATGACCCTCCTGAGCATCCTTATTACGACTTCACTCTCCTTCTTCTACATGGCAACCAGCATGCAACGCTGCCACACAGAAATGATGAACACCAGATGAGAAGTGCTTTTAACAAACACTCACCCTGCCACTACCTTCTTTTGATACCCTTATTTTTCAGGGGGGTGGGGTCAGGTTTTATTTATTTATTTATTTATTTTCTCGGCCAGAAGTGAGGGTACAAATGAGAAATGCATATCGGAAGATTTGACGAGCAAGAACTTGACCTACAGCTATCCTTCATCCTTGGTACCTGCCAGCTGAGATTAGAAGAATCGAGCGATTAATTTTTGTTCGGCCACCTCAGAACTTCCTCAGACTTGATGGGACTGCCTTACAGTATAAATAGGATGTTTCAATCACACTTGTGGGACATGCTGTTTATTGAAGATGTTGAGCTATTTCATTCAACACTGCCAGAAACAGCGTTGCCCTTTGCAAGCGTACACTTTATATTGAGTCGATTTGCAGTGGCTAGTCATTAGGTATTTATTGTTTTGTGGTTAAGACTTCAGCTTAGATTACAGTAAGGGATGCCAAATTGTTACATCACAAGCTCTTACCCTTCATTTGCCTCTGTTGGGTAGCTGGAAATATTGTCTCTGATTTTTAGATAGTAGCGCTTCCTTGAACGTTTTATCTAGTGTCTTGGAAAGTTTGCCAGATTCGTCCTCTATATTTTAATCCCAGTGTTTATGTACATACTCTATTTGCAGTGTGGAAATCAAGTTCAACTGCCACAGGGCGCTTGTTTTTAATGTCTGGATTTTAAAGTCAAGCTGATCCTCTGCCCTGGTCTGGATTGGTACATGTGTCTGGATTTTCTGTCTTGGTATTGGATCACTCCGATTTCAACTTTGTTGCCATAGCAAGCGTTAACCAAACGGGATGATCCTGGCTCTGGTCTGATGCGTTGTTCAGTGGACAAAATCTCTAGTGCCATGTAGACTGTGCGACTGAGTGGAAATTTTTAACTTTCTAGACTGTAGCTACTGACTGGAAAGGGGTGTAGTATGTAGTAGTATTTAAATGAAGCATTAGAGCATCATGATACTGTTTGTCTTACTGCCATTATTAATGAAAAGGTATGTGGGGATATTTAATTTCTATCCAACATATTTGGCAACAAAAAAGAAAAACAGTACATGTGTATTCCCTGCTGTCGCTATTGAATTAAATTACTACTGTCTGAACTACAACTGTAGTTCAAAGTACAAACATTTGACATTAGTTCTGCTGTTTTGTTATGTTTAAAGCTTGATAATCAAACTCAGCCTCAATTGTTCTGTTTAAAGAGGTTTTTTTTTTTTCTTGCAGGTCATTAAATTTTTACCAATGAGGATAAATCACTTTATGATATTATCAAAATGATTTCTTCTTTGTTACTGGTTTTCATTTTCTTTTAATGTGTTCAGCTTGTTTCATTTCATGTGCCTTCTTTTGCATTAGTTAGTTTTATTCATATAGAAAAACTTAAAAACCTACTGAAGCATACTAAAATGGTTTCATGTTGTTTCCCAGACTGCGGTAAAGATTTTTAAAAATGCACTAGTCAGCCAAACTACTGCTGCAGAAAAGAAAAAATCTGCCAAAATAACATATTTCACAGGACCAAACCTGGACTCTTGAAGCAGCTAAATGTCAATGTAGTACTTGACTCAGCAAGGATTAAATTTCAGGAAAAAAAGAAAAGAATCTGTGTAGGAGATGCAATATGGACAATGTGGACATGGTGTACTTCTTGTTTATTTATGTATTTACATAATATTAAGGATTAGAAGAGGATAATTAAATTACACAGATAATCCTATAAACCTAGCTTTATAAAACACTATGTTTAAAAAAAAAAAACAGGGTTGGATTTCTAAAATGTCATTTTACTGAAAAACAGCTGCACATGTTTTGTTTGGCACTGCCACCTATGAGAATCAGTGTCATACAGTTTGATCAGTACGGAGGTATATTTTGGTTGCAGATAAAATGACAATCATCATTCATATGGAAGTCATGTGTGATACCTCATTAGTTCCTGGAAAAGTAGAATATACTGATATTCAGAGTTTATTCTTATTGATTTATTGTTAACCGCTCTACAAATTTCAAGCCCATTGTTGAATTAAATTGCTATGCAGTATATCAAGTCTTACATAACACATATTTGAAAGGGAATACGTAGTTAAAAACCACATGATTAAGTGGTGTAATATTTATTTATTACTATGACATTCACAACATTACAATGACATTCACACTCAATAAATCAGTTTGTAACTTTCTTCAAAGTCAGATAATTGAATACCTCTTCATCCAAATGGTTTTGTCACATTTTGTAGCGAAACTTACTAAGTTGTCTGAGGTGCACTTTTTCCTCTGTCTTTAACTATAATCGTCTAACAGAAACAATGTGGTGAAACTAACAATGGTATTTACTGTATGCTCTTCACTCACTAATACACAAAAATATCAAGTGCCATATAGGACTCTCTTATACTCTTGTGGAGAAACCTATTATTATAATATAACATTTATGCAATGTTAAGGCAACATGTAAGTCATATAAATTGTTTTCCCTGTGCTGCATGGTAGTGGCTGACAGTTTGAAAAAAACAAACAAAAAAAAAAAAAAAACATGTATCTGATATGCTCCTGCTTTAGTGTGTAATGCTGGGAGGCATAATATTCTGGGTGTCTGGCATTTGTTCATGATATAAGGTATGATCAGCTATTACTGCCTTTCTCTTGGGGAGACAGCATTTGGCTCCACCCTGGTCTGAGTCTGCTGGAAAATGAACCTGACTGAGCATCGTGATGTTGCACTAGTGTTACATCTGTCTGATTGGTTCAAACCATATACGATACTGTTTCGCAAAAAAAAAAAAAATTTTTATCAAAAGATCATACCAGTGATTTGCATGCGTTAACCCATTTACTTAAAAATAACTATTATTTTTGTGCAAACAATGTGATGTAAACACTTAAACATCATACAGTGTAAGATGGAATGGGACTGAAACTGTCACAAACTGTATTTACACACCCAGCCGATTTCAAGAAACACAAGAATTATTTACAAGTTGTGTTTTTGTGTTTAGTACTTATCACCACGATATCTTATATCCTGCGTTTAACTCAGTTTTTCTATGTTGTTGTGTACATCAGATTGGTCACTTTTTTTCTAAAAATAGCTGCCAAACAATGAATGATAACAGGACGCATGAAAACTTTACCCGAAAAACAGTCAACTAAACAATTGTAAAAGCCGTAAGTCAGGTGGTGTTTATTCTAGCTGTGTACTGTTCTAAAATGACTCATAATCAAAACCTCAAAATTCATTGAGAAATCAGAAACGTGTCTTTTGAAGAGGTTAAACTTGCAACAAAACTGGTATGGTCCTTTACTCCACATGGACATAGATGCACAGTGGTTGAACAGATGTTAGGTGTATGTCCTCACTACCTAAATGGTTACTCTTGAACCTTTTGGAAATGCAGACAAAACCACAGAAGATGAACCCGTGCTCCATAGTCGTCCAGATGTTTCATTCTGATCTTAAGTGCTGCAATCAGATGCTGTCACCTCAGGAATAATATACTTTAGATGTGATATGAAGTGTTTTTGATTCTGTTGGTGCTCTTTGTATGAATCGTGTGGGTTTGCCTTTTTATTTCTGAAATCTTGAAGACTGCTTAATGTGTGTTTATTTTGTGTCTGTTACCTTGTTGCCACTGTCGGCAGACGATTGGCAGACGTGTCAGTCAATCTGTCTCTGCCTTTGGGTTGGAGGACGGCTCCTGATGAAAGTGTCCATCGAGACAACTGGACTTCTCTGTGGGCCTCTTTGTCAGTCTCCCTTGATTGTGCTTTAATATGTTCAAACTTTATTGGAATTTGATTCTCCAGAATCAGTCATGTAAAAATTTGTACAAAAACTGATGTGGTTCTTCACGAAAAGAGGAAAAGAACAATATTTATGATCCTGGGGAGGAATAATGTGTTGTGAAAATAAGGTATATTCAGAATAAAAGTTTATGATTACTATCTGTTGCATTGCGTGTAGAGTTCTGGCTAACGTGCTTCTCTCAAAAAATATTTCTATTTTTTTCTACACTGGATCAGATTGCGGTTACTAACTTCTGTCACATTGCCAACACGAATTTCCCATCCAAACGTGTGTGAGAATGAGAAGGAAGCACCCTGAGTCTGCTCTCCCAGTGTCTAGCCAACATCAGAAACTGACATGTGGCCAAAATCAACAATGTCCTGGAAAAGAAATGAGGGAGGCGTAGGTCCAGCCACATCGCTCTACAACATTGAATTTGGCTCAAGGACACATCCATTAACAATGACCCAAACAGTGCCTCTGGTCATAAATTTACAATAATTTCTGTTTTCCCTATTGCATGTTGATCAAATGGTAAGTGACTTTCTCATTAGTGCAGACCACTTTACACTTGAACCTGAAACCAGCTGCGCTCAAGTCCAGATTCTTAGAGCCACTATTCGTCACTGCCCCCCAAAGACAAACTACAGGCTCATTTTACTCTTTATTATGGACATTAAAAACTAACCCTAGTTCTGTACGGTACCTTACTAGCCCACGAAGAAAAAACTACAATCCCTCAGGTGCTTAGGGACATTTTAAATGAGGCCAATTACAATGTCTTAAGTATTTATTTTAAATAAAAGTGGCTTTTATTGTTAGTAGCACATCTGGAGAATGACTATATAGAGACCAATAATGTGAAATTAGAGCCAGTGACAGAAATTGATTACATCAACCAAAATTTTATGAAACTGCTCTTACGGGTGAATGACTTCTGATCAACATTGTAACCAATGAAGAACTTTAATAGTTAGTGAGGAAACATTTTTTAATCTTGGTTTTAATCTTATTTTGCAGACACAGTTGTTATGTAATGCATCCTTTTCATATTTTTTCACAATGTGCTTTTTAATTTATAAGCTGTCCTTGAATGAATATTGTATGAAAGATTAATCATGCTAAAAACTATGTTTTCCAGTGACAACTCCCTGTCTTTCAGTTTCTTGGATTCCTGTTTCTCCAAACTTTTCCTCTCCAAAAGTGTTATTCCTTGTCTGTCACGGATGAGTTGCGATGTCAACAGCTCACTGTGGACTTCCTGCCAGGGCCTCTGGATTTCATGTCTGGCAACAAGATGACCAGACAGTTTACACTGACAGGTCACTCCTGTTGTGTTTTTGATTATTGTCCTAAATCTCTAGGCTTGTGTCTCTCTGTTACTGAATGATATCTGGCTAGAAGTCCTGTAAGTAAACAGTATATAGTGTAAATATGAAAAGGTTGTTACGTAAGTAATTACATTTCTAAGTATTAACAGTCCTCTCATTACACCAGCGGATTTGTTTTTCCAAAATGTGCTTTCCAACTTCTGGGGAGATGGAGTCACATGTAGTTTGTGAAGTGAAGTTTGAAGAGCCTTGGAAAATGTGATTCCATTCACAGGAAGAGGAATGGCCACATACTGTAGCTTACCACTTTATTTACATGCATGTCCTGCATGTGCTGCTCCTAGAACCCCCCCCCCCCCCCCCCCCCCCCCTCCCCCTCTCTTCGAAGTCAATGCTTACTCAGGCATTCTTCACTGTATGAGTTGAAGAAGATACTGTGTCGAAATTCTCTCCTCTTATTCTGTGGAAATGTTACATTTTGGCTCATTGTGGATTTCCGTCGAGTGTACTGTCCCCACACAAAACCTGGTGTTACCCAAAGATAAAATTCAGTTCACTACCACTAAAAAAGTTTGTGTTTGTACAGACTCCAAATTATGCTATAGGCATATGCCTTTTGGGAAGAAAGTCAACTTTGTGGGCTGTGGCTGGACAAAAACAGTATTTAGAATCTGCAACCAACAACAAAGAGCAAGAATAAGACCACCAAGGCATTGTTGCGGTTTGGTTTATTTCCACATCTCCTGTCTTTCAGATCTTCTGTGTAATTTTCAAGGTTGTCACTATGACTTTGTGTTCAGGAGGGACATCTGTAACCACCCCAAACCCAAATGAGGTCCGTGCCCCTTCATTTAAACATTTCAAACACCTCATAAAAACAATTGTTTGGCCCAGATTCAAAACCCAGTCACAAGTGCTGTAATAAATATCTTGTGATACTTATTAGACACAAAGGGATCTCATTTCAGGGAACCTGAGATTGATATGTTTAGCATATCTTTAGCTCCCACACAGAATTTCTTCTTTTACTGTGCCTCTCTTATTCATAAAGTCTGTACCCTGAGGGTCAACAGTCCATTGCATGCAACTTCTTTTTTTTTTTTTTTTTTTTAGATATTAGATTACGATGAAGGAGATTACAGTAAAAGTATGGCATTCTTTCATCATGCATATAAGCTAAGCAGCTCCAGGTAGCCTGCAGGATTCAGAAAACACACAAGTGAGCAGGAAAATTGCAGATTCAGCATCCAAAAACTAAATATCTTCCCTGTTCTGAGTTGAGTTGCTGATATGAAATAAAGTTTGCTTTTATCAATGCAAATCTGATAACATAATGAAATTCATTTTGTCAGCTGTAAGGCTGAGATGTGAGCTGAAAAGAGTGCTTGAAATCTGTAGTGAATAAAGTGAATTTACAACCCCAAATCAGAAAAAAGTTCATTGTAAGTTAATGATTAAATACGCATTAATTCCTTCCATTCAGGTCTGCAGCTTATTCCAAAAATGTTGGACCAGGGTCAAGAAATGCATGAAAAATTATTGTTATGTATGAAATGTTTAAAAACTATGTTCCTCAAATGAAGTTGGAAAGGATTTTGATAATTCACCTTCTACAGTGCATGAAGCCTTAGCTGAACATTTGTGATCTCTGGTCCCTCAGATGACACTGCATAGTGGTTAGAACCATATCTGATCAGATTCACTATGACAAACCTTTTTTAAGATAGATGATAAGTTACATCAGCACAAATGTTACTGTCATCTTGAAGCCATTTGGGATGGGATACACCAGGGTCCATCATAGTCTTAGGTTGTGTCATTGTCCTTTATAACAGGTCTTTTGTACATCTGTAATGACACCTTTAATGCTGTAAAGGCCTGTGAGATTTTGGAGCAAGACATACTGCCTTTACAAAGCAACATTTGGAGGAATGTCTATGCATATTTTAACCAGATAATTCAAAACCACAATCTGCACACATAATAAATGCATGGCTGAGGAAGAAGAGACTATGGATGCTGGACAGGCTCAGTGCAGTCCCTACTTGCCCCCAATAGAAAATGTGTGGAGCATCTTGAAATGCAAAATGCAACATCAAAAACTTAATCTTGAGTAACATCAATCAACTTTTCAGAAATGTGTTTCAAGAATCAAAGTTGAAATAAAGGTCAAATGATGTTCTGAGCTATCTTCTGTGAGATACAAGTCAAAGACAGTTTACTAATCACTGTTTTAAGTCCGGTGACACAGTGGTGGTGGTGGTGCAGTGGTTAGTTTTATCCCCTCACAGTAAGAAGGTCCTGGGTTTGTTTCCAGTGCCCACCGGGGTGGAGTTTGCATGTTCTCCTCATGTCTGTGTGGGTTCTCCCATGGTACTCCTCCCTCTCACCTGTCCAAACACATGCCCTTAACTGGTTGAAATCACCCATAGGTGGAAATGTGAGAGTGCAATGAACTGGTAACACACCCAGGGTGGACCCTACCTTTACCTGTAGGTAGGTGGGAATAGCTCTGGCAAGGAGTAAGCAGTTCAGAAAAGAGATGGATGTTTTAAGTTTTCATTACAATTTAACATGTCGTTCCCACTTTTCCTGATTTTGGCTGGCAATGTATCAAATATTTATAACATAAGAACTAATATAGTCCTAACTCTTCTACATTTTAACCCTTTCATGCATGAATTATGAGACCCTTAATCAAGATCTTTTTTCCTGTGTTGTTATTCCTCTTTAGGCATGAAAAAAACATCCCTAAAGAAAATTTTCTTATGAACCTATTTTTCATGGAGTTGCAAAAATGTCTGCTCAGCTGGACACCACGCGTTTAATTTTTAAAGCAAGGAAACATGTATTTACTGATATTTTGTGTGAAAACTATGAAATAAAAACATTTTTAATGCTTATTTTAGGTCATTCATTTATCAGACAGAGGTAGTTGTTTACTCTCTTTACTAGTTTGTCTGATAAATGAATTACCGACAATAATTATATGTGGAAGACAGTATGAACCTTTACCTGACATTTATTTTTAATGCTGCTACTCTGATGTTTTCTCAAATTTTAACACTCTAATACCAGTCATTCACTCACTTCATGGAGATAATATGCAAAAAAAAAAAAAAAGAACACAAATTTTTACAAAAAGTGTTAATTATAGACTAATAACAACAATTGATTTACACTTAAACATGTTACTCTAGATCAGGTTTATCAAGAACAGCAAAGTTACAGTAGTGGTATAAATTGCAGTGTATGGGATGGTGCATAAGTGTCCACTGTGTTGGCTGATACGGAACTAAAACAACAAAACCCATGAATATGCAAGAGAACAGCTGGAGAATAGCTGTCCACTGGAGTGACCAGTATGCATGAAAGGGTTAATTGATAAACTTACTCTGTATCATGAGCAAAGGCTAAAGCTGTGTTCTGAGGGACTCCTGTAGCTGTAAGTGCTTTTGAAAATGTGATTCAACATGTAAAAGACAAAAGTCACTGTAGTTTACTCCTGTATTTATTTCTTTATTTGTAGCTTACTACCTACATGCATGCTCTTATAACATTTTCTCTCTCTCTTTTCAGTCGGTGCTTACTCTGGTGTTTCTCTGTAGCAGATGAAGACAAGAGGATTTCTGCATTCTCTCCTCCCATTTCATGGAAATGCTCTTACAGTATGGCTGGTATGGGGTTTCTGAAAAGTGCACTGTAACCACACAAAACCTGTGGTCGCCCACAGACAACAGGCTTTATATGAGGACAAAACCTGTTGTCCTCCTGATGTATGGAGCCATATATGGAGTTCCTTAGACAATTACATGGTCTCAGAGAAAAAAAACATAAAAACCGGAGGTTTACACAATTGCTTTGGCAAGTCAAAGCTATTCCTTAGTCTTTCCGAAAGAGCTTGACTTCCAAATATCCTCCACCTGCTCTGATGTCTGCACACCACTTGGGATCACTGTTACTTTGTGACTCATCTGCAGGTCATTTATATGCTTTCTTTGTTGTAATTGCTGCAGTCTGGTAGCATTGACTTTTCATGTACCTTTCATGTTTTTTTGGCCGCAGAGAAAGTGAGACTAAAGTGCCAGCCCCAGCTGTATCGGGAAAACAGAAAAACGCCCTGGGCAGATGTAAGACGGCCTCTTTCACTGGGCCATGCAGTGACCAGCACTGGAGGTTTGATGTGGTTTTCGAATCACCAGCATCACCCACGGTTTTGTATCAGCTGTCCTTGACTGGAAATATGAGTGGTCCTTATCTCAGGGGAGAGGAGAGCAGAGCAGAGGAGAAGAGAAACACACACGCACTTTCCCAAGTTTGCAGACAGACTTCAGCTGAAAAAGACACAGAGTGTTGAAACTTTAGCTAACGGTGCCTGGACAAAGCATGGAAAAATGCAAACACTCTTGAAGACTTACTACTACTGTGTTCATTCAGTCTTGCAGAGGAGTACTATAAAAGGGATCCCTCATCAAAGTTAAAAAGAATGGTTTTAATTAATGGATGTTTAATGTTCAAACAAAACCTCATTCACTTCACGGTTAAATATTATTATTATTACTAAAAGGATCTACATGGTGGTATTCAGAACAGCTAAATCAAAAAAATATGACTTTCCTTGTAATTTAAGTAAGATGGCTATTAAAAGTGATTGCTGTTTTGTTGATAGGAGTCATTTGTGACAAAGCAAAGAAGGAGCATGAATCAGTCACGCAAACTGAGTAAATAAAGGGTCTGTTTAATTGTCATGGGTTTGTCAGCATCGGGCCCATGCTGAGTATTGTTTCTTCTCCAATGGCTGACAAACTAACTGACCAACAGACCAAATGCCTGACTTCCATACTGTCTGCAGACAAAACAGACAGATTCACACTCAGACTCCCAAGTAATGACTAACACTGTCTGACAAACAGTTGCAATGAGTCGTTAAGAGATGCAGACACACACACACATACACACAGATAAATCAGATAGAAATCAGTTACATAACAAAGACATGATGTCAGGCAGACATCTTTTATACTGGTAGAGTGTGAGTTATTTCCTCTGCTGCGCCGCCCCAGGTGTCTGATCAGGAGACCAAGTCAGCATTTTGTCGGCATGTAATAACACCATGTGTGATTATACGCCAAGCTCTGGCACAAGCAGAAAATTACTCTTTTAAAGATCCTCTGACACGTTAAGCCCTGTTTACTGTGGCCAAACCTTTAGCTGCATCTCACAGTTGGAGCAATAAGTAGATGCACACATTCCTACAAGGCCACACACACACACACACACACACACACACACACACACAGACATATGGTATATAAGCATACAAACAAAAACTATGGACTTCTACTCCACTTCCCCAAGCAACAGTGCCTCTTCTGACTCATTTACTTACCCTTGTCTCATGTAAACATGTACTACCCACCCACAAACACACTCACACACACATAAGGAGTGGGAGAAATTACAAGCATCCAACAGGCCACTGCAGCACCTCTCCCATAACTATCAAAGGGTTGCGTGCACTGAGCCAATGTGTGTGGTACAAGGACTGTGAGGTGCTGAGTAAGTGCAAATGTGTGTTAATGCATAATTAGTGCAGTGTAAGTCTATGAGGAACAGTTTATCGTTTCAGGACTTGTGGTTGTTTATACTGTCTGGTGAGATACTTTTGCGTCTTTAAGATAAAAAGGCAATAAGCATTTTAAAGAAGTTTTTAGGCCAATAGTCCATGAGCTGTTATGAAAGTTGTGTCTGTGTTGTCGTCGCCATCTTTGTTTCTTCGCAGTTTCATCAGACATCTTCTCCAGTGACTCTTATTGATTGGATTCATTTTAAATTTTATATGTAGCTTCCTTGGGAGAATGTCTAATAAGTTTGTTCCAAGTTTTGAGAAGTTTAGAGTTTTTTTTTTTTAATTATTATTTTTAATGAATTTTTGCAATATTAGAAATTTGCCTTTACTCATAATGGGCCATATTTGAGTGGCTAATAAAGAGATAATATTAGAGATATCATTATAGTTACTATTGAGCACTGATAGGAAGTCAAATATGGACTTTCATTTAATTAGTTGAGTTATCCCCACATGAAAGTACCACCCACTGCTATTGGGAGATTGACCTCCAGCATTAAGACCACAGGACTCAAACATAGTGGCAGAACCTGACAATCTTGCAACAGCTAAAGGGCCATTAGTCCTACTTTTAACTTAACTTGGCTGTCCGTTGTCTCCATATATTACAGATATAACTCAGTCTATTATGCATAAAAGATACTTCACAGAAATTAAATACATCAAATTGTTGTGATGTTTTCCTTAAAATATCTGTTGGTGCTTTTTTTCTTACATTTAATTGAGGGTAGCCTGGGTGGGCAGTTATGTTGGACGAGCACAAGTTTGAGATGGTTTGATGTTGAAGAGTTGTTTAAAACCACTAAACATCCAAGTCAAATGAAAAAAGTTAAGCAAAAATGCATGTTTGGTTGGTTTTAAATGTATTTGCTGCATTGCAGCTGTGACCATGTTGATACATGATTGACTCTCCACCTTGGTTTTGATTTAAATGTGTCTACAGCTATTAAAGTGATTGCCATATGACTTTGTACACAATGCGGGCATGCTTATAGCTTAAAGCATTGCGGTGCCTTAGAACATCCTCATTGAGCTGCCAGAGCGGCTACAGAGCCACTCCATGTGTTTTTCTGCCTCCAGTGTTTATGCAAAGCTAGGATAAACATCCTTCAGTTACTTTTTCGTATCAATCTCCTCATCCCAAATGTCGAACCTAAGAGGAGTTCGGGTACATAAATGTGAGTTTGTTAAGGTTTTTCACCTGTGATGATGTAAGTTAGCTCCTTGCAGGCACAACTCTGGGTGGGTGCGCACAAATGTCTGTCCCACTTGTTAAGTGTGTCGCAGGCGTGTGTCTGGGGTTTGTGTTGAAGGGAGGTCAAACCTCGGTCCGGGTAATTTGCCACAGATGAAACCTAACTCCATTCCAGGGGACCAGCACAAGCACACGTTTCAAAGCTGCAGGAAATCTATTAGCACCTGGTGGGACTCCCTCCGCCTACCCCCACCCATTCTGTCCTCTCTGTCCCCCTCCCTCCATCGGTCTATCCTTGGCTTTACCATCTCACCTCTGTTCTCCCCACCCCGGTTAATAAAGCCACACAAGACCACTGTGCTCCTGCTGTGCCACTAAAGCCAGGAGATTAGTGAATGTGTGTGTGAGCACGTGTGTCTGTCTGTGGCGTGTGGCGAAGTGTACTTTCATTCCTGTAAGTGGACCTCAGTGTGTGTTACAATTCATATCCAAGTGTGTGTGTGTGTGTGTGTGTGTGTGTGTGTGTGTGTGTGTGTGTGTGTGTGTGTGTGTGTGTGTGTGTGTGTGTGTGTCTGTGTGTGTGTGTGTGTGTGTGAAGTGTGTAGAAAGTACAAGTAATGTATCTGGAGCTGTCTTTTTACACACGTGGAGCCAGTTAGCAGCGAATGAGGTGCCAGACAAGCATGCAGCAGCTGCCACACTAGAAACAATAGCTCATGATCCAGACACAGTAGGCTCCTCACCGCTGACTCTGGGTCAGATTGTGTGTACTGTTGTAATGGCAGAAATTTTGTAAGTGCCTGTGTCATATAAGCCATGACCATTATCTTTTTCTATTTCCTAGATGGTTGTCTGAATGTGACCTTAGGCATCCTGAGGAGAATGTATGATGAAGTAAGAGGCAAATTTAGCCAACAGACAAATCAAGGGGTTTCCAGTTACAGTTGCCCTGTGTAGATGGATAGGTACCCTGTGAAAATGAGAAGACTGTTTTCTAAGATTCTGTGTCCAAAGCTCACAAATGCTTCACAAGTTTCAGTATTTTATTCGACACACAACAAAATCTAGTCCCTTCTGCTAAGGATGTTATGCATGTTCTGTTTTGTTCATCCTTCTCTCTTTCTCTGTTTGCACTTATTGTGATGAAACTTGCTGAACAGATAGGGTATCAGCCAATCACAAATTCCATGCCTTTTATAGCTAATACACCAAAAAAAAAGGTGGAGAATGGAAGAGCCTCCAGCTAACTTTGAACTTCCAGTTTTCAATATTAGATTCTGTTTTGGAAAAATTAATTGATTAATATTTGAACCTTGTGGGCCAGAGGAAACCTCAGAGCTTCACAGGAGATTTTAAAAAATAGACTATTTAAAACATGATTTTGCAGCTGCATAATGTTTCCCCATCTGACTGATTAAGAAAATGGAAACAGGTGCATCATTTAAAGGATGTTTCATGCATTAGATGAGCCTTTGTGTATCCTGCGTAAATTATTACAATATATTTGTATAATCATGTCATATTTATAACTTGCATGATTTCAGCACAGAGCTGAACACTAAAGCTTTGATGAAATACACCTCATTCAATAAAATGAAATCCTTATTGAACTCACAGAAAGAAGCCAAAGGTCATTTGGCTACCAGTGTCTTGTCCAAACAAGACTTTGTTCTCTCAGAAACACAAAGCTGATATTGGGAGGGTGAAGTTTTCTGGCTTATTGGTCTCTGGTTTAATGGCTCCCTCAGGAAAGATGTTCAAGAGCTTCAAGCAATATTAGCTTTGCACAGAGTTACTCTGCATTATCTGATCCCACTGCAGGTGATCTGGACAGATGGAGTAAGTCCAACTGATGATACATCTTTGGCCTGACATAAACTCCACTTCTCTCCAGTTCTGCCTCCAAAACACTTGTTATTAAGGAACAGTCTGTGACATGTTCCCATGGATTTTTTTCCCTGTACAGTACTGTCTAGCAGTGATTTTTAGACCACCTAAATAAGGACAACCCTGACCTGTCACAGCTCCTGACCTACCACAATGTCAAAACCAGACAAACCCAAATAGCCAAAATCCCAAATTAGAACATATGTTTACATAAGCTTATCAAGTCTTTAACCATTACTTAGTATACACCTTCCACTACCTGCTGTGAGAAATTTAATTATTTAAGTCAGCTGTGTCTACGGAGCATTTGGGCGGTCATGAACGCGCTAGCCAACTCACTAGCTAACTCGTGTGCAGGGTTCAACCTAATTGGATTTATGTGCGGGAATGTTTTCCAAAGCCACACTTGTGAAATACCTCCACATCTGCTGGCCATTAGCAGTGGACATAACATACAACAGAGAGAGGAAAGCCCCCAACGCCTTGATTCATTGGACTGCAGCTCTGCTTTTATTGCAGCAGAGGAAAAGGGCTCGCTGCAGAGTTTTAGCTCAGCGAGCACTGCCTTATCTCTCCCTGTCTTTTTCCATCCCATGTTCTCTATTTCATTTGTTTTTCCACATGTCATTCAATCTCTCAATTCACTCACTATCTCTTTGTCAAACCTCTTACTTTTCACTTCACAATTTTGGAGTCCTCCAGTGGAGATCTTTTCTTCTCAGATGCTGCCTTATCTTCTTCACATATTTTTACTTTTGCCAACTAATTTAATTTTTCAATGCATGATTTACCAACATTTCTCCCTTAGTATTTTTTTTCTCCATCCTCCATCTTATAAGTTTTACTTTCCATCCCCTCCCAATCCAGATTTTTCTACTGTTTGTGTTTCTTGACTTTCTTAAAAATGCCTAGTCATTTATCTATGTCAATATGACTTCCAGCGCTCAACCTTTTCCTTGTCACTCCCGAAGGCAAGGACGTCCTCCTGTTTCATCCCTCAGTGGGCACGAGAAGAAACTAGCAAGGGGGTCTGACAACCCCCTGACCCCTCATCTGTCATCTGCAAGGGAAAAAGCACCTTCCTAATTGGAGGGAAAGCGTCGAGGGGTTGGGGGGCTGGTAAGGAGGTTGTTATTCTAGTGTCGTTGGGGTCAGAGGTGAAAAAGGGGAGATCACACTGGTGATTAGCCTCCTTCATGTGCTGGAATGGAGAGAAGCGGGAAGGAGGGTGTGTTTGTTGGGTAACTAGGGTGTAAATTAATTAGAGGGAACGCGGAAATTGTGCATCGTGGATGGTTGGAACCGGTAATGATAATGCCCCAAGTCAATGCAGGGGCAGATGCACTTTTTTAAATGTCTGCATGACATACAAACCACATGCTGCCAACTATAGTACAGCCAGTGTAGATAAGCAAAGACTTGAAACTGTTACCACATGTGATGTGTGTAAAACGTTTATATTCGACTCAGCCTTGTGTTGCTACTGGCATGGTGCTGCAAAGAGGAAGTCTGAAGAAGAGTCAATGAGGCTGGATTTTGTGAGTGCTGACAGGTTCTAGCCCTGGGAGTTGACAGTCTTAAAAACCCACCTCTCCTTCCTCTAATGATGAATATTACCCATCTCACTACTACCTCCTCCTCACTTTGACTTCCCCTGTCCACACTTCTTTACATGGCTCAGCAGGCTATGAATTAGGTGTGTATTTATGTAGGCATGAAGAGAGCATGAGTGAAGAAGGAACGGAAGGAGGTTTAGACAGAAGTGTGCACAGATGAATAACCAAATCAATCAAAATAGAGCATCTTAACATTTTTATAAAATCCAAGCATCTGCAGATATTCTGATATTGTAATGTTCAGTTGTAGAAACAATAACCAGTCCCTGTGAAAACAGTCAGTCTATGCGTTGATTTAAGGACTTGATCCCACTTCAGTTTTTGTCTGCATGAAGTTTCGTTAATGACTATTGATAGTGTCCACTGAAACCAGTCAAATTAGAATTTTACTTCGTTTTATTCTTCCCTGTCTTGACAACACAACTCTAGTGCTGCCAGTTAGTCTCACCTCTGACTACACTCAAAAATGTAGAAATGGTGGGAGTAATCAGCAGAAACAAAGAAAGGTTATAATCATGAATGTTTCTTGATGACAGTTGACTGCTGGAATTTATTAAGATTGATCACAAATTAGCAGGATACCACATGGGAATTAGTTTGCTATCTGATTAGAGGTAGTTTTTGATTATACCTTTCAGAAACTGGACAATATTGTGGCAGGTCTAGGTGAAATACATGTCAGTTACACTGATTGCATCTTATTTAAATAAAGTTGCCCATTAGTCTTGTACATCATTCCACTACCAAACTTCCCATACTCTAATTAACAGTTCTATGGAATGAGTGACACTTTGGAATCCCCAACTTCTTTAGGCTTGGGGGTTTGAGAGAAAAAAATAAATCATGGAAGTTAATACTCCCATTGCTTTGGTCTGTTATGAAAGAGCACTCCCATTTCCAACATCTTCTCCCTCGATGCATAATCAGCTGTCAAACCTAACTTATTTACCTGAGGCTTGTGAAGCACATGGGACTGGGCTAGCTGTAGTTCAAAAGGCACCAATCTACAAAAATTTCTCCAAGACAGATTTTCTGAGCGTCTGGATTTCTTCTTTGCGCTGACACTGATTGACATTGTGGGTGTGATGCGTGTATGGTGCACAGTGCACCTCCTTGCCTTCTGCCTGGGCCTAAAAACGGCCGTTTGCAGCCCTCTGAGCATGCACACACCTCTACACCTGCTGGACCTTTTCTGTGCACACACACACACACACATGGAGACCAAAGGGAGGAAAAGGGACCAAAGCAAATTGAAATGACCTGCACGCGTCTTAATGAGCACGGCTGAAAGTCTGGCATTTACCTCAAACCACTTTTTTCCTCTGCTGCTCTCTCTGGAGGGTTTTAAGTCCGCCGCCCGTTAACGGCTGAAGTGTGGATTTCCTGTCAAATGAGGGTTAGGGCCCAACAAAAGTCCTGTACACTGGTACCTAAATAGGATCACTTCCAGCTGCTCCACATACACACAAATACACAGGCACCCTTTTAATATCTTATAATGCCCCAACAGGGAATTATACTTTGTCTGTGGTGCTCGATGTTGGCTTTAGTGACCTTATTGTATCTTTATGGCACTTTTAAACTCTTATAATCACTGTAATATTCCTGTGACAAAGATATTGGCTCTTATACAGTCACATGCTTTAGTTTAGTGTTTACTCTTGGTATCTTTGAGGTACAAACAGTGCGGTTCTTTATAGGGGCTTTACTGGGTCAGTCTCAGATGTGCAAATGGGATCTGCCATTAATAGATTCTTGGCACTGCATTTCCCCCCATACTTCTTTCTCCATTGGGGATTATTTTAACAGCAGGACAAATATTCCCTCAGTCCCCAATAGACATTTTTCATCTTTGTCATGAGTTGACTTTTATGAGAACAGCTGACATGTGTCAAATAATGTAGTATATTGGTGTATCATTGCATTCATTGGTCTTAGTCCACCTTGTGCATTGCAGTTTCAGCTCTGGGACTATACAGAGCACATTAATCAATGCTTTACCCTAATATTGTACTTCACAAAATCAATATGACTAATTGGATATAATGGGTGCACAGTCAGGGACTTCTCAGTCTGGTTGGCCAGAGTTTATTCTCAGCAAGACTTACAATGTCTAAAGTATCTGCCTCTTTAATGTCATGGTCACAGACATGTCAGTAGTCTTGTTTCTGTGTTTTTTATATATGCATGAGGCCCGTGCTCTCTGTCTCATACTGTATGAGGTGTTTTGCAACTGGCTAATCCTCTGAGGATGCAATCATTACTTTGCGCCAAGCGCTCTTTGGCACACTGTATAAAGAATCCCATCTGCCTTTGCAGCTCAGCCAAAGTAAGGCGGGTGAGGAGAGACTGAAAAAAGATCTTATAGAAAACATCCTGCCTGGAAACCCTAGCATGATCCATCAATTATTTTACCCATCAGTTATTTCTGAGGGCTGTGTTTGGTTTAGTCTGCTGTGCACCTGCCATAAAAGGGTAATCATGTGACCATCAAGAAATCATGGTAGGTTTAGAATTTTTCTACATCCCCATCTATATTAAAGTTAAGTTTATACTTCTTCCTACTCCTTTTCAATCATGCAAATTCAGACAGGTACTTAAAGATAGATTCTGTTCTTTTAAATGTTATTTTGTTTTTGTCTTATTTTGCTTTGTTTTGTTTTATTTTGTTTTGTTTCTTTGCATGTACAAAATAAATAAATAGATAAATAATTTTACTGTTAGTTAATAGTTAATAGTTTTACTGTCCTTGAGTGCCAAGAAAGGCGCCTATAAATAAAATGTATTATTATTATTATTATTATTATTATTATTATTATTATTATTAATAATAATAATAATAATAATAATAATAATAATAATAATAATAATAATTGTGAAAGATTTAAAGGGATATAGGGAGATCTCTGTGCAGAACTGATTGGACTTTTTGTATTCATCATATTTTAAACTGTTTTTAATGGTATTTTATTGTGTTCTATGGGTATTCTAACTGTATTTTATTTGTACTGTTTTATTCCTTTTTCACAATGTAAAGTTGCTACTTTACAGTGTTACATATACTCCATGTGTCTCCCCCTACCTCCCCCCTCTCCCCCTCTCCCCCTCTCTCCCAGTCTCTCTCTATCTCTATCGCGCTCTCTTTTCTCCTCCTTTACTCTCTCTCTTTAACCCCAA
Organism: Sphaeramia orbicularis; assembly: GCF_902148855.1. Taxonomy (NCBI): domain Eukaryota; kingdom Metazoa; phylum Chordata; class Actinopteri; order Kurtiformes; family Apogonidae; genus Sphaeramia; species Sphaeramia orbicularis. Next base: position 42,314,249 of record NC_043968.1, on the reverse strand, counting down.
CTGGTCAAGGCAGACGGCCATCCTTCAGGAGTCTGGGTCTGCTCCAGGTTTCTGTTGTTAAAGGGAAGTTTTTCCTCGCCACTGTCACCAGTCACAAGTGTTTGCTCCTGGAGGATTCTGTTGAGTTTCTGTAAATTTGATTTGATTTGATAAAGCACTTTGTGACTCTGTCTGTGAAAAGTGCTCTATAAATAAAATTTACTTACTTACTTACTTATAGAAATTAAATATACCAATAATATTAAGAAATAACATAAATACATAACTGTTTTCATTGGTCTAGAATCTTTTTTTTTATGTTTAATTTAATTTCTTTCATTCATGGTTGTGCATTTCATCAGCAGACATTCAGTAATCATCAAGTGAACAAACATACACACACCCATGTTCGAAAAGGAGCAAAAAATGTTATATTTCCTGCCCCCTTCTAAATAATAATAGCCTTAATCGTGAGCCATACACAATAAAATCATACTGTATAAAGTCAGACAAACCAAACAAAATACATCCAAAGATAATACAAAATGAATACAAAACCAAGTGTAAAACTACCTGTCCAGGAAGTACAAAACATAGGTAAATATATACCTGACGAAATGATGCAAAACTATATGATACCAGACCAAAATAAGGAAATAAATATGTGACAAGATGCAAAACAAATACGAAGCAAAATGTAAAAACTTATAACTGTTCATATAATCTGATCGTTCCGTCTTTATACACTTTTTCCAGTTGGAATTGGACTGTTTTTACAGTCCTTCAGCTGATTATAAAGAGAATTCCAGAGTCTGACACCCACCACTGATATACACATCTGCTCAGATCTCATACATATCATCTTCCCTGTCTTCCCCTTGAAGGATTTCTTTGTATCTTCAGAGGGAGAAAGTCCAGTTTATGGAAGAACAGAGCTTTTATGGCTAACATGGTCAAATGTTAGTTAGGATTTTTTTTTCCAATTTTTTTTTTTCCCTGAAGCCTAAAAATACAGACTATTTAGTACACAATGCTTTCGATGAAAGTGTTTTATTTTGGAAATAATATCCGGAAGTTGCACTAGTTACACCACAGGACTTGACATAAATGAGGAGAGACGCTGTTAGGAAAGAGAACAAACTCAAGTAAAAGGGGGTTGAACCGAGGACGTGTGGTTTCTTGGAAAAGTAGCATCTGTATGAGGAAGGCAAGACTTCTTCTGATCATCAGCCACTCTTCAAAAAACCACCGAGACTATCGCACAGTCAATTTTAAGTCACACGCTCCGGATTGTAACCTGCTCCTAAATTCCCAACCATGAGGATAAACGTATGGATTTACCCAGCCCTGGTGTGTGTGGTGGTCAGTGTTTTGGACACAGGTAAGACATGAAGAACTGTGCTTCTGCAAAATACTGCATCTCTCAATCAACAATATCTGCTGCGATTTAAATACCAGTAAATCTCTAAACTTATTTTAATTTTTTTATATATATATATATATTAAATGTAATCAGGGTGTGGGGTTTTGGCGTTTTTTTTTGTTTGTTTTTTGTTTGTTTTTGTTTTTGTTTTTTTTTTTTAATTTATCCTCCAAATGTGAGAAACAGAACACACAGGTGTCAAAATGATTACACTCCAAATTCAAGGAAATAAAATGACAGACTATGCCTAAACATATTAGTGTCTGAATTGACAAGAACAGATATTTATATGCTATTATCAGTCAGGACACAGACAAAGAGAGTATGACTGTGTTATTTGTATTTTACTACCTTCACTTGCATAATTGAATGAACTTGATCAAGCCTCGTCTTGCACTGTTGGCTTAATGTTTGACAGTTACTTGAGGCTCATCAGAAGGAAGCAGTAAATATTCTACACAGAGTGATTTCCAAATATTTAACAGGTCTTTTGCATTTAGAATTACATTTTATATTCAAATTAGAATTCAGTAATTGCAGTTTTTACTTGAGGATCCATTTTATTGAACTTAACGCGTTTTGTTTTGTTTTGTTTTTCAGTTTACTATTTTATTGTGAATGCCACTGCCAAATAGTCCAGTCTAATCTATGTACCTGAACTGTATTGAGCAATAATATGTGATGATCAACTCTCCAACTTGAGAATGACACGCGCTGTTTCTGTGCCATTCAATCGCCTTAAGGCAGTAACCCGTGCCAAAGTGCTTAAGTTTGAGCACATCTGCTGGTGTTACTGCCCTGTCATTTAACTTTTTATATAGGCCATCATCATTTAACTGATAGATACTGATAGATACTCCTGCACCGGTTCATCTGATGCCAGTTAACACCGCGCATCTGTGTGCGTAATGGTGCGGTCCAACCCGTGGCGCACAAACCACCATTCATTTGGATGCATCCCAGTGAGATCCGTGTGTGTGTGTGTGTGTGTGTGAGTGTCTGTGTGTAGGGAGATCGTCTGATGGTCACGGTGACATGACACTAAATAAATCCCTGAATCCAAAGTTACCACCTCCACGGGTGGAAACTCTGACCTTTGACCGCTTTGTAGTTGGGGAAAGTAAAACGCGCGCCCGGGACTGTGGTATTCGTGCGTATGTCCCGGTAGAGAGGTAGAAAAGGGGTGTGTGTGTATGGGGAGGGGGGGTAACATCTGGCTGTTGAGCCCAGTTCCACATTTTGCGCTCTCTGAAGCAGATGTAATGTCTGCTTAATTCCCAGACAGATAGGCACACCTCTAACCTGCTACTTTCCTATTTTTCCTCATTTCAATAGTTTCTTCCCTGGACTGTGTTAATTACATCCATTTTATTTACTTGTTTTACCCAGAGGGCTGAAATACAAATCCACCTGACATTTAAGTGTTTTTGCTCAAGGATACCCAACTGAATGTTTCTGAGGAAGCATGTGGGTCACTCACTTATGACATCTATACTTTTTTTTTTTTTTAGCCAGACTGGGGCCTTAAACCTGTTCCCTTAAGCTATGGCTGCCTCTTCTCATTAAATCTCATTGGTCTTATGCTTACCCATTGAGCACCTTTTATTATAATCTTCAGCTTCAGCAAACGTTTGGGATTTGGAGATAGCAAAAGTCTGACTGCAAGGAGAGGAAGAGACTAAGTGAAATCTAATTGAGCAGCCTGGCCAGACATCAGGGCTGGAACAACACTGTGATGAGTGCCAGATGTGGTCCAGTGGAGCCTAAACATTAATAACACGTCCTCCCCAAAAACCATTTTCAACCACGAGGAGCCTCTAAATGCTCCACAGTTTATAATATCCTAAGTACACACACAACGTCTTGTGTCGGATCTTGGCACAAGAGCGTGTAGTTGTAACTCGGTAGCATGAGATTTTCCTGTGAGATTTATATCACACTTGCCTTTAATTATAAACGGAAAACTATCGGAACTAAACACATAATGCATTTAAGTTGGTACTGTGGCCCTCATGAGCCTTTAAAGCAGCACTGCAAAAAGTTGAAGGACATGCTCTTAACTGTGTCCAGTAGGTAAAAATGAAGGATTTGTATCACAGAGGATTTGAGCTTAAAATATAGTTGTGTCCTGCTTGTGAACCCAGTCGGAGCTCCTATACTGCAAATACATTATGCTATGTCTTTTCAATGCAAGAATTTTCTTTTGAAGTACTTCTTACAAAGAAATGGTTTTCAACAAAAGGCCCATAAATAAAACAAGAATGAATTATAACACTCCTTCTGCACCTTTGACAGTTTTCCGTTTTCCGTACTCTGTATTTTCTCAAATGGGTCGGATACCCATAGGAGCAAGACTGGAGATAAAACTTTAGTAGAAATGATGAGTGACATTAAAGCTTGTCCAGGAGTGAACAAGCATCCCCCCAAAAAGATTAATAATAATAATAATAATAATAATAATAATAATAATAATAATAATTCATTTCACTGTAGTTAAAAAGCAGGAATTTAATAAGACTTTCATGGCTGTTTAAAACGTCCTGACTTTAAGGCTTATAAATGTAACTTATGGAAAAAGGTTGTTGAAAGAATCCCAGATATCTATTAAAAGTATCTATAATAACATAAAACATAACAAAAACCACAATGCAGTAAAAAACTACAAGTGAAAAACTTGTTTTGGCCAGTGGTTCAGGTAGTAAAACATGAGATACACTTTCATGACCACAGGATGTCCAACTGAGGCACTGCAGCACGTCAGTGTTTGGATGGACATCATTCTATTTTCTTGGCTATCTTCACAGTTCAGCACCTACTCTGCATTGCTCAGGCAGCTATCATCATCCGAAGCACTAGTACTGGGGGGCATTTGGATCTGGGCTTTGATCCTGGACACACTCTGTACTAGCTTTTCTGACACATAAAGTAGTCTTTTTCATCAGTATGGCCACAGCTGAAGCAGGATCTAAAGAGCTGCAGACCTACAAAGCTGTGAGGCCTTCAGTGTGTGTTGCACACTGATAATTAGAATCTTTCCAACAGGGTGGATGATAACATACTGGCAAACACTAGACTTGATGCAATGTGGAACTGGATAAATTCAACTTTATTTAACAGGTGGCCACTCATTTCAGATAGTAAAATCAATTCATCTTCCCTCAATTTCCTCCGTGCCAAACTCCCTGAGACACTACTCCACATCAATAATAAAACCAGCAGTTAGCATTTACTTCATCATTTCCTCCTTCTCCACCGAAGCAGTGAAACCTTTTGCACATCTCCTGAAATGTTTTATGATTTGTCACTTGGATGATACAAAAAAACAAACAAACTCAGAAGACATTTTTACATACACTAATTTGACTAAATAATGCAAATTAGAACTGAGTGCGATATTAATCAATTCCTACTCCTAGTTTTGTTGTTGGCTTTTTCTTAATATTGGGTGACAAACAATATATGAAATCCAGTGGAGATAAGTATGTACTGTAAAGCTGTTTAATGCTGTGTTTCTGAATCAGTGTTGCAGGAGCGAAACATCAGAATTTGACAATACACACCTAATTTGGCAGCTGTCTCCTCTCAACCCAAATCAAAAGCCTAAATAAAAATATATATGACCCAGTGTGGTTTCATACTGTTGTGGAAAAGTGAAATTATGTTTCAAAGCGTCTGTGTCAAGACCCAAAGCTGAGCAGTCACATTATGTCAGACTGAATCTTAACACTGATCAGTAATTGCAGTTGTTATTCATGTATTTAACCCATAGATTGTTTGCCGTTTGTGGACACATGAACAATGATGTCGCCCATTGGTCTGTTCTTTGTGATTTGGCCATTGCCATTTAAAATCAGACATGACTATATTGGGACAAACAGGGCAGAAAATGGAATCAGTGGTGATTAAATTCTAAGTACTAGCTTACTGACATGGGGAAATGCTAAAACATCATCATGCATTGCGAAAAAAAAAAAAAAAAGGTAATTTCACACTGGAACATATCAACCTCAAGTACAGTCAAGCAGTCTGAAAAGGTTCATTTTATTAAATAAACAGGGACATAAAGTCCGACTGAGCAGGCAACCCAGCTGTCATACAGACCTGTCAATCAAAGCCCGACGTGGCAAACATCATAGCCTTGTACTTCCCATGAGATCTACTTAATGGAACAAACAGTTTGTGATGGACCACCAGTTCACTTACAGGTTCCAAATAAAATCACTGAGACTGAAATGAATCTTGGGAAACAATGACTGATTGAATGTTTTAAGAGTGAAGTTCAGTGTAAGTCTATGGGAGTCTGAGAGTTTTGGAGCCAATCCCAGGGGCTGTCAGTGGTATTACAACTTTACAGTACTTCCACATTGGTTTCATTGTCCATGGTCCTTGAACCTTGATTTTATCATCTAACCTCTATGACAACACTTAAGATTATTGGGCAAAACATCTTGCCACTGGATAGATTCCACAGAAGGAGATAGAATTCTTGTTTTTATCTCAGACCACTTGAATTACAATATGCTGAAAGATAATCATGCTTTTTTTTGCCAAGTGACGCTACAAAATATTTTTTTAATGCAGTTTTAATTTTTAATTAGTAAATTAAATGTATTAAAACTGAATCATTGCAAAATTGACAGCCCATGGAATTAATTGTAAATACCATTAATAGTCCTGTATTCAGTAAATGAGAGGAATAACAGCATATGTTGGCTAACTTAAGCATCCATATTTCTTTAGTTTTTCCATTGTTGGGACATTAGTGTTTAGAAGTAAAAAAAAAACTGACAAACTGTCAAATGAACAGAGCTTAAGCAGGCCTGCATCATACTGTGCTAACTGGACTGTTTGACCGTCATCCTTGACTTTTTGGTCGTACATATCGTTCCAACAGGTGTTCTCACTTTGTGTTCCTATGTTCTTGCAGGTTGCTGTAGAAGAACTCATCAGTCATTACAGAAGTATGAGAAGACAGAGAACCACATGCTGGTTTGCACGGACTGTCCTCAGCCCCCCATGGTACGAAACAGTAAATCACAGGAAAACTGTGCCCGGAAGTGCAAAAAAGTCAAGAAAAACTTCAGCTGCAGGTGAGTTATAAGTTTTGTTTTCTTTCTTGTCCTAGTTCATGGTTGCTACATGATCATATTCCCATCACAACTCCCCTCCTGAAGTGCAGACGCACAGTATTTACATATTTTTGTTGTTTATCATTAGTTCATCTCTGAACTACTTCCCTTGTGTTTTCATAGGGCTTTCAACTTTCAAAAGCACAACAGGAAATGCCACTTGCTTCCCTTCGACCGTTTCACCCACGGTGTGCAGAAGCAGGCCAACGTTAACTTTACTTTGTATGAGAAAAAAGGTAAATGTTAAATTGGTCAGATGTCTTTCAGATGTTTCACTTGACTTTATGTGATTTTTTTTTTTTTTCTCATGAGAACATTCAGGTGCAGAGGGATTAACTCAGGCAAATTGTTTGTGATAGTAGGTTGTGCTCTGTAGTATCCTCAGCCACTTTTTAAGGTCTTTGGTTTTACTGTTGACAAAACAACTCACACCGCTTACCCCCTTGCTGTGTAATGGCTCATTTGTGGAGAGTCACACACATAAACATGTAGCAGACGGAGTGAAGTGTAAACACAAAAAGTCATTGTTTACAGTCAAAGTGCAGGGTTTTCACCAGTGCAAGCTATGGAATCTAGCACTTTATAATTTACTGCAAAATTTAGAGAAACTCCCCCAAGTGACATTTAATGAACTTCAGGGAGTTGTCTGTTTTCAGGATAACACACAAGCTGGGACATACTGAAACACTTGCAGTTAAAAAACATTTCATTGACCATACATGGCAAAAGCCAAAATATATTCCAGGTGGTCAAGCCTGTATACGCAAATAACCTTTTAATTAACTACACACTGTATAAACTGGAACAGAAACAGTTTATAGGGACAGTTTGGATCAAAATGAAAACATGAATGGATGTTATCAAATGCTTTTAATTTTTGTGCTTTTCTCAGATTATATAAGGGAGTGTATGGTGGGCACCAAGGACAACTACAGAGGGAGGAGGTCTTGGACAAAGTCAAACATCACTTGTCAAGCATGGTCTGATAATAACATCAATGAGCACACGTAAGTCTCCTTTTCAACCATAAAAGTACCAAAAAGATTCTGCTTAAAAGGCACAGCAGTATGGGCTGTTCATAAGAGGAGGAAAGATTACAAAAATACATGTAACATCGAGGCACTCCTGCAGTTGTTTTTAAGTGTGTTTGCATGTGTGGGGGTGTTAATAATTCGTTTTCTCATCCAGATTCATGCAGATTTGAAGCAGCTGCCTTTGAAACTTATCTCTGTAATATTTAGACTTCCACCACCTTCCTGGATGCCCCTTTCTTATTTCTCTGTGTCTGATATTGAACAGGCCCTAGCAGCTGATTTATTGATGTTCAGATCATCCCCTTGCACCTCTGGGGGTTAAGGGAAGATGGAGGCCTCCGAGATGTTTAAACGTTTATCCAGAGTTAAGTCAGATTTCTTTCAACACATGCAGGGATATCCTCCCAAATGAGGTTGTTTTTTGTGCTGCACTGCAGGCCATCAGGTGTATCCCCAAAATGTTTTCTCCTGGTAACAAGAAAGTCAGGATCAGTGAATTTGTAAAGATGGATTTGTGCCAATATCTCATTAGCTGTGCTCATTAGTTATAAGTTTATATAACTGCAACAGGGAGGGGTGTCGAGGGGCAGAGCAATAACAGTTTGAGGAAGTGCAGATTGAAAAAGAGACAAAGGGGAGGTAAAATAAAAGAAAGAAAGTGCACAGATTTATAGACTGAAGTCATGTTTTGTCTGGTCTCCAGCTGATCTCACAAAAAGACACAGACCTACTTAGAGAAAGTACAAATTCACTGACTCCCCAATCAAAACTCATTGTAGAGCGGATCCTCTGCTAGGCACCTGAACATCCCATCCTCTTTACTGGTCTCTTTTCCTCCCCTCTTTTGTCATTATTTATTTGACACGCTGCTAGAGTCTCCCTCCCAGACGGCAAATGTAAGGTCCGGCAACATCACCCTGGCTTGTCAGCAACTTTTAACTTTCAAAGGGTCAGAGGGAGCTTTACATAAGGGAGATTTAGTGTCACTGTGGGGTTGCCTAACATGGGACTGTCCCGCTGTGTGAGAGTTACCACCATAATGAACCACGCACCATTTGAGTCTCAGGTAACTATTATTTTCATGCTTGACCGATCACTGAGGGGCCAGGGTGATTTCTCAGGAGGTTCCCTTCCAAGAATGGGACTTCCACCTGTTGTCTGTGTTTAGTGTTTGAACCGGGTCCCTAGAAAAAAAAAAAATGTGTGTTGATAACCAGCAGGTCACAGAGAAAGGAATGAATGGAAAAATGTCAGTTTGTATTAAAAATAATAAAAACAGTGCAGTAAGTTATTTATTCCCACATGATTCTTTTTTTCTTGCCCATTTCCCCTGGGAGGTCGGAAATCAAATTCAGCTACAGAAACACACCCGTACATTATGGATTGAATGTCTTCACTTCACAAATGTTCTGACAGCAGATGTGAGCTTGCCTGCTTCTAAAATCGTTATTTATTTTTATGTGTGCCTACTTAAATCTGTGAATACCTTTTGATGCTATAGAACTGATACATGACCATTATCTCCAGGTGCATGATGCAAGACATTTTGCAGCAGTTACTCTAAAGTCTAGATTTCATCTTTAGTGATATTCAAAATCTAACCGGTATGTTATCCTAAAATCGAAGCATGTGTGCGTTGTGTCTGCCTCCTTTCCATGGGGAACGGACTTTGGCAAGGAGATGAATAACTGGCCAACATCTGTTAGCACAACATCATTATGGCAAACTTGCTTCCATGCCTTGGCCTTTTACGGACTCTTGCCAGATGCAGCCTTTTTGTAAAGTGTGGACCCCTTGTAAATGCATTTATTAATTAAAGATACCATAATGTGATTAATATATTGGGGTTGTGACTCACACTCAAC